>NW_006408545.1:2447914-2452183 GCF_000296735.1 Chrysochloris asiatica | reverse complement strand
GAGTATTTTAGAACATATCTTTAAAGAAAGGAACAAAAAATATCTGACTAATGTCTGAGTTACACGATAGGGCAATATCACATCCTAAAATATATACAATTAAAAAATTGCAAAACCTAACCTATTGTCTTTGAGTTGATTCCAACTCAAGGAGACCCTTTGTTTTATAGAGCAGAATTGCTTCCTGAGTTTTCTTGGTTGAAATATTTACAGAAGTTCCTGGCCTTTCTTTCACAATACAACGGGATGGGTTTGAGTAACTAACCTGTAAGTTCATTTTCCATCACTATCCATGTATACCACTTTAGGGACCTGTATACATCATACAACAAAACCTACTACTGTCAAGTTGATTCCAACTTACAGCAAACCTATAGAACTTCTCCTAACTGTTTCTACGACTACCAATCTTTACAGGAGTGGAATACCTCATATTTCTGCTTCAAAGCTTCTGATGGGCTTTCAGTTGGCAGCCCATTGCTTAAACAACTGCCCACCAGCGTTCCTCATTCACATCATAAGGATAGTCAGTTTTCATATATATTATGATCGCTTTCTATGAGAAAGCATTTAAATATATTCTTACAATATTTTAATACTTACAATATTTTGACAGATTGAAATAAAGCATCTTAAACAAGGATTATTTCTTTCTAATCTGTGTAGGAGCATCAATGGGTGCTAGGAGCAGCCTTGCTGACAAACATTTATCACTATATTTTTTTGTTCAAGCAATTTGAAATGTCAATGCAATGTGTTTGATAGAATCACTTTAAATGAGGTTAAATGTAGCAGTGATATTAGTACTATTGGATTATTTCTTTTTAACTTGATGGTCAAAGTTAATACACTGAAATAAGTACAACTTAATAAAATAATTTTAAACTAGTAATATATTGCATTTAGGGGATGTTTTAAAGCCATTTTTGCTCTTATTAAATTCATCTTGTAACTAGTTGTCTATTGTATGTTGTTGTTGTTGTTATGTGCCATCGAGTCGGTTCCGACCCATAGCGACCCTGTATAGGGTTTCCAAGGGTGTAAATCTTTACGGGAGTAGAAAGCCTCATCTTTCTCCTGTGGTGCAGCTGGTAGTTTCGAACCGCTGACCTTAAGGTTCGCAGCCCGATTTGTAACCACTACGCTACCAGAGCTCCTTGTCTATTGTATATGATTATATAATTACATCAGTTAACTTCTACTTTAAAATCATGCATTCCACTATAGCACAACTTTATGATTTTCCTGCAACAATTATTTAAGAGTTGGGATTTCATTTACGAAATAATAATTTTCATCTGAAATGGTTAGAATGTATACATATATTGTAATTTTTCTGAATCAGTTATATCTCTATAGAGCTCAAAATTAATTTTCAAAAGCTATGTTTAATTAAGAGGATGCCAAAGAAGGGTATGTTGGACCTGAGTGATTTGGGAGTAGGATTGTTTCCTATGTGCATTTCAAGTTTGTAATTAAAGCAAAAGAGCTTTGGATGGAGAAATGATTTAGAGTCCTTAACACCCACGTTTTCAAACAAATTTATAATTTGCATATTTTAGGTGATTTGCATTTCCAGAGCATTTATTTATACCAAGCTATTTCAATTCAGGTAAATTGGAAGGCAGATAGCACAATGTATCAATGCTTGTAACTAAAACAAGGAGGACAATCAAAGCAATATTTAAAATGCCTGTGAACTTCTGTAGAGATCTAATGGTGGTTACCATTAAAATGGAAAAGGTATAATTTTCATTGGTATGATTAAAATGAAAAATAAATTTGATAATCTCAAAAAACAAAATTTGTTTGATGATATAAAAATAGTTTACATATGCTACAAAGACCATGATCTTTAGAAAGAATGTTGTTGTTATTGTTAAGTGCTATCCAGTCAGTTCTGACTCATAGTGACCCTATATAGCATTTTAGAACAGTTGCTAAGGAGCTCTGGTAGCACAGTGATTACGAATCAGGCTGCAAACCTCAAGGTCAGCAGTTCGAAACTACCAGCTATTCCACAGGAGAAAGATAAGGCTTTCTTCTCCCGTAAAGATTTATAGCCTTGGAAACCTTGTACAGGGTCTCAATGAATCAAAACCGACTGCATGACACATACTGACCAACCACCACCAGTGAGTTGTAACTATCCACCTTGTAGTTTTAAAATGACCTTGTGGCCCAGTGCTTATCCTACAGCACTACACTAGGACTCCATTTAAACAAACAAACAAACAAACAAAAAGAGTAGATGGAATAAAACTAAAATTTTCATACATTGAATTTATTGCCAATCAACTATAATTGAATATCTTTTTGAATTGACGTTGCAATTGGGTTGGATTATCTAGAACAGTGTTGTCCACTAGAAATATAATGCAATCAGTAAACATAAATAACACACTAATTTAAAACTTTATAGTGTTTTTTTAGGTGCCATCCCACTCATAGAAAACCCATTCAAAATAGATGGAAGCTGCCCAATCCAGTGCTATTCATTTGAGGGACAGATTAGGACCCCTGGGCCTTGGACCTTTCTTACTTTGGCTTCATATCTACCCTTTCCCTTATGTCTTCTCCTATTAAACAGGGATCAAGAAAAGGGGGAGGATATCTCTAGTCCAACAAGAATAGTGAAGAGAACAGCATGGAAGCAAAGAACAACCTGAAAAGTTAATAGAAGCAGCTGGCTGCAGGCAGACAGCCCATGAAGAGAGCATCCAGAGGTGACAACCTCAGAAGGCATTCCATTTCCAAGAAACCTGCGCCCCTTTACTAACAACTGATGAATATTCAACATACTACTCTTCCTAATAAATATATATTAGTCTACTCTTGGAGGAAGAGAATTCATACCTTTATAAGCCAGGGGCACTCAAACCCCAAAGTGTCTTCTCCACTCATGGAGACAGATCCCCTTCTCTCTTTGAAGCATGTTTTTGCTTTGCAATAAACAGCTTACCATATTTGTGCCCATTCCAAAGAGAGGTAACCCAGCAGAATGTGGAAATCATTGGACAATATCTTTGATATCCCATGTGAGTAAAGTTTTAAATAAATTTAATACAGAAACAGCTGCAAGCGTACATTGACAGAGAACTTCCAGAGGGTCAAGCCAGATTCAGAAGAGACCGTAGAATGAGGGATATCATTCCTGATGTCTGAAGGATCTTGGCTGAAAGCAGAGAATACCAGAAAGATGTTTACCTGTGCTTTCTTGACTATGCAAAGGGCTTTCAAGTGTAAGGATCATGACAAGCTATGGACAACATTGCGAAGTATGAGTATTCCGGAACATTTAATTGTGCTAATGAAGAATCTGTACCTGGACTAAGAAGCAGTTGTTCAAACAGAACATGGGAACACCGAATGGTTTAAAATTAAGAAAGGTGTGGAACAGGGTTGTATTCTTTCACCATACTGATTCAAACTGTATGCTGAGCAAATAATCTGAGAAGCTGGGTTCTATGAAGAAAAATGTGGCATCAGGATTGAAGAAAGACTCATTAACAACTTGTGATATGCAGATGATACAACCATGCTTGCTGAAAGTGAAGAGGACTTAAAGTATTAACTGATGAAGATCAAAGAGCACAACCTTTGGTATGGATTGCATCTCAATGTAAAGAAAACAAAAATCCTCACCACTGGACCAATAAACAACACTCTGATCAATGGAGAAAAAACTGAAGTAGTCAAAGACTTCATTCTTCATGAATATTGTGAATATTGAAAGTACCATGGGTTGCCAAAAGAACAAACAGATCTGTATTGGAAGAAGTGTAGCCAGAGTGCTTCTTGGAAGCCAGAATGGTCAAAACCTTGTCTCTCAAACTTCATCTCTCATATTTCGGACATATTGTCAGGAGGGACCAGTTGCTGGAGAAGGATATCATGTTTGGTCAGGTGGAGGGTCAGAGATAAAGAGTAAGACCCCTGGTGAGATGGATTGGCAAAGTGGCAGCATCAATGGGCTCAAGTTTGGCAACAATTATGAGGTTGGTCCAGGACAGGGCAGCATTTTGTTCTGTTGTGCAGACTAATGCTTTAGATTCCCCCTCCACCCCCACAGAGTGAAAGGCAGTGATAAAACAAACCTGACATTCTCACAATTGATGTAAAGTCTGAGCCTGTTGTTGCAGTGTTGTGTCATTCCCTCTCATTTGGGTTTCATCTTTTTTCACTAACCTTATACTTTATTAAGAATGATGTTCTTTTCTAGCAGCTTGTCATTGTTGTTAGGTGCATCGAGTTGGTGCCTACTCATAG
>NW_006408545.1:2446291-2447340 GCF_000296735.1 Chrysochloris asiatica | reverse complement strand
GTTGTTAGTGAGTCTTCCTCCAATCCTGATGCCACATTTTTCTTCTAGCAGCTTGGTCCTTCCTACAATGTTTCTAATGTAAGAGAGAGAAGTCTCACTATCCTCACTTCTCAAGAAATATTCTGGTTGTGGTTCTTCTAAAACAGATTTGTTTGTTCTTCTGGTAGACCATGGAACTTTTAATTATCTTTACCAGTGCCATTATTCAAATGCATCAATTCTTCTTTGTCATTCTCATCATTGTTCAACTTTCGTATGCATATGAGGCAATTGAGAATACAATGGCTTGGGGCAGGTGTTAGCTTACTTCTCAAAATGACTTTTTTTTTTTTTTTTAACATTTTAAACAGATCTTCTGAAGCAGATTTGTCCAGTGCATCATGTCTTTTGATTTCTTGATTGCTGCTTCCATAAGCATTGATTATGGGTCCCAGAAAATTAAATTGTTGATAATTTCCATTTTTTTCTCCATTTATCATGGTATCGTTTATTGGTCCAGTTGTGAAGATTTTTGTTTTCTTTATATTAAATTGGAATCCATAGTATGGTCTTCATATCTAAAGTTTCCATGGCTTTCAGCAAGCAAGGCTATATCATCTGCAAATCACATTTGAGCCTTCCTCCAATCATGTACAGGTTTCTTTTCCATACAATCCAATTTCTGGGGTTATTTGCTCAGCATACAGATTTAATAAATAACAACCAGGACTCATATCTTTCCTGCTTTTAAACCATTCAGTGGTGGTTGGTTTTTATGTGCCGGGGAGTAAGTTCTGATTCATAGTGATCTTGTATAGGGTTTCCAAGGCTGTAAATCTTTGTGGGAGCAGAAAACCTCACCTTTTTCCCATGGAATGGCTTGTAGATTCAAACTGCTGACCTTGAAGTTAGCAGCCCAATTCATAGACACTATGTTATCAGAGCTCTTTAAACCATTCAGTATGCCCTTGTTTTTTTGAACAACTATCTCCTGCTCTCTATACAGATTCTACATGAGCATAGTTAAGTGTTCTGAAATTCCCAGTTTTATCCATTGTTGGTTATGATCT
>NW_006408545.1:2443059-2445410 GCF_000296735.1 Chrysochloris asiatica | reverse complement strand
CCCCCCCATTCTGGGTAGCCAATGTCCAACTTGTCCATCCCTGTCCTCTTCATGTGTGGAGGAGGTGAGAATGATGCTTGCTGTGAAGATTTGTTCACTTTTTTGAGCTACTGCTTCCATAGGTGTATGCCAAGTTCATCAAATTGCATCAGATTATTCTTTTTTCTCTCTTCTTTCTTCTTCTGTTTGAGCTCTGATTATCCAACAATTGAAGCCAGGTCAAGTGGGTATTATCTGCAAGTGTGGGTGTACTTATGCGTGTGCCCTCTCTTCTTATCAGCTGGACACTTCACTCTCCACTCTAGTTCTCTGTGTTAATTTAGTTTTTAACTTTTTATTGTGAATTGGATGGTTTAAAGAGCACAGATCATCAATTTTACATTGAACAAATTATACAAACTTCTTTTCATCTCATTGATTGTAATCTCTTCAATCACTTGTCCTATGTCTTCCCTGTGTTTTCATTCCTCCTTCTACCCTAAACCTCAGAATTTATCTTTTGGGCAAAGGCTGCTCATTTGATCTCAAACTGTTGACCAGTCTATGATTTGTGTACCTCACTTATATTGTTGTTCCTCCGATAAACGTAACTAGTGCTTGGCTGAAAATTGAATCACAGGAGTGAGTTTAGTTCCACCTTTGAAGAAGGATCTTAATCTCAGGGCTCCAAAAGTCTCTAGCCAACCAGTAAGTCTGTTTGGTGTTTTTTTTTCATGTTGTTGTTTATATAATTTTTAAAGTTTCATTCCATATTTTCTTACACTCAGGACCTGGTGTGTATTCAGAACCAATTTGATGATATACAGCATTTTACATTTAAATGACAAATTTTACACTTAAATTGCAATTAATTTTCAACTCGTTGCATTTGAAACATACATCATCCACTGTGGCTAATGTCTACCTCTTTTGACAGTACTCCTCTATAAGATTTTATTCATATTAATCATGATCACAGGGAAGAAAGTGGGGATGAACTAGATTAGCATTCATAAAAATAATTCTGAACATTTTTCATGGATATGGTTAGTTCAAGGCATTCTTTCATAATGAGATACTGGGATTATTTATATTTGATTCAATTTTAACTATTTTCCAATCATCACCTAAATCTGAGGAGCATTACCAGAATACTTATTGAATTTTCTAGGATCCTTTGGGATAAATAAAAATGAATTTGCTGCTTTGCGTTATTTACAAAACAGTAAAAATTTTAAATGAACCTTAAATTTGACTAGTCCCTAATTTTGATAAACCTGTAATATCTGAGGGACTTTTCATTAGGGAAATTAAGATTCACTACTATGTATATTTATCTAATGTCTACTTTAGTAATTTACATTCTTTATTACTTCTCTGTATACAATACTATTAATATAATCTATACATTTTAAGGATGAATTTAATAAAAAAACATTTCTGCAAACTTATTGATTACAATCAATTAAGTATAATTTTCACAATGCAGATGAATTAGAATTATTTTTCCGATAAGCTTTGAAAATTGAAAAGATAACAACCAATAAACCCAGACATATAAATCAATTTTTAAACTTACAATTACACTATAAAATATAAGCTATAAAATGCCAGTTTCATGAGTACAAATTGTTTTAACATTATCCCTATTTGGTTCTTTCTTTACTAATTTTTTTCCTTAACTCCCTTTTTTTAATGTTTTTTTTTTTCCTTCCCTATAATTTTACACTGCTAACCAATTGAGTGGAATCCTTGACTGGCACTGTAAGATTAGCACTGGACTGCTTATTGCAAGGCGAGTGGTTCAAACCCACCATCCGCTTCTCAGAAACCTTATAAAGGGTCTTTATGAGTCGGCACTGACTCCAGGGCAAATAATATCAACAACTAACTGACCTAGGGTTCACTTTTTAAACTTGTTAAAATTTGGCATATGGTTGAGGGGTCTTAATTTATGAAGAAGTACTATTATGCTTTCCAAAGTGATTTTGCCTGAGTTCATTTTATGATTGTATTGTTGTTCATTTTAGTTGAAATAGTTGCCAGCTCATGGCTGTCTGTGTGTACATAGTAAAACTGCTTCATAGGGTTTTCAAAGCTATACATTTTTTGAAGCAGATCAGCAGGCATATCTACCAAGGTACCTCTGAAGGTGGAGGTGTTTGTGTGCCATGGAGTGGGTTCCACCTCATAGCTAAGAGTTCTGGGACTGTAGATCGTTAAAGGAACAGAAATCCCCATCTTTCTCCAGCAGAATGACTGGTAGTTTCGAACTGCTGAATTTACGGTTAGCAGCACGACTTGTAAGCAACCAGAGCTATGTGGGTGAAAAAAACACCAATCTTTTGTCCAGTGGTAAGGTGCTTCCTGTT
>NW_006408545.1:2428584-2442464 GCF_000296735.1 Chrysochloris asiatica | reverse complement strand
CTTTTGGGTAGCCAATGTCCACGTTGCCCATCCCTGTCTACTCTGTGTATGGAGGGGGTAGGAATGATCCTTGCTGTAAAGATTTATTCCTTCTTTTGAGCTACCACATCCATAGATGTGGGTCAAGTTCATCAAATTGTATCAGATTACTTTTTTCTTTTTCTCTTCTTTTTTCTTCTAGTTGAGCTTTGATCAGCCAGTCATTGAAGTCAAGTCAAGCAGGTATTCTCTGCAAGTGTGGGTGTTCTTGTGCATATGCCTTCTCTTCTTATCAGTTGGATGCTTCACTCTCCAATCTAGTCCTCTGTGGCTATGTCAAGGACTCTGGGCCAAAGAGTCCCCAGGTCTTGCCACACTGTTGGCCAACCAGGTCTCCACCCGAGTTCACAGGAGTCTATTGAATGCTGTAGGTCTTAGCTTGCAGTTTCATTGCTGTTTTTCCCTCACTTCCCCTTATTGATGATGAATGTGGTCACCAATCAGAGTATGTATTCCCATTGAGTCTTGGTGTGGGAAGGGGGTTTGCTCTGAGGGGACCCGACCACTTGCCTTGATGTGTCCTGGACAAGCAACTTGCTTGTTCTTGTAGTAACAGTCGGTCTGACTATATTATTTTGTATTTTTCCTATAGGTTTTTCTTTCAAGAAGTATCTTCTGTTCTTCTAGCTGCTCTAGGCTGGTCTGCTCACCCTTTCAAGTGGAAATTTCCCACCTCTGAAGATTCTGGATGTGGTTCAGGATTCCACCTATAGTCTTATGTAATGCAGAGGCTCCTCAGGCAACCTCTGGGCACGTTGTAGCCCCATTTTAGGTGTTCCAATCAGTTATAGGCAGAAGACAGACTTACTAGCTTTCTATGATGATATTTCTGGCTATTCCTTTCTCTCCCCTTCCGGTGTCTATTTTATAATGATATGCAAGGGAATCCAAGATTCAAAAGACAGCCAAGCATCTTAACATTGTTTCCCCCTTTTCCCCATTCCAACCATGTCTCAATTCCTGTATCTGAGAGCCCTGTTTTTCCAAGGTTTTGCATACATCGTTATTTATTTCTGTCCCACTTAGCCCATGCAAACCTGCCTAATTGTTCTCCCATCTGCTTTGTTCTTCCATTCCCCTCTCCCTTCTTGTATATTGCCCCCCTTCCCAACACCCAGTATCTATTCCCTTTCCTGTACTCCACCTTCCCCTCCCTCCCCTCACCCCACTCCCACATCTCAGCAACCAGCAAAGAATCCCCCCCCCCTTTAGTATGGGTTCTTTTTCTTAGTCTTATACAGTAGTGGTCCTATGCAGTATTTCTCCTTTTGTGACTGACTAATGTCACTCAACATAGTGTCCTTTAGGTTCATCCATGTTATGCGGTGGCTTGCAGCTTCCTTGTTATTCTTCAGGGTAGCATGATATTCCATTGTGTGTATGTACCACAATTTGTTTATCCATTATTCAGTTGATGGGCACTTTGACTGTCTACATCTTTTTGCTATTGTAAATAGTGCTGCTATGAACATTGGTGTGCATATATCTTCTCAAGTTATGGCTTGTATTTCTTGTAGGTAAATACCAAGTAGAGGATAACAAGCCATTCTTATAATTCACTTTTACTCATTATATCAAAAATTAGAAAATATCATACTTCCTGACCAGTTAGATATGCTTTTAATTTGAGGGTACTTAATTTTCCCCCCAAAATACGGCTACTCTCTTGTTCTCATAAATATTAGTAAACAAATGTTTACTCTCTTTTTTCAATTTTATTATATATTTTTTATACAACAAACTATAAACTTACTTTGTCATTTGAATGAGGTCTAATCTTAAAACTTAAAATATTTGGTCAAATATGTTCACTCACTTGCAGCTTTCATGCTTATTGACCATAATGTGAAATGTTAAGAATATCAGAAAGTTTAATAGACTTTATTTTGATTATATAATGCATTGAACTATACCTGAGCCACTTTCTTTAATTCCCATGTTTTTACCAAAATGACTTAAGCATCTGGCAACTTTTTAAAGTAGAAAGATAAGAGTATGATCATCAGGGTATTTGTGTTCATGTTGTTCTTTTTTTTAAGTTCTGGTAGTCGGTTCTGAGTCATAGCCACACTACGTAGGGTTTCCAAAGAGAGGCTGGTCAGCTTGAGGCCTGATCTTTGGTTCAAACCGACCTTGCATTCCAGTGTATTAACCTACAGTGCCACATTGTGACTCCTCCATATATTTAACAAGGATGAAAAATTAGAATTACAGTATCATAATATATCTACTTTGTTGCAGGTTTCCTTAAACCATAAGTTGTGTTGCTTTGGGGTTTTTTGGTTTTTGTGTTTTTTGTTTTGAACTTTTAATTATTTAATATAGACATTGGTATCAAAAAGATTTTAGAAAATGGAATTAAAGATCATTGAATTTTCCTATGGCTTTGTTTTGATATCTATAACAAGAGTCGTGCTATGGCATCTTAGGATAAGCGCTCCACCACTTAATAGGTTTGAACCGTAAGGTCAGCAGTTCAAATCCACAGCCACTCCTTGGAAACCCTATACAGGGTTGCTATGGGTCGAAACTGACTCTACAGCACTTTATAACTACAACAACAATGTATCTACAGGAGACCTGGTATGGAGCCACAAGATAAGCACTGGACTGCAAGGTCGGTTCGAACTGCAAAGTGGGTGATTCAAACTTCACCAGTTGCTCCTCACAAACCCTATACAAGATCATCATGAGTGAGAAATGACTGCATGGCACTTAACAACAGCAACAAACTATATCGATATGAAGGTCTGGTGTGGCACTGTGGGATAAGCACTGGACTGATGACCGCAAGTTAAGTGGTGCAAATCCACCAACCACTCCTTGAAAATCCTATACAGGGTCACTATGAATTGGAACTGACTCAATGGCACTAACCAACAACAACATGTGTAAGAGTCATCTGAGGATTTATAAGAATCACTGGGGATCTTGTTAGAATGTAGATTCTGGTGGTTGTGTGCCACCAAGTCAGGTGAATTCATAGGGAACCCCTGTTTAGGGATTCTGAGGATGTAATTCTTTATGGGAGCATAAAGATTAATTATTACCTTAATATGTTGTTGTTGCTGTTATTAAATGCCATTGAGTTGGTTCTGACTCATAGCAATCCTGAATAGGGTTTCCAAGGAGTGGATGATGGATTTTAAACCATTGGTCTTCAAGTTCAAAGCAACTTTGTGGATCAAGTGTTGATTACAGCCACACCAGGGTTCCATTACCTAATATAGAATACAGAATTTCTCCCCCAAAATGACTGGTAGATTCAAACTACTGTCTTTGCAGGTAGCAACCCAGCTCATAACTACTACCCTACCAGGGCTCCTTATCACTGCCTAGCTGTATCTTTATTCTATGTGTTGTTGTTCTTAAGTGCTGTCGAGTTGATTCCAAACCATAGCAACCCTGTATAGGGTTTCCAAGGAGCAGCTGGTGAGCTTGAACCACTGAGTCTGCAGTTCAAAAGGCTTTGCAGTCTTACACATTAGCCCATATGACCACACCAGGACTCCCTATAGCTGCATGACTGGTTGCAATTCAACTAGTTTAGGAAAGATTTTTTTCTGGGCATTCATTCTGAAGCATTATCACTTTTATACATGTGGTATTTGATACCCAGACTTATTCCAAATAAGTCTGCTGTCAATGTGTGGACAACAGTGGAGTTTTAGAGCTCTTACAATATAAACCTGAACATGACTTAGGTGACAAATTAAACGCCATGCAGAGTATTTTGGAATGCTGTAAGGAAAGTCACCATGGCAGAGATATGGAGTCAATAAGTAAGGAGAGGTAGAAATAAATAAATAATTACTTTTGTGTATTTCAATATTAGTATTTTTTTGGAACGTAAATTAATTCTTCTGGAAGATGCAGTATTTTATTACTATATCTGATCAACTTTGATTATACGTATTTACTGAGAAATGACATATGTTTGAACAAGACTTTTTTCTTTAGGTTTTAATTAAACGTAACCCTAATATAGCATTGACAATCAAGAAATTAAATCGCAAGTTATAACATGATAAAACAAAATATGTACATAATCAATCAAGCATTAAGTATTCAGTGCAATTAGTACAGGTCAACATAAAACCACAAAAAATTGTTTTAATATAGTTTTAAGCAATAATTGTATATTCATAAAAATACTTTAGATAGTATTATCTTTTTAAAAGGCAACATCCAAAAATTATTTTTGGTTGGTAACTGAAAGTTTTAATATGTTTGAAAAATTAATATTTCACAATTATTAAAATGTATTTAATAATATTCCAAAAATCTGTTTCTGTCCATGTTATTTCATTAGTAATAGTAATAGTAGTATTGGGATCAAATGAGACATTGGAGTGAAAGACTTTCCTTGTTCTCTTCTCCCTCTCATTCCCATCACCACATCAGGAACCCTTCTCTTTACTCTGATAGGCTTATTCCTCATTTCATCTTAAGCCTTGTCTTCATTAAAGATAATTTTATTTATATCACTTACAACCAAAAAAATCACTTAAAATATCATTGAAACTGTCTTTCAGCTTTTTCCAAAAGAAGAGGTGTGTCATGAAAAGAGAAAATAAAAAATGTTGTTGCTGTTGAATGGTATTGAGTCAGTTCCCACTCACAACAACCCTGTATAGGGTTTCCTAGGAGTAGCTGGTGAGTTTGAGCCACCGACCATGGGGTTCAAACAGACATTGAGGTACAGTGTTTATCTTAAGGCTCCATACCAGGAACCCAACTAAAGTTTATTTGGATATAATTAAGCATATTGTGCTTACAGTTTTTATTTAACATTAGGACAATATTCTAAAAACATAAAAAGGGAAATCAAGTTAAAAATCATTCTCAGTGGCAAAAGGTGTTTTGAAAGTAAAATGCCTTGATAAGAATACATAACAGCATTCACTTTGCAATACTATGATGGAGTTCACGTATTAAACTTTCTCTATCACTTGAGAATATGATTTAAGTGAAGGAAAATCTGTTCTTTCATGCATTCACCATTAATTTATTAATTTATTATCTATTGAAAGAGAAAGAAATGAATGAACACCCCACTGGTGCTGTAAGATAAGCGCAGGATTGCAAGGTCAGAGTGAACTGCAAGGTGGGTGGTTCAAACTCACCAGCTGATCCTCAGTAACCCTCTACAGGGGTGGGGTTGCTATGAATCAGCACCGACTCCATGGCACTGAACAACAACAACAAATACATAACTACAAATTGAAATTATTAGGATAGTAAGATACTTCTTGAATAAGTAATTTCTGTCAGAGACTTTGTCTTCTTCCTAAAATAAATAAATATTCCTTATAAATTCCTGTATTTTACATATATTTTAGAAACCAAATTTATCTTCTGAGTAAAATGTTTCCCATTTTAACATCAATAGCAGATATTTTCCTCCATAAGAATATGCAGTACATTCTTTAGGATTAGAAGAAGTTCAGTGTTTTTTTAGGAAGTTTTACTAGGAAATCTTTTTGCTCTTTCCCTGGCCAAAGTTTCATAGGCTTTCCTAAGGGATTTGAATTCATATTCAGAAACTGAGCTACATGAACGGATGTAAAAATATCTCCAGGATATTATTAAAAACAAATAAGAATTCTTCACAACACAGCATCCAGTAAGTAATATTTTATATAAAAAAATAGGAAAATGAGACTATATATTGGTATATCATTTGCCTATAGATATTAAGAAGGATATTCAAAAAATAAAGTGATTTTCTATGTTGAAGAAGGAATAAGAGTTTATGGGAGCAGAGGTGAAGTGAAACATGTTTATAGTTACCTTTTATATTAACTTTTTAAATCACTTAAATATATTACTTAAAAATAAATTATATATTTTTTAAATCTCTTCACATAATTTGGTAAAATTTCTCTTGATTCTACATCTGGTGGTGTGTTCTGAAAAACCTCTGAAAGATGGAAGACTAGACAAATCTTTAGTTTGCTATATTTTCAAGCACAGCATCCTGCTCAGAGCAGTGTAATGGCACAAAACCCGACACAGGGAGTGATTTAGAAGACTTTGTTTATGCTATAGTAATTATATGGCAAATTTCAGTGAATACCTTGTGTTTTTATAAATTAGTTGAAATTCCACGTATTTAAGAACGAGACTTTTTATAGTATAAATATTTTTAAAGGAACACAACATAAAAAAAAAAATACAGTCCATTTGTTTTTGCTTTAATTTTAAGGAAGGAGAGAGGTAAAGACAAGCAATAAAGAGGGAAGTCAACAGGCCTAGGTTATCTTCAGAAACCCTATACAGGGTGCTTATGAGTTGGATCCAACTCCATGGCACTTAACAACATAATTAGTGCTCAAAGATGCCCCCACTGCACCAGCAAGCCCCCTGCCTGAGACCACTCAGCTTGCTTGCCCCGTGGACCAGGACTACCAATCTGCTCTGTCTTGTGCTCTTGGTTCTGCTGCCACTGAAATCACTGTCCCTCTGAAACTGCTTCTCAATGTGCCTGGTATCACAACTATGTGTCTACTAGACAGAGGAAGTTCAATGCAGGTATCTTAGGTCCTCCCAAAATATTGCCTTTCTGACTCTTCTTTTTTGATGGTAGTGAGTGAGATCCCTCATTTTAAGCCTAGTGAGATAGCAGAACTGTACAACTCCTAAATTTGGATTCACTACACATTTTTTCTTTTCATTTTGCATGGTCCTATATTCACCAGGATGTCACATACCTTATTTATATTATCAGCAAATAATCCAATTTCCCTGGTAGGTCACAACTACCTCACATTTTCATGGTTTTACCACAAGGTTGACGATTCAAGATCACCAGTCACTCCTTGGAAACCCTATACAGGGTCACTATAGGTTGGAACCGACTCAGTGGCACTTAAACAGCAACAACAACTCAATGAGTTCTGGTGTGGCACTGTGGGTTAATGGGCGGGACTGCAAAGTCATTTGAACTGAAAGGTCGACTGCTCAAAACCCTATATAGGATCACTATGGGTCCGAAATGACTCGATGACACTTAATAGCAACCACCACCCAGTCATTGGGTAGTGCTGTAGGGAAGCATTGGACTGCTAACCACAAGGTTGGTGGTTCAAACCCACCAGCAGCTCCTGGGAAACCCATTACAGGGTTGCTGTCAACCTGAGTCAGAATGAACTCAATGGCATTTAACAATAACAACAACCCAGTCATTTGATCAGATTTACAAAGACAGTGGTTACAAGGATCATACTATGTAGTTCACAGCACTGTACAGAGCTGTTATATTTATGGTATAAATAAGAACATGATAAAAAATAATAATAATAAGCAAAGGAAAAATAAACATGGAACAATGTCCAAGAGAGACAAGCTTGTATTTTTCTTTTCTCAGTGAAGTCTCAGAGACATTGCTAAATTCTTCCAGCAATGATGTGTGGCAACTTGTGTAACTAGGAGACACGTGTTGCCAAACAGGAATGCTAATTTTAGAGTCCAGTGTCAATAATGTAAAAATGGAGCATATACAGCTTGACCATACTTCCACAGTCTAAGCACCAAGGATGTCCAAATGATAGACAGTGGTCCAGGACCCCAGGTGAACAAAAACAGACATTGATTCTCAATTGCAATATTAACATAAATTCCTGGATGTAATCTAATGCTTGGACTGCCAAAAGAACCAATAGATCTGTTTTGGAAGAAGTGCAACCAGAGTGCTCCTTAGAGGCCAGGATGGCTAAGCTTCGTCTCTCATACTTTGGACATATTGTCCGGAGGAAACAGTCACTGGAGAAGGATGTCATGCTGGGTAAGGTGGAGGGTCAGAGAAAAAGAGGAAGACCCTTAACAAGATGGATTGGCCAGGTGGCATCAATGATGGACTCAAGTGTGGCAGCGGTAGTGAGGTTGGCCCAGGATTAGACATTGTTTCTTTCTGCTGTGCATGGGGTTGCTATGAGTCAGTTCCGACTCGATGGCACCTGACAACACAACAATCTAATGCTTCACATACACAAAGACACTCTTATCAGACAGAATATTCCAAGGACTCAGAAGGTGGCTCCTTGGTATCCACCTAGGGATAGATCTGAAGACATTCAGAAGGGGCATACTGACACACCACTTTATGGCACACTTATGTTTCTATTTTATAGCCATACCAACCTCCTTTACCCATAAGTTGGACATGAAAATAGGGTTTATAGTATAGTATTATTGCAAAAATTAAGTACATTAATACAGAATAAAAGAAACTTTATAATGTTTGTACCATGGTAAGAATTGAATGAATGTCAGCTTTTAGCATCATAATATTAGGACAAAGAAACTTTATTGTTGTTAAATGCCATCAGATCAAGGGTTCCAACACATAACGACCCTGTATAGGGTTTCTGAGGAGCATCTGGTGAATTGAACTGCTGTCCTTGTGGTTCAGACCAACCATGCAGTCCAGCACTTATCCTACAGCGCCACAAGGTCTAATCTGCTCAGGACTTTCCTACTACTCAGTATTCTAAGATAAATCTTGTGATCATGGTGTCAAATGCTCTTACATTTGTATTACTAATATCATTGTTATTCTATATTATATGAACTCACCCAAGTCTCTGTATGATTTTTTGTTGCTGTTGTTCATTAAAAAGAGATTTCACAAATGTTGTAAAATAAACTCTGACTTATTTTCATGGTAAAAAGTGAAAAACAGTGTGCATCTTGATTTATATAGGTGTTGTGAATCACCCCATTGAATATAAACTAATGTTTGAGGAATTAAATTAACTTATAGCTATTTTTATTTTATTTTATGATTCACTGCCAAGTTCTGTTTTGTCTCGATATATCTCCTACTTAAAATCAAAACAAAAACAAATTAATTGTAAATCTTTCTACATTGTGTAAATACTAAAATATCAATACTATAAAAAGTCTTATTCTGAACTACATGGGGTTTCAGCTAATTAATAAAGACATATTGCATTTAATGAAATTTGTCAAAAAATTACTGTAACATAAGCAAAGTTCCCTAAATCATTTCCCACTACACTACTCTGAGTAGGATACTGTAGTTTAAAATATGTTAAATGCTGTAAACTAAAGATTTGTCTAGTCTTCCGTCTTCCAGAAGTTTTTAAGAACACCAATGGATGCAGAATCAAGACAAAGTATATCATTTTACATGAAGAGATTTTTAAACCACCAACACTGTGGTTAGTAGTCCAGCATATATCTTACAGTGCCACCAGGAACACTTATTGGCAGAGTTAAAAGAACTTCATATCACTTGGCTTGAACTGGGGTGGAGTCAGGCTGAGGGGCAGGGGGCTGAGGGCAAGAGAGAAATTTGTGAAGCTGTCTTGATGATAAAATAGTTGGTGGATGTGGTCTTATGTGACCTCTAACTAATAGAAATCACATAGGATGGATGACAAAGAGAACCCTAACCTAGAATTGTCAAGGGCAGTGGTCTAGCAGTTTAATTAAAATGAAGACTGAAAGAAGCAGATAGATCTTCTGACTGTAGTCTTAGCTGGGGACCCAAGACCATGTGCACATATAGAGATAACATGACCAGGGTATGAATAAAATGTTTTCTTAAACTCTGTGACAACAAAACCCAATGTACTATGCATCAAAAAATTCAAGGAAGTCTATCATTAAATTGGGAGACTATGAGGATACAAGGAGTCGTGGTGTGGTGCTGTGGGTTAATGCATTGGACTGCAAGGTCGGTTTGACCTACAAAGTCGATGGTTCAAGCTCACCAGTTGCTCTTTGGAAACCCTATACAGGGTAGCTATGAATTAGAACCTACTTGAAGAAACTTAAAAACAACAACAATGAGGATACAAAGAGTATCCTGTAGTGGTGCTGTAGAATAAGTTTTTACCTGCTAATCACAAAGTCAGCAGTTCAAACCCACCAGTAGCTACTAAGAAGAAAGCTGAGGCTTCTGCTCTTATAAAGATTTACAGCCTCAGAAACACTATACAGAGCTGCCATGAGTTGGAATTGACTTGATGGCGGCAGATATATGAGAATACAATGGTTGTTGAGATTAAGGTGAAAGTTTGGATGATGATTGGAATTTTTGAACAAATGTCAGGTGATGTGGTAACAGCTCCTTTACCTGAATGTATTATTCAGATTGGTATTATGTCTGACTAGGGAACACTTTTCTTAACTAGCATTGTAAAACAGAGTGCCGCTATTATGGTATATACCAAACAGGTGCATATACAGGTACGTTCACAAACCAACAAAGGCTGATAATTTAAGATAGTCTAGAATATCTGGCAGACAAAAATAGATTACTACTTTAATTAAAGACCAGCTGAAAGGCTAGTAGCAATAAATTCTATGTAAAATGTCCTATATTTCTAGTGAAGAAAGAGGATGGTTCATCTATCTAGGTTGGGAAAAAAATGGAACCACATATAAATTCATAGACTCCTGGTGTGGGATTATAGATCAACACTGGAATTCAAACCACAAGTTTAACAGTTCAAACATACCCGTTGATCTTTAGAAAGCCTGTAAAGAGTTGCTATGAGTTGGAACTTGACAGCAGTTAACAATAGCAACAACATATAAGTTCTGCAGTCCTTGATATGGGTTCATCATTTCAAAGAATACAACAGACAAAAAAGGGGACTGGAACTCAGTAATGTTGAAAATAATTTATCCTCTACTGCATTCTTGGGGAAGATTCAACTGCAGTTTGCCTTTAAGTAGATAGGACCCTAATTTGCATGTACTGTATTGTTACAGAGTTCTTTTAACTCAGCTGTTTGCTGTCACAATTTGGTTTGAATGAATTTGGAAGTGACAAAGGGCCCATGTATAACAATTCACTATTTTAATGACATCATGATACTATGAAAAAATGAAGAGCAAGTTAGGACTGACTTGAATGTTTCGATGAGGCATATGAGCAGCAGAGGCTGACTGATAGACCCAAGAAAGAGCCAAGGTCCTACTCGAATGCAGAAATTCTTGGGGATAATTTTTACAGAAGACATCCATGGCATCTACTTCACATGTAACTTGAAATAAATGTCTGTCCTTGCCATCTTTGTAATAAGCAACAAGGATAGTACTTTGTCAATGAATCTCAATTTTCAATAATGCATTTTCAACATCTGGGACTATGGCTAGATTCTATTCTTAAAACTACTCAATATAAGTTCCTATTGGATGAGGGCCTGAACAAAAGCAGATTATGTCTGAATTTCAATCATCAGTAGACTTTTCAATGTCTGTGGCCCTTATGATCTACACTTAGATACGATTTTGGAAGTGTCCACAATGCATGCAGACTGGACTTTGTGGAAAAATCCACAAATGGTAGCAGCAACTACTGTGGATTTGAGTTTGAAATTTGTGTCATTTGAAAAAATATTTATTAGCCTGCTATTGGGCATTATCTGAAATTGTCCCTTTAACAGAAGAACATAAAATAACCTTGAAACATGAGTACTCATAATCACTTGACTGATACTAGGGAGACACTTTAATAAGAAAGGCAGTAACCAGAAGAGTTCCATAATAAAATAAAAGGCTGCTGGGAGAATGCAGACAGCTACTCATCCTAGTCATGAGCAGGCAGACTTGTTTTCTCCTAGGCATGATTAGGAACTACTTGAAGAACTGCTGGATCCTATTACCACATGAGAAGTGCTAGATACAGGATTGTCTATTGACTGACAAAAACCTGTTTGATTTATGAATGGCAGTTCAAAGTTAAGTGGACAGCATCCTATTTGGAAGGCTTCCACAATATTTAAAACTAATGGAAATTTTTTTATTGGAAAAGGAAAAACAAATCAATTCAGTGGGATGAATTGCATAGTGTTTACTTCTCAGGGATGGAGGAATTGAGCAGTGATGAGAGACCCTATATTTGATTTTCACAGCATCACAGCAACACACAAGCCATCATTCATCTGTCAGTGTGTCCTACTGTGGTGGCTGGTTTGTTGCTGTGATTCTAGAAGCTATGTTACCAGTATTTTAATTACCAGTAGGGTCAACCATGGTGGATAGGTTTCAATAGAGCTACCAGACTAAGACAAGAAAGAAGGAGAGGCAAACTACAACAAAGTGTTTAGCCACTGAAAACTTTGTGAATGGCAGCAGAACATTGTTAGATAAGGCCTGAAGATGAGGCCTTCATAATGGAAGCCACTAAAAATACAAATGATGAAGAGCTGCCTCCAATTCATTGCAAATATCTTTTAAAAGAACATAAAAGACAACTATACACATGGACCTCACCAAATGGAATACAGGGTACAATTTCACAACATCTGTGAGCAAATATTGTAGCAGAACTCAATATCATCAGTCCAAACAAGGCCAGGACAGACTGTGGAAAACATCATCAATTGTGAATATGCAAGTTAAGGCTGAAGCTGAAGAAAATTAAAATAAATCCAAAAGTGCCAAATTATGACCTTGAGTATGATGTTAAGTGATCTCCTGTTGGTTCTGACTCATAGCAACCCTGTATAGGGTTCCTGAACAGTGGCTAGAGAGTTTGAACTGTCGTCCTTGCAATTCAAACCTAAATTGCAGTTCAGTACTTATCCTACAGGACCTTGAGTATAACCTGCCTGAATTTAGAGACCATCTCAAGCACATTTCACGCATCAGACACTAATGTCTGAATACTACAAGAATTGAGGGATTATATCAAGAATACCATACAGGAAGAAAGCAAAAGAACATTAAAAAGACAGGAAAGAAAGAAAAGACCCAAACAAATGTGGGTAAAGAATCTGAAACATGTTCTTGAGCACAGAGAAGCTAGAGCAAATAGTAGAAATGAGGAAATAAAAGAGGTTAACAGAAAACATCAAAGGCTACTCAAGAACACAAAGTCAAGTACTGAAATGTGCAAAGCTCAGGAGTTAGAAAACCAAAAGGAAAGAACATGCTCAACATTTCTCAAGATGAAAGAACTGAAGAAAAATTCAAGCCTTGACTTGTAATACTAAAGGATTTTATGGGCAAAATATTGAATTATATAGAAAGCATCAAAAGACAATGGAAGGAACGCTTCAAGTCTCTGTACCAAAAAGAAATGGTCAATATTCAAACATTTCAGGAGGCAACATTTGACCATGAACTAATGGTGCTGGATGAAGAAGTATAAGCTACACTGAAGGCATTGGTGAAAAACAAGGCTCCTGGAATTGACAGGATACAAACTGAAATCTTTGAACACACTGATACAGCTCTGGAGGCACTCACTCATTTATGCTAAGTAATTTGGAAGACAGCTACCTGACCAACTTATTGGAAAAGAGCCACGTTTTTGCTCATTCCAAAGATAGGAAGCCTAACAAAATGTTAGCATCAAACAATATCACATATAAGTAAAATTTTACTGATGCTAATTCAAAAACTGTTTGTTGCATCTTCAGTATGACTTGCAGTTCAATGTAAAATAATGCTAGTATTTTCACAACTGAACCAATAAGTACCATTATGATAAATAGATAAAGATTTCAGTTGTTAAAGACTTCATTTTGCTTGGAACCACAATCAACAATCATGGGAGTATCAGTCAAGAAATAAAATGAGGTATTGTTTTAAGCATGCATCTTTTTGCACAAGACTTCTTTAAAGTGTCAAGCAATAGCAGTTTGAGGACTAAGGTGTGTCTGACCCAAGCCATATTATTTTTAATTGCCTCAGATTCATATGGAAGTTGGACAATGAATAAGGCAGATTGGAGAAAAAACAATGCAGATGAATTATGGTGATTGAGAAGAGTATTAAAGCTATCATGGAATACCAGAAGATAAACAAATCTGTGATGGAAGAAATGTAGCTAAAATGCTCCTTAGAAGTCTGGATGG
>NW_006408545.1:2426433-2428359 GCF_000296735.1 Chrysochloris asiatica | reverse complement strand
ATATGGTCATTATGAGTCAATTTCTCCCACCAACTCTGACCTTTACTGTGTGATTCAGACAAATTATTTTTATCTCTGTGTGTCAGTTCATATACAAAATCTGAAATACAGAAACAAAAACAATTTGTCTGAATTATTCATCATTACTCTGTCATAACCAACATTTAACATTTCTAACTGACTGCCACAGTGATGGAACAGGTTTTATTTTCTGGTAACAATTAATAGCAATCACGGGAATCACAGCTAAAAGAGTTGGAAACCTCTTGCTTTCCTGCAGCACACACTCATATACACCCTACTGAATAGTTTTCATCTTGTCTAGATGGGTCTAGTAAAAGGAGATGGGGATAAGATTCTTATGATTCAATAGTGAGAAACTGTTATCATGACTAATTGTGATTGTCAAAGCTGTAAAGGTAGAAGCTTTGTAACATAAAGGGGGAAGTAGTTAATCTTACATTCAGGGACAGAGGACCCTAGGACCATCAAGGGAGAAGAGCATGAGCAGAAGATGGGACCCTAGACAATGAAGCAGCAACACCAGAGATGGAGACAGAAATGATACCATGGCGAGATAGAGCAGCTGAGGACCCTTTCACATGGAAAGAGAAAAGCTGTGTGCTGGCAGCCATGAGGCAGTCTTGCAGAGTATGCCCTTTGCTTGTTTAAATGTTTATATATTCCTGAATGTTTTTGTGTACATCCAATAAAAACAAACAAACAAAAATAGAAGGAATAGAAGCAAATACTGCTAAATGATGATGCACAGAGGAGATTGTAATCATTGCAATGATACGAAACATGATAGGAAGAGTGTAAAACCAATGTTCTCCAAAGTAAACTATCACTCAATTCACAATTAAACGTTCTAAAAAAGGAAATAAATAAAGCTGTATTTAGATAAGGGGATATGTTCCTCTAAAATATTATTACAAGTGGAGGGGGCGATGGTGTAATAGAGGAAGGGACTATTACAATTAGGAGAAAACTTTAACCACAAATCATCAAGCATCTCAAGAATTACATGAAGAGTTTTTTTTGGTTTTATCCCCCCATATAAAGAAGAAAAAACAAGCTCTGGCAGAGTACCAGTTTATTAGTTGGGCTACTAACCACATGGCCATTAGTTCAAATCTACCAGTTGTTCTGTGAAAGAAAGAGGAAGATTTCTACTCTGGCTAAGGTTTATAGTCTTGGAAACCCTACAGAGGGGTCACTAACAGTTATAAATGACTTACTGGCACACAACTACTCCATCACCAGAGACAACTAAGTATAGAAAAGTGAGGTAAAATAAAAGACAAGGTGATATGATTTACTACAGGGATAAACAATTCAGTTAATCATTTATGAGGCAAAAATTGAAAATTTGGTGAGTCTGAGTCTAGCCAAAGGAGCCCTGGTGGTATAGTGATTAATTCATTAAGCTGAAAACTAAAAGGATGGTGGCTAAAACCAACCAGCAACTCAATAGGAAAAAGGCAGTCAGTCTCCTTAAAGATTATAGCCTTGGAAATCTTCAAAATTGACTTGGTAACATTGTGTGTGTGTGTGTGTAACTACCTTGTTATAGATAAGCAGAGACATCTTTGAATTTTATCGAAGTCATATGGAGGAATATAATTATATGATTTTCTTACAGGAAGTTGTTATCAGGAACATATAAGGGTAGGGATTTCTTAAAATTTGTTGTCTTCCAGGATCATAGTGTTCAGGTATCCAACACTATACATTCAGAGATTAGCATTGTACAAGAGAGATATGACAAGAAATCAATAAAATAAAAACCAATGATTAAACAAAACAATAGTAACAATAATATAATATTTATGATGGAAATATTTCCTTGAGAGAAACTTAAAAAGCAGCAATAAGCAAAATAATTAATATAGAATGTCAAATAAGAAACATAATGTAAAGGTT
>NW_006408545.1:2424345-2424845 GCF_000296735.1 Chrysochloris asiatica | reverse complement strand
TGGTTTCTTTTGATATCAATGTATGTAATGCCTCTTTTAATGGCACTACTTTGAATGACACTGACTTAAAGGTATTAGCAGTGCGTGAGGTCTTTCTGAAGAACAGGCAGTGGCCACCTAGGAAGAATGTCAGAACTGCTCGTTATCTAACTATTCAGTTATGTTTGATATTTACTTGACACATGAACTTTTGATGTCCATGAACAACAATGGGACCGAACCCCTTCTAGAGCTGAGGCAGTAAAGCTTCCTCAAATGACTCAGAAAAAGCAGGAACAAGTGTATTGAGATTATGAGAAAAGGTTTTGGAGGAAAATTGCCCAGAATTTACAAATGGAATGGAATGGTAAATTCTGGGAATATTTGATTAAAGGACTATAGTGGCAGCCCCCTCAAGCCGCCCCCGGGTATAATCAGTTTAATCCAGATGCTCTTCTTTCCCCTGAGGGTATAGTAAACATTGTAGCATTTGGATATGGAACCCAGAATGAGGAAAAGGA
>NW_006408545.1:2419731-2422410 GCF_000296735.1 Chrysochloris asiatica | reverse complement strand
CAATGGCACCTAACAACAACATGGGATCTAAAAAATGCGGAACTCTCTCCTTCCTGTCTCAGTTCACTCCTTCTTGTGAGAGTATAAAAATCATAAAAATGATGAAAAAGAAATATCAGAATACTTTTTTTTTTTTTTGCAACCCAGTTTATCAGTCATTAATACAGTGCTCACTAGATTATTTAGCTGAATGTCTAGATCCAGCAGTATGGCCCAAATCAAAATGCCAGCTTACCTCTTAGCTTTCAGAAAATAGCAACTCACGAACCTGAGAAGAGCTGCAATGTGCATTTCCTCATGCCTCTTTGGAGATGGTCTGGGTGCATACTAAAGACTGGCTGCCAAGGGAGAAAAGAGAAGAGAATAAAAATGTAATCCAAGTTTAGATGGTCCTGCTTTATTCAAGCACGTTTATACAGAGAGAAAAAAAAAGTGCAAGCAACTAGAAGTATAGTTCTAATATGGAGAAACGTAGCATGGGTGCGAAAATGAGATGCAAAATTCTTTGTTTTCAGGCATAAATTTTCCTTTTAAAAATGTTTATTGAGGACTAATTTGAATAAAATACAATTTGTCAATTTTAAGTAGACAAAATGATGATCCCTCCCAACCCCAACCATTCAGCTCCCCATTCCCTGGTAATCAATAATCTTATTCCAATAAATCTACCCAATACAAATAATTTGTATAATGCAGTCATGCAAAATTTGTTCTTTTGTTTCTGACTTATTTCGCTTAGTATATTGTTTTCAAGGCTTATACATGTGTTAACATATATCATAATTTTATCTTTCTTTATAACAGAATAACACTTCTTTGTATATATAGATCACAATTTGTTTATTCAATTGTCTGTTGATGGATACTTAGATTTTTTCCACTTCTTAGCTATTTTGAATAATACTGCAATGAATACTTTTACATGTGTCTTTTTGTAGCTACTTTGAATTCTTTTGGTGTCTCTGTAGGAGTGGAATTGATTGGTCTTGCGGTATTTGTATGATTAACTGTTTTGCAAGCCACCAAACTGTTTTCCACAGCTGCAACACCATTTTACATTACTACCAGCAGTGTGTGAGTGTTGTGATTTCTCCACATTCTTGTCAACACTTGTTGTTTTCATAAAAGTCATTCTGTTGTTTTGGAGTTGATTTTGACTAGTGGAACCCCCTTGTGTTGTAGATAAGAACTGCTCTATAGGGTTTGCGTGCTATCATCTCTTTCTGCCCCATTTTTATCTCATCAAGTCAACATTTTAAGAAGTGGAAATGGATAAACTTCCTGGTCCTTGGAGGGGAAACGGAGGTGCGGACTACCAGCATTCGGG
The DNA here is from genome assembly GCF_000296735.1 of Chrysochloris asiatica. Taxonomy (NCBI): domain Eukaryota; kingdom Metazoa; phylum Chordata; class Mammalia; order Afrosoricida; family Chrysochloridae; genus Chrysochloris; species Chrysochloris asiatica. Next base: position 2,421,083 of record NW_006408545.1, on the reverse strand, counting down.
AACGCGCATCTCCTTAACGCTACTGTCTGAGCCACCGCAGGGCCCCTATAACCCCTGTCATCCTTTTGTCCTGGGCCCAAGTTGAAGGAGAGTCAGTGTTTGAATCGTTTCCAATAAGGTGTTGCGCGCGCGCACACACACACACACACACACAAGAAAGTAGATCAGTAGGCCTATCCAGATGTCTCTGGAAGTATTGGAATTGCTCACCTTTAGGCTTCCGTTCCAGTGCCACCAAGGAGGTGGACATTATGATTATTTAAAAATAAAATTGAATACTATGACGCTCATCAAGAATAACATATTTATCCATTCATTATCGTGAACTGTGAGCAAAGGTCTATTTTATGGAGATGTAAATATAAACAAAGCTAAGAATACTCAACAGTGTGGATTGAATTTATAGGAAAAAAGCCCATATGAGAAAATGTTGAATATTTTCCAAAAACAGTGTTATTTTCTAAAATATTACTAGTGTACATAAACTTTACTCAATTTGCATTGACTGTGTTTATTTTATTTGTGAGTTTAATAATTTCCTTTATTACTCATAATTTAGAATAATCTCTGGAGGTCAGAGAATAATCAATTATCCATGGGTGAACATTCTATTTTTAGTCTTTGATTTACTATAATGAAATATTGATTTAGAGGTTTTGGCTTTTTAAAATTTATTTATTATGAAATATTTTAAATAATGTATGTAATTGTTGCATAGTTTTCTATTATTAGTGTTCCTTTTCCTGAAAAGATGGAAAGGATTTTTTCTTGTTAATCATTGTACCCATAGACCTCCCTATGAGATGTATAGTCACCTTGGTTATAAAAATTACCCAGGATTACAATAAACAGAGTAGTCCTGATGTAGCCCTATAGGATAAGTACTGGACTATTAACTACATTGGTTCAAATCTACCTGCTGCTCAAAGGAAATCCTATGCAGGGTCATTGTGAGTTGAACCAAATCAACAGCACATAACAAAATAATAATAAATATAAAATGTCACACTTGCAAAGCTCCAAGTGAGGAAAGTTTGTCTAAATTGTCTGTCACTATATTTGTTTATATTGCTAAAGAGACTGAAAAGAAATGTATATACTGAACTCACCTCGAATGAGGTAAAGGGAGTTTTTCCTGTTACTGGTGTCACCTGTAACCCCAAAAGGAGTTATAAAAGAATGCAGAACTCCTCTCAGAGTCAAATATTTTGCACCTGACTCCATAAGATGTATGAAGTCCTGATTGACACAAAGGAAAAATAATCAAGGAGCTCTGGTAGCGTAGTGGTTACGAATCGGGCTGCAAACCTTAAGGTCAGCGGTTTGAAACTACCAGCCGCTCCGCGGGAGAA
>NW_006408545.1:2409925-2419531 GCF_000296735.1 Chrysochloris asiatica | reverse complement strand
AAAGATTTACAGCCTTGGAAACCCTGTATAGGGTCGCTATGGGTCGGAACCACTCGACAGCATTTAACAACAACAACAAAAGTAAATATAAAAGAAAAAAACATGCTAATACTAGTCTTGAATGCTTTGTTTTTGCTTTATGTTGTATTGATTTAGTTAATAATAAAGCAGAAGAATAGTAAACGTCTGTGTAGCCCAAAAGATTCTTAGTCTTACAGATTTTTTTTTCAGTTCTTTCATTAATTTAAAAGAACTAGGTAGCATTCCAGGCTAGAGACAGAGACATTCTTGCTGTTGGAAATTTGACACATTTATACATGAAGAATTGCAATATTTAAAGAGAAGATGACATTTCTTTTTCCTTTTCCATATAGCATGACATTAATTCAATTAGAACATTTAATTTATGTATATGACTGATGCCAATGTACATTGAAATATTGGAAGAAATTCTGAAAATTTTAATGATCCTATAGGATCTATTTGAATATTAGTGATTATTGCAGTCAGTAAAAGCTGCAACTTGGACAATTCGCTGGTAAATTCCTTGCTATGTAAACTATCTCTTTCTAGATTACTTCCCTTATAGTAGTGTATGGGGATTTAGCTCTGTTTATCAGAGTCAGGAAGGAACTTTGGAGGCACTGAATGATAACCATTGGACTGTTAACCACAAGGTCGGCAGTTCAACCCCACCAACCACTCCATGGGAGAAAGGCTTTCTGCTCCTGTGAAGATTTATAGGCTTCAACTGCTGCAGACAGCATACGCAGACCCTGGGTTGATCGGTGGCAGCCCCATTGAACCACCTCTGAATATAATCAGTTTAACCCAGATGCTCTTCTTCCTCCTGAAAGTATATAGGAATGTGATAATTAAGAACAATGTAGCATTTTAGGTATAGATAAATGAAGCCCAGTGCCTGAGATCTTGCTCACAAACAAAAGTTTGCAAAGTGTACAGAGACAGTTTGGCTCCTTTCAGGAACCTTGCTTTATGTTATGTATCCTTAAGAAACCACATGTCACTGCTCTAGATCATTTAAGCCTAAAAATTAATATATAACAGCTTGATTATACCTTTTGTCTGTAAAAATAAAAATGTTAGATTGTTAAGAAAAAAATATGAAAATATTTTAAAAGTTGTTCCTTTGAATCATTATGTCCTGTTTTGAATGATTAATCATATTTCAGTTCCGTATCCTGTCTTAATCACATCCTTCCTTTGTAACATCCTTCCTTTGTGAATTACATCCTTCCTTTGTAATAAATCCCTCCCTAAAAAAGAGAATAAAAGGCTGAGATAGAGTGAGTTCTGCAGGCAATGCTGTGCAATGCTATGCAATGCTATGCAATGCTGGGCAATGCTAGGCAATATGTTTGCAGATCTGTCTACCTGCCAGCTTGCATCATATCTGTGTGTCTGTCTTTTTTGTATATATTTCATCTCTCTCTGTCTCTATCCCTTTCACCCCAGATCTCCCTTCTCCGTGACACCCATACTTCCTTGTTTAGGCTAGAACCCGACATAGGACCTCGACACTTCAACATCCTATACAGGGTCACTATAAATTGGAACTAAAATTTATAATCTCATTAAATTGGCAGTGGGTATGGATTTTTGGTTTTATTGGGGTCTGCAGATAATGGAGATAAAGAACATTGTCAGGATTCTAAGCATACCCATGTGAAGCAATGATCCAGGTGAAGTCCTGAAATTCTTTATGCCTAAAAAGTTGGTTCTTGCCTTAGTTTCTTAGTGCGGCTGTAACAGAAATACTATAAATATAGTACATGCAGAATCTATTACAGCATTTCATCTTGTAGTGATGCTGTTGTTGTTAAGTGCTGCTGAGTGCATTCTGATCCAAAGTGACCCTGTATAGTGTTTCCAAGGAGCCGCTGCTGAGCTTGAACTGCCAATCTTGTAATTCAAAAGGCTTTGCAGTCTGGCGCATTAACCTACAGCCAACACCAGGACATTGGTCCTGTTTTTTCCCCTATCATTGATTGTGCTTTAGAATAAGGTAGTTAGTTGTTGTTTATTGCCATTGAGTTGGTCCTAACTCATAGTGGCCCCATGCACAATGTAACAAAATGCAGCCCAGTTCCTGTTCCATTCTCACAAATGTTGCTACGTTGGATCCCATTGTTGGAGTAGTCACTGTGTTAAGTCATCAAATTAAAGGTATTCCTCTTTTTCACTGAACTCTGTTTTACCAAGCATAATGTTCTTCTCCAGGGACTGATCCTCCTGACATGTCCAAAGAACATGAAATGAAGTCTTACCATTTAACTTTCCAAGGAACATTCTGGCTGTACTTCTTCCAAGACAAATTTTTTCATGCTTCTGTCCATCCACAATACATTAAATATTTTTGCCAATACCATGATTCAAAATCATCAATTCTTCTTTGGTTTTCCTATTAACTTTTGAGTTTTTACAGGCCTATGTTGTTGTTGTTATAGTTGTTAAGTGCTGGTGAATTGGTTCCAACTCATAGGGACTCTGTATCTTTTCTGAGAAGTGGCTTTGAACAACTAACTTTGTAGTTAAGTGTCCAGTGCTTATTCTGTAACACCACACAATAACTCCAACATGAATATGAGATGATAGAAAATGCCATGGCTTGTGTCAGGTGCACCTTAGTTTTCGAAGTGAAACCTTTGCTTTATAACACTTTAGCGAGGTTTTACGTACATGTTTTTACAACAGATTTGACCAGTGTAACATATACTCTGATTTCCAACTTTTTATTTTATTTTATATATATATTTTTTAGGGGGAACTTTGAACTATGAATTGAGTGAAGGTTTAAAGAGAAGATCAACAGTTTTCCATTCAACAAATCATACACTTTGTGTCATCTTGAAGACTGCAATCCCTTATACCTAAAAAAAGTTTATTCTGGTGTAGTGCTGTGGGTTAATGGGCTGGACTGCAAAGTTGATTTGAACCGCAAGGTTGGCAGTTGAAGCTCACCAACCACTCTTTGGAAACCCTGTATAGGGTTGCTATGGGTCAGAACTGACTCAACAGCACTTAATAACAAAAACAACAACTTCCTCCATGTGGTTCTTGTTTTCATTCTAGTCTCTTTCCCAAACTTTCTGACTTTTGTTCTTAGGCAGCAGTTTCCCTTTTACTCTTAAATGGCTGACCATGATGCACATACCTTACTAGTGTTGTTGTCTCACTTCTATACTTATCTACTGCTAGGTTGAAAACTGGGCCACAAGGGTAAGTTCCTTTCCAGACCTGAAAGAGAACAAGGGTCATAGTTTTGGGATCTTCTAGTTTCTTTCTGACTAGTAAGTCCAAGCTTTTTATACTTTTTAATTTTTTCCCCACATTGACTCCCACTCTATCCAGACCTTCTAATGTTATCCCTTTCAGAGCAATTGCTCACCATCTAGTTCTGTGGAGGTAGATGTTCACATGTTCCATTAGTCCATTAGAATAATTTATTCTAAGTATCTTAAATTTTCATCACTTTTCTATTTCTGGACATGAAGAGACCAATAGTTTGGCCTTACATGGTTACAAAGAAGATTTTAAATCCAAGTTGCTACTCACCAAAGTAGGACTTAAACATTGTCTTTGTGGCCCACATTTTGACAGTTGACCATGATATCCTCTAAGACTATGATGCTGGGTATACCCAGGCCCAGCAATTTATTGCCTCAGGTGTTTGGTAATATTGAAGAAATTGACATAATTTTTCCCTCTGTATGCTCCACCATGGAGTCCTGGTGTGGCACTGTGGGTTAATGCACTAGACTGCAACCATAAGGTTTGCGTTTCAAGCGGTTCCAAGAAGAAGCTGATGAGATTGAACCACTGACCTTGCAGTGATGTGTTTGTCTGGTTTTGATATGAGGGTTATGCTTACTTCATAAAATGATTTGGGTGTTTCTCATTCTTTTGTGATTGATGAAGATCATAGACCATAGCTTTTTGTGTGGGTACTATTTCAATGAAAAGAAAACAAAAATCCTCACCACTGGGTCAATAAATAACATCAGGATAAATGGAGAAAAGATTGAAGTTGTCAAAGTTTTCATTTTGCTCAGTTCAACCATCAACATTGATGGAAGGTGAATTCAAGATATCTAACAATATATCGCATTAAGCAAATCCGCTATACAAGACCTTTTGAAAGTATTCAAGAGCTAAGATGTCAGATGTGGACAAAGGTGCACCTGATGGAAGCCATGGTATTTTCAATAACCTCATATGCATGTTAAAGTTGGACAGTAAATAAGGAAGAACATAAAATAATTGATGCATTTGAGTTATGGTGTTGGAGGAATTATTAAAAGGACCATGGATTGCCAAAAGAACAAAAAACTCTGATGGAAGACGTTTAGCCAGAATGCTCCTTGGAAGCCACGATTGCAGGGAGCGCTTAACTCCCATTGCTTGGCAAGGCCGCACTGGGGCGAGAGACATTATGCACGGCAAATGACTCTCAAAAGCTGACCCCTATATTCCCTTCAAGTTAGCCCTGAATTTACTTGTAAAAATATATAATATGGCAATATTCTCAGCTTTCACTATGAATTCTACAAACCTTAGGAAAAACTAGCTTAGCAGCAATTGCTTTCAGCCTTGGTGGATTGAATACAAACAGAAATTGTGTAAATTACTATGCCCATTAGAAAGCCTAAGTAACTGCATTTGTGAGGCCACAAAAGCAGATAGCATATTAAAGTCAAGCTGACCTACCCCCATAAACCTCACCACAATCAGTCACTAGCTAGAATTCACAAACCCCTACATACAAGCACCTGTGTAAATGAGCAGACAATAATGAACTTAAGTGAAGGATAGTTTTGACTTTATAATCTACACTTCTTGAAGCAAGTAGCCAAGTTGGGCTTTATGCCACATAGCTTCCAAGTGATTTAATGAATACTTTATTATTGAAAATAATAGTACATTATGTAGGGTAGAAGGTTTGGCTTAATCTTTTAGTAGAAACAAAAAGAAACAGTTTACCACATACTGGGAAAGGAGATAAAGGCCAGTCTGTTGAACATCACAGAAGTATTTTTGTCAAGGATGTCTAATAACTAGGTGCAAGAATGTTGTGACTAACTGTGTAATAATTGAAGAAATGATAAGAGTGTCAATGCATGTACTGTGGGGGAAGAAGTACAAAAATAAAGACTTGCTGAGCTGGGCGGGAGAGGAGGCAGATGTGGCAGAAGAGGCAGAAGTAGCAGAACTGGCAGAAAAAGCAGAGAGCAAGAGTGAGAAAGGAGAGAGAGTAGACAGCAGAGAGCAGAGGGCAGACAGCAAAGAGCAGAAAGCAGAAGCAGGGGCAGAAGCTGGAGAGAATAGCCAGACTGCACAGCAAGCTAAAAAACCTTTCAATTGTATTCATTCATTTCTTCATTCGACAATTCCACGTATCCACTCGTGTCCCACGACCCCCCGCGGAGAGCAGGACTCCCTGCACACAATGGCCAGACTTGTATTTCATACTTTGGACATATTATCAGGAGGAACCAATTCTTGTAGAAGGACATCATGCTTGGTAAAGTGGAGGGTCAAAGATAAAGAGGAAGACTCCCAACAAGATGGATTGGCACAGTGACAGCAGCAATGGGCTTAAATGTAGCAATGATTGTGAGGTTGGCACAGGATCAGGCAGTGTTTCTTTTGCTGTTCAGAAGGTAATTGTGAGTCAGTACTGCCAACCTCAAGGTCAGCAGTTAGAAACTACCAGTGGTTCCATGGAGAAAGATGAGGCGTTCCGCTCCATAAAGATTTACAACCTCGGAAACCCTATGCAGGGTCATGTCATTATGAGTCAGAACCAACCCCTCTGTACTTAACAACAAAAACAAAACTGACTCAATGGCCCAAACAACATTCTTTTCTATGTTCTGTAATCGTTTGAGTAGAAGTGGTGTCAGCTCTTCTTTGAATATGCGGTAGGGTCCCCAGTAAATTAATCTGGGCCCAACTTTTTAGTTGTTGGGAGTTGTTTAATGACCTGATCAATTTCTTCTTTTGTTACAAGTCTGTTAAAGTTTTCTACTTCAGTCTGTGTTAGTTTTGTTAGTGTTTTCCTAAAAAAATTGTCCATTTCTTTTAGATTTTCAAATTTATTGGAGCACAGTTTTTCATTGTATTCATTATCTTTTCTATTACCATTATTTTTCTGTTGTCATCCGTATCATTTTTATTCGTATTTTCACATTTTCTCTTTCATTTATTTTGTTAGATTTGTCAATGGTTTCTTGATTTTATTAATCACTTCAAACAACCATCTTCCTGTCTTGTTGATTCTTTCTATTGTTTTTCTGTTTTCTGTTTCATTTATTTGTGTTTAAATCTTTTATGCTTTTTTTGTTTTCCATCTAGTGGCTTTAGGCATACTTTGCTGTTCTTTTTCTAATTGTTGCAAGTGTTGGGTCAACGTGTTGGTTTTTGTTCTTCTTTTTGAATGTGTCTTTATTGTTGTAAGTTGCCCTTTGAGCATTGCTTTTGCTGTGTCCCAATAGTTTTGGTATGCTGTGTTTTCATTCTCATTTGATTCAAGGAATTTTTTATTTCATTTTTTAATGTCTTCTATGATCTGATAGCTTTTAAATAGGGTACTATTCAATTTCCATATATTCGATTTTTTTCCCCTTGATATCCCTATTGTTGAGTTCAAACTTTATAGCATTATGATCTGAAAAGATACTTTTTAGTATTTCAGTGTTTTTAAATTTACTAAGGCTTTCTTTGTGGCTTAATGTATGATCTATTCTGGCAAAAGTTCCATGTGCACTGGAAAATAATGTGTATTTTGCTATTGTTGGGTTGAATGCTCTGTACAACTCTATGAACTCAAGTTGACTGACTGTGTTGTTAAATTCTTTTGGGTCTTTGTTGAATTTTTTTCTTGTTGATCTGTCCTTCATTGAAAGTAGAATATTAAAATATCTTACTATTATTTTAGAATTGCCTATTTCTTTCTATAATTCTATTAGAGTTTGATTTATATATTTTGAGACTCTTTCATTGGGAGTATAGATATTTGTTATGGTTCTATCCTCTCGCTCAATTGATTATTTAATCATAATAAAATGTCTTTCTTAGTCTCTTATGCTAGTTTTTGCTTTATGGTCTACTTAATCAGAAATTAATATTGCTACTCCTACTCCTTTTTGATTGCCATTAGCTTAGTATTTTTTATCCGTCCTATGATTTTTTTTTTAGAGTATTTTTGTTTTTGTGTGTAAGGTATGTCTCTTGTATTAAAGGACCTTGCTATTCTATCCAGTCTTGTCCTTTCCATCTCTTGATGGTTATTTATTTCTTTGACATTCAGTGTAATTATTGCTAGGTGTAAATTGTTTGCTGTCATTATGTTGTGTGTGTGTGTGTGTGTGTGTGTGTGTGTGTGTGTTTGGTACTGCTGGTTTCATTGTTCTACATAATTTTCAGTGTTGAGTTGATTTTGTTGTGAGGTTTCTTGTTGTTTTCTTCACTGCTGTTTTAATGTTTACTCGGTCTGTATATATTTCCTTTTTCTTGTTTTTATGTCAAGGTGCATTCATTTTCTTTGCAGTAACTCTGTAATGTATTAATGTCTTGCCCAATTTAAAATAGTTATTATTTCACATTTACTTGACTTCTTCTCCATTAAGGTAATTTGTAACTACACATTTTCTTCTTTTTGCTTTGCAGTTGTCTTCATTATAAATTCATATCTCTGTTTCCCTATATTAAGTCTTGTAGGTTTGTGTTCCTTGGAGCGCTTCTAAATCTGAATTGAGTTCTAGGTGGATTTGTCATTTATGTAAATCTCAGGTTGTCTGTTGTTGTTAATTGTCAGTATGATGAATTCCCTTTGCTCTGGCTATTACAAATTCCTTTAATTTCTGTTTATCTGGAAATGTTCTAATTTTGTTCTCATACTTAAGTGACAATATTACTAGGTAGATGATTCTTGTTTGACATCCTTTTGGTTTCAAAGATTTGTATATGTCTTTCAATTGCCTTGCCTGCATGGCGTCTGCTCAGAAATCAGACCTTAGTCGTATCAGTTCTCCTTTGTAGGGAACTTTTTGTTTTTCCTGAGCTGCTCTCAGGATTCTTTCCTTGTCTCTGATTTACCTTTGTGATATTTTTGTCTTTGAGCTATGTCTTTGTGATATTTTTGTGTTCTATTCTGTTTAGGGTTTGATCAGCTCTTGAATGCTTATCTTCTTGTCTTTCATGATATTAGTCAAGTTTTCTCCCAGAAACTCTTTAACTGTATTATTGATGACTTTCTTTTGTCTCTTCCTGTCCTGAAATTCCAGTTACCAATGTTATTCTTTTTAAGGGTGTCTCACATGTGTCTTAGGCTTTCTTTATGTGTTTTTTGTTGTTGTTTTTTCCCCCATTTTCTTTTCTGGTTGTTTTTCTAGCTTACTAGTATTGAGATATTTATCTTCCAGCTCATTGATACAGGATTTCATGTATTTCATGCCCTTTCAATTTCTGCCCTTTCAATGTGTTATTCTTTTTTAGAGTCTTACTATTAGTCTTCTCTGTTTTTATTTGCAGTCTTTTTATTGTCTCTAATCCATTATCTATTTTGCTTGTTTGTTTCTGTAGTATTTTCCTAAATTCTTTCTTGTTTTCTTTAACCTTTCTATCAATCATTTGAATATACCTAAATATGATTCTTTTGAATTATTTTTCAGTTAATTCTAATGCTATTTTTTTCTTTAGAAATGCTTTTTATCTCTGCTTCTTTGTCACTTGTGTGAGATACTCTGTCTTGCTTCTTTGTGTGGACAGAAATCATCTGCTGTTTCTAAAACATCATGGTATCATGTCATTGTATTTGTATTTAATTGATGATTGCATATTGGTGTGTTTTTAGGCACTCAGTAACTGCCTTTTGGATGATATCATTAGAGAATGGAAGTGTTTGCACCTTCTCTGTTCCCAGCTCATGCAGCTCAGTTTCGTATGGGTTTGGCTGATGTTGATTGCTGTCTTATTGATTACTATTCATGTTGTTGTTGTTAGGTGCCATCGAGTTGGTACCAACTCATATAGTGACCTTATGCACACCAGAATAAAACACTTCCCAGTCCTGAGCCAATCTCACAATCGTTGCTATGCCTAAACCCATTGCTGCTGCCACCGAGCCAATCAGTCTCGTTAGGGGTCTTCCTTTTTTTTCCGACCCTCCACTTTACCAAACATTATATCCTTTTCCAGGGACTGGTCCGTCCTGATAATATGTTTGAAGTATGAGAGATGAAGTTGGGCCATACTGGCTTCTAAGGTGAAGTCTTGCCATACTGGCTGTACTTCTTCCAGCACAGATTTGTTTATTCTTTTGGCAGTCCCATTCATATTTGTTGTTAAGTGTTTTCAAGTTAGTTCAGACTCATAGCAGCCCTAAGAACAGCAGAACGAAACACTGATCAGTCTTATGCCTTTGGTTTCTTGTCTGAAGCCTCTGAGTGTTGGCCAGATACTCTGGAATCTGGGTAGCGTCTGCTCATCCTTGGGTTTCAATTCAACCTTCCAGGACTGGAATGGCAACTCTGCTAACTCAACGTTGGGGGTACAATTGCTCTAGTCCATCTGACTGTTTTTTTT
>NW_006408545.1:2405112-2408160 GCF_000296735.1 Chrysochloris asiatica | reverse complement strand
CCCTGGCAGGCCCTGTTCTTCTGGCCCCTCAGGCATGGCAGTCTCACCTCCTCAGCTTTTGGCAGAAGTCCCATGGTAATTGTATCCCCATTAAGGCCCCATTGCTGTTGTTGTTAAGTGTCTTCGAGTCAGTTCTGACTCATAGAGACTCTGCATAGGGTTTCCAAGGCTGTATATCTTTGAGGCAAAAGAAAGCCGCATCCTTCTCCTTCAGGGTGGCTGATGGGCTTGAACTGTTAACCCTGTGGTTGGAAGTCCAGTGCTTATTCTTTAGAACCACCATACTCCCTTGTTGTTGTTGTTAAGTGCCATTGGGTTGATTCTGATCATAGCAACCCTGTATATAGTTTCCAAGGAGCAGCTGGTAAGTTTGAACCACCAACCTTGTGGTTCAAAACAACCTTTCAGTCCAGTGTTTATCTTACAGTGCCATACCAGGACTCCCTTAGGACAGAATAAAACTATCCCACAGTATTTCCAAGGCTTTAATATTTACAGAAAGGAGCTTTGGTAGCATAGTGGTTACGAACCGGGCTGTGAACCTCAGGGACAGCCGTTTGAAACTACCAGCTGTTCCATGGGAGAAAGATGAGGCCTTCTGCTCCCATAAAGATTGATAGCCTCAAAAACCCTGTACAGGGTTGTTATGAGTCGGAACCAACTCCACTGCACATAACAACAACAACAACAAATATTTACAGAAGCAGACTGCCACATCTTTCTCCCGAGGAACAATTGGCAGGTTTCAATCACAGACCTTTTGGTTGGCAGCCGAGCACTTAACAACTTTGTCACCAAGACTACTTTAGCTTGTATAGCTTGATATTCATATGATACTTTAATTCTATAACAATATATTCCATTTATATTCTATGTTTATTCCTCTTCTGCCCTTTGCTATTGTTTTTGTTACTTGCCTTGGAGTCAGTTTTGACTCATAGAGATCCTGTGTAGGGTTTCTGCATAGTGGCTGGTGAGCTTGAACCACAGACCTTGAGGTTTAAACCAACATTTTAGTCTACCACATTAACCGACAGCACCCTTTCTTTAGCTACATAAAATAAGGAGTTAATTTAAAACTGTCAAAGACTTTGCAATTTTAATCAGTTTATTTAATTTGTTAATTTAAAGTTATACTTGCATGCTCCTTAGCAAAGTAGAAAGTGGGAGACCACCATCATCACTTTAATCAATCATTTATGTCATATGTCTAAGTACCACAACACCTTGAATTTTCAATGCCTTACATTCCATCTCTGCTGTATCCCATGTAATTATTGTTAAGAATTTAAATCATCATGGTGATATGCCTGTCTTAGATTATAGCCACTTCATTTTTCTCCAACAAGGAGCCTCCCCAGGAATTAATCAAAGAAAAGACTTCCCAAATCCTATTTTAGGAATCTTTTCCACCTAGAATCAGAATCAATTCAATGACAAATTTTGTTGCTCTGTTTTGTTTTTTTATGAATCAACTACTAGTACTAATTGCATAAAGATACTTATTGGGTTAAGAGAAAAAAACACAGAAAGAGTATGCACCAATTAACTAGAAATAGTGGAAATTGTTTATTCCTCATAGATTTAAAGTGCAAAGGGACGGGATAAATGGAATCTTATAAGCGTTTTAATTTAGAGTGAGGGTTGTCCGAAAGGCACCGTGGCCATAGGTAGAGAATTGTAGTTACTAATTCATTCATTCACAGACAGTGTGTGACTGCTATTCATAGGGTTTCCGATGGTTAAACTTCTCAACGTGGCCTGCCTCTTCCTTCTATTGACATTGCAATGTCCTAAGACCTCACAGTGTTTTGTTTTATTGTACACAGAATCAATATGAGTTGAAACACACTCAACAGCTCCTAACAACAGCTACATTCAACCACAGACTGTTAGGGAGCAAATGAATAAAATTATTTCCCAATCTCTTTCCTCTAATCTACAATCTCTTGTCATTCTCACCATCTCTGTGTTTATATAATGCAGTCTATTACTGTTCCCCTTTCTTATTGACTCTCAAGGCAGAGATTTTTGCTGAGCTCCAGACAACTAATCCAAGGCCAACTAGATGCATTTAGTTGTCTGTATCTAAAGTTCCTGAATGCAAAGAGAAACAAACAATAAAATTTTAATTAATCTTATGTCTCACCACCCATATTTATTTATATATTCTCAGCTCAGTGAAAAGTAGTACTTTACTCCTGTTTGCCAGTATCAGATATCCATGGATTAGGACTGACTTCTTTCTGACATTCTCTTTACTCCACTTCCAGTTAAGTCTCAACATCCTTTTAATTTGCCTTCCTACATAATCCTCATTATGGCTTTTATTCCTGATTCACATTTGCTGGCTCAGTGTCTCTCTTTCTCACATCACAACTTGATTACTGAAACAGTTTCTTAACTCATCATCCCATCTATAGACATGTCCTTTCTAGTCCTTACTTCTAAAATGTTAGCTAACTGGCCTTTACAACACACAAAGCTTGCCATAGAAGTTTTCTTATTAAAGATAAATTTTAGAGAGGTGAGGCTTGAAGGCTGCAAGAGTAGAGGTGCAGTGAGGTTCGCTGTCAGCAATACCAGGCAAAGCAGATCCAAAGCAGAGCTCCAAAACTCAGAACCACATAGGTAGGAATATTTTAAAAGTTTGAAGGCTTATAGCTAGTGGAACTTATAGTGGAAGTAAGAAATCACGTACGTTTGAATCTGCCAGGCTCAGAGGCCTGAGCTGACAACTTGGGCAAGACCAAGTGGGGAGCAGATACACCATGGAAAAATACTGTAGGAACCTCGGAGTAAAGGGGAACAATACACTTTGTCGCTTTTGTTTTGTTCTGATTGTCTTTTTTGGTATCTGTTAATTGGCCCCCTACTGTTTGTGCACCTCCATTCTGGTGACTAGAGGGGAGTGCCTAATCGAGTGAATACCCCCCAGCCCCCACCACTGGTGGGTTCTTTTGCCAAATATGCACACAGATACCCTCAGCCCAGAAGGCAGGCCCAAATTTTATATATATATATATGTTGTTGTTGTTGTTAAGTGCC
>NW_006408545.1:2403308-2404326 GCF_000296735.1 Chrysochloris asiatica | reverse complement strand
AGGGAGGGGAAGGTGGAGCACAAGGTAGGGAATAGACACAGGATAGTAGTTTGGGTGCTAGGGAGGGGGGCAATACACAAGAAGAGGGAAGGGAATGGAAGTAAAGCAGACGGGAAAAAGTTAGGCAGGTTGCATGGGCTAAGTGGGACAGAGGTAAATAACGATATATGCAAAACCTTGGAACATCAGGGCTCTGGGATATAGGGATTGAGACATGGTTGGAATGGGCAAAAAGGGGGAAGTAATGTTAAGATGTTTGGCTGTCTTTTGAATCTTGGTTTCCCTGGCATACCATTATAAAATAGACACTTGAGAGGGAGAGAAAGGAATAGCCAGAAATATCACCAAAGAAAGTTGATAAGTCTGTATTCTGCCTATAACTGATTGGAATACCTAAAATGGGGCTACAACGTGCCCAGTGAAGGAGGCTTCCCGCGGAGCCTCTGCATTACAAATGACAATAGGTGGAATCCTGAACCCATCCATAATCTTGTGAGGTGGGAAATTTCCACTTGAAAGGACAAGCAGACCAGCTGGAACTGGTAGAAGAACAGAAGCATCTTCTTGCAAGAAAGACCAACAGGAAAAATACATAACAATAAAGGCAGTCTGGCTAATTACTACTAGAATGAGCAATTTGCTAGCCCAGGAGATATCAAGCCAAGTGGTCGGGTTCCCTAAGGGCACCCCCCTTTCCAAGACTAAGACTCAATTGGAATACATGCTGTGATTGGTGACCACATTCATCACCAATAAGGGGAAGTGAGGGAGAAAAAGCAATGAAGCTGCCAGCTAAGCCCTACAGCAACGTTCAGTGGTTAGTTTGTTGGTTGGTTATGTGCTGTGGAGTTGGTTCCAACTCATAGCGACCCTGTACAGTGTTCCAAGGCTGTAAATCTTTATGGGAGCAGAAAGCCTCATCTTTCTCCCACAGAAAGGCTGGCAGTTTCAAACTGCTGACCTTGAGGCTCGCAGACTGATTCGTAACCACTATGCTACCAGAGCTCCTTACAACATT
>NW_006408545.1:2400398-2402623 GCF_000296735.1 Chrysochloris asiatica | reverse complement strand
CCCTGGGACCATAAAGGGAGAAGAGCGGAGTGTGGGACCCTACCCAGAGAAACAGTGATGCCAGAGATGGAGGCAGAGACGATGATGTGGAGAGATGAAGCGGCTGGGGACTCTAAACCCAGAGAGGGAGAGGGGTTGTGTGCTGACAATCAGGGAGATAGGCTTGCATGGTATATTCTTTGGTTTATTGATGGTGCATGGAGGGGATTGTAACCATGGCAATGAAACAATATATGATAGGATAAATGCAAAGCTGATGTTCTGCTATGTAAACTATCACATAATTCACAATAAAACATTTCAAAAACCAGAAAGATAAATTTTAAAATCAAATGGTTCCCCATGACTTTGCTGATATTCTCGTGAAATGACCTGCATAATCTGAACCATGTCTGTGTATGAAGATTCTTTATATGACTATCCTATCAAAGGTACCTAATGCTCCAACAGTTATTTGAAGACCTCTGTTTCTTCAGTATGGAAAACTATTTCAACTGCTTCTGAATTAAACTACGTATATCCAAACTGAAGTCCTGATGTGGAACTGTAGGATAAGCAAGGTCAATTGTTCAAAGCATTCAGCCACTCATCAGAAATCATAAACAGGGTCTCTGTGAGTTGAAAACAGACTTGATAGCATTTAACAACAAAACAACACATTTAGATTTACTTAAATTTGCCCACCCTGTCTACTCTGTGTGTGGAGGGGGTGGGAATGATCCTTGCTATAAAGATTTGTTCCCTCCTTTGAGCTACTGAATCAATGGGTGTAGGTCAAGTTCTTTAACGAGCCTGTATAAGGTTTCTAGGGAGTGGCTGGTGGGTTTGAACTGCTGACCTTTTGATTAGCAGTCCAGTCTTTATCCTACAGTGCCACATACTGTGTTATAATCATCTGTGTTTTCTACCATTTTGTGAACTATTTGAGCATATGATTGCACTTTATTCATGTTTTATGATTAACATCTCTAATATTCAACAAATTGTTTTAAACTATTGTCCAAACAATATTTAAAGAATTAATGAGTAACTGTTTGAGTCATTGTCATTTAAAGATGATTTTTGAATGAGAATTATTTACTTGACATTTCAGACTTGAGTATGGCCTAATATTAAACCTTGCTGAAATAAATAGCAACATATGTTTGTTCCCCTAATATAATAATGTTACTTGACTAATATAGCAATATTTTTAGACAATTCTTTGTAATCAGATTTATAATCCTTTGCCTAATATTATATTCATGCATTAGTTTCCACATCAGTCTCTTTATACTTTAGTTTCTCTTAGCTTTATACATTGCTCAGTTGACCAATATTGAATTCTATCTCAAGTTATGGGTTTTTGTCATTTTTCTAACATGTTTGGAAATGTTCATTTGTACTTACTTTCAGAGACAAAAATAATATAATCGAGAGCCAATGATACTGAAGGAGGAAGTCCAAGGTGCATTGATGAAATTAGTGAAGAACAAGGCATCAGGAATTGATAGAATGAAAATTGAAATCTTTCAACAAAGTATGGCAATACAGGAGGCACTCACTCACCTCTGCCAAGAAATTTGGAAGACAACTATCAGGCAGAATGATTGGAAGAGATCCATATTTGCACCCATTCCAAAGAGAGGTGACCCAACGGAATGCGGAAATCATTGTACAATCTCTTTGATATCCCATGCGAGTAAAGTTTTGCTGAAGGTAATACAGAAACAACTGCAAGCATACATTGACGGAGTACTTCCAGAGGTTCAAACTGGATTAAGAAGAGGCCGTGGAATGAGTGATATCATTGCTGATGTCCGATGGATCTTGGCTGAAAGCAGAGAATATCAGAAAGATGTTTACCTTTGCTTTATTGACTACGCAAAAGCTTTAGATTGTGTGGATCATGACAAGCTATGGACAACATTGTGAAGTATGAAGTATTCTGGAACACTTAATTGTGCTCATGAGGAATCTCTACATGGATCAAGAGGCAGTTGTTCGAACCGAAAATGGGAACACTAAATGGTTTAAAATTAAGAAAGGTGCATGACAAAGTTGTATTCTTTCACCATACTTAATCAACCTGTATGCTGAGCAAATAATCTGAGAAGATGGGTTCTATGAAGAAAAATGTGGCATCATGATTGGAGGAAGACTCATTAACAACCTGCGATATGCAGATGATACAACCTTGCTTGCTGAAAGTGAAGAGAACTTAAAACATTTACTGATGAAGAATA
>NW_006408545.1:2395195-2399970 GCF_000296735.1 Chrysochloris asiatica | reverse complement strand
TGCCAAAACAACCAACAGAACCGTGTTGTAAGAAGTGCAGCCAGAGTGCTCCTTGGAGGCCAGGATGACCAAACTTCATCTCTCATACTTTGGACATATTGTCAGAAGGGAGCAGTCTTAGAGAAGAATATCATGTTTGGTCAGGTGGAGGGTCAGAGAAAAAGAGGAAGACCCCCAATGAGATGGAATGGCCAAGTTGCAGCATCGATGGACTCAAGCATGACAACAGCTGTGAGGTTGGCCCAGGATCGGGCAGTGTTTCATTCTTCTGAGCATAAGGTCTCTATGAGTCAGTACTGATTCAATGGCACCTAACAATAATAACATTTTATATACCTTCAATGATTACGAATCCTTTTCCCTAAGAAAAAAATCATATTTATTTTGAAATTACCAGAAACCATTCAGAGTCAAATCCATTAAATATAGTGAATTATAGAATTGGATAAAATAATTTCAACCAAATACACAATGTTTATATAAAATGCCATCACAAAATTATTTATATACACCATAAATACATCAAAATCATAAAACAAAATTGAATTAACACACACAAAAGTTTAAAAAACATGAAGAGTCATGACAGCATTCACTTCTTAATAAAACTATTATTTTAATAGGGTTTTAAAGTTTCTTTTAAAAAGATGAGAATTTGGCATGAAATAAAATTGAAACAAACAAATCATCTGCATCGCCTAATCTTGGGGAGTACTTAACCCCAGGTATTTGGTCATTATGCATTCTTCTGAGCAAATAGTGTAGTCTAAAACCATATCCTGTCTGTATGTTGAACATATAATTCTAGAAACTGGGCTACATGAAGAAGAACATGGCATCAGGATCGTTGGAAGACTCATTAACAACCTGCAATATGTGGATGGTAAAACCTTGCTTCTAGAAGCAAAGAGGACTTGATATACTTACTGATGAAGATGAAAAACTACAGCCTTTTTAATGGATTGCACCTCAATGTAAAGGAAAAAAAAATTCCTCACAACTGGACCAATGAATAACATCATGATAAATGGAGAAAAGACTGAAGTTGTGTTAGACTTCATTTTGCTTGGATCCACAGTCAACATGCATGGAAGCAGCCTTCAAGAAAGCAAATGATGTATTGTATTAGGCAAATCTGCTGCAAAAGAACTCCTTGAAGTATTAAAGAGCAAAGATATCAGTTTGAGGGCTAAAATGTATTTGGCCCAAGCAATGATATTTTCAATAACTTCATAATTGTGTGAAAGTTGGGCAATGAATAAGGCAGATTGTAGACCAATCAATGTATTTGAATTATGGTGTTGGAGAAGAATATTAAAAGTACCATGGCCTGCCAGAAGAGCAAATGAATTTGTCTTTGAAGAAGTACAGTCAGACGCTCTTTAAAAGACAGGATGGCCAAACTTTCTCTCTCATGCTTCATATGTATTAGCAGGAGGGGCCAATCCCTGGAGAAGGAAACCATGCATGGTAAAGTGAAGGGTCATGAAGAAGAATAAGACACCCAACAAGTTGGATTGGTACAGTGGCAGTAGAAATGGACTCAAACTAACAATTTTGAGGATAGTGTAGAACTGGGATGTGTTTCATTGTTATACATAGAGTCACTACAAGTCGGATCCAACTTGATGACACCTAACAACAACAATGTAAAGTGGTATAAGAAAAAGAGCTAATATATCTATCTTGAGAAAAGCTTTCCTCAAGTTTTTATGTAAATAGTATGGGTTTGAAGGTTTCCATGCTCTACTGCACCGTGAATGAAATTAACTGTCTCTTTAAAAATCTTACTTCTATAATCTGAATTTGAAATGACAACATAGCAGAAAATAGCAGATGAGTTATAAAAGAAAGTAATTTACAAGTCTTTCACAATTTATAATGTAGAAAGTGGTCCATCAAATTCAGTTAATTTGATGGTGGTGGTGATGTGCTATGGAGTTGGTTCTGATTGCAATTCTGCAGAGGGTTTCTGAGGCTGAATATTTTTATGGGAGCAGAAAGCCTCATCTTTCTCCCATAGAAGAACTGTTACTTTCAAACTGCTGACCTTAAGCTTAGAGCCAAATAATAAGCACTAGGCTACCTTCTTTTAGTTTATATAGTAACATATTATTAAAGGAAAATTTAGTTGGTGTTTTTAGTCATAAGTCTGTCACATAATAGACCAGTGACTAACATGCTTTGTAATTTCATTATATAATCAGTTGTGTTTATGTACTCATAACTGAAAGCAAGTGACATTCAAAGAAGGTGACAAGTGAAAGATCAATGTTTATCATTTGGGAAATTCTCTAGTGTAAGCAAAAGGATATGGAACATTTGAATATGCATGAGCATTTTGAATATGCATAACTATTATTATGAGAATACTTTATTGACCTCTAGGTCTAGAGTCCCGAAAAAGTCAAAAGCATTCCATTATGAATGGATAAAATATAAAAAGCATAGTTGGGTAAAATAATATTCTGAAGAATAATAACCAAAAGCCAGCTTTATGAAAAATAATGTTGTGAATCATGTTTTCTAGGAATGAAATTATTCTCCAGTTTCAAAGAGAAGCTAAATCTTTCAGTTCCTTATAGTGTTTTACTACTTATGTAAATGAGTGTTACATTTCTATCTTTATGTTTTTGTAGCACACAAAATTTGTTAGTTGGATTTTCAGAATCTATTTTATATCACCTGCCACTCCTCTGTCAGTTTACTGTTCTGTCGTGGCTTGTGTGTTGCTGTATTCCTAGAAGCTATGCCACCAATATTTTTAAAGCCAGCAAAGTGACCAACGGTGGATAGGTTTCAGATGAGCTGCCAGATGAAGACAGACCAGGAAGGAGAAGAGGCACACTATTTCTGAGTATTTAGCCAATCAAAACTTTACCAATAGCAGTGGAACACTGTCAGCACTAGAATATTGATTATTAAAACATGAAATATAGCACCAGAATATTGCCAGGTATAATGCCAGAAGATGAGCCCCACAGGTTGGAAGGCACTCAAAATACAACTGGGAAAGAGCCCCTACCTCAAAGTAGTTTAACATGATGACATGAATGGAACAAAGCTCTTGGGACCTTCATTTGTTGATGGGACACTACTCAAAATGAGGAGAAAGAGTTGTAAACATCCATTGACAATCAGAAATTTGAATGTATGAAGTATGGGTATTGAAAAATTGGAAGTTGTCAAAAATGAAATGAAAAGATCGATACCCTAGACGCTAGTGATCTAAAATGGACTGGTATTAGCCATTTGAATCTGGCATTCATATGGTTTACTATGCAGGGAACGACAAATTAAGGAATAGCATCATATTCAGCATCAAAAAGAGCATTTCAAGTTCTATATTTCAGTATAATGCTGTCTGTTATTGAATAATATATACAAGCCTACAAAGAAGACCAGTTAATACTATCATCAAATTTACTCACCAACCACTAAAGGCAGTGATGACAAAATAGAAAAATCCTACAAACTTCTTCAGTTTGAAATTGATCCAAGATGTAATCAAGATGCATTGACTATTACTGGGAACTGAAATGTAAAGGTTAGAAACCAGAGGAAGGGTCAGTAGTTGGACAACGTGGCTTTGGTGATAGTAATAATGGAGGAGATCAGATGTTAGAATTTTCCAAGAACAATGACTATTCATTACAAATAGCTTTTTTAAACAACATTAAAATGTGCATATACACATGGACCTCACCAAAAGGAATAACAGAAATCAAATTGGCTACACCTGGGGGAAGATGCAGAGGAAAAGCTCCATACCATCAGTGAAAACAAGGGCAGAGGAAGACTGTGGAACAAACCATAAATTGCTCATATGCAAGATGAGGCTGAAGCTAATGAAAAAATTAAAAATTCCGTGAGAAAAAAGCATATATAACCTTGAACAAATCCCAGCTGAATTTAGACATCATCTAAAGAACACAGTCCCTGGAAAAGAACATTGTTCTTAGTAAAGTGGAGGGTCAGTGAAAAAGATGAAGACCCACAATGAGATGGCTTGACACAGTGGCAGTAGCAATGGGCATGAGCATAACAATGATTATGAAGATGGCACTTGATCAGGCCAAGTTTAGTTCTGTTGTGCATAGGATCGCTGTGCATCTGAACTACACTGATGGTACCTAACAAGAACAACAATTTTACGTCATCTTATTTAAACTACTCTACTGTTTTTTTCCCCTTCATTTTATTCTACTTTGACTGATTTGTTTTTCCAATAAACCTCTAAGTGTTGGTGCCCGACAGCTAGATTTTGTGAACATCACTTTATCCATTGTCTCCATGACACTTTTGTTGAGTTATAATATAATACATTTAATTTGTGAATGTTCTGGGGTTACTGGGTGACTCAGATGTTTAAGTACTTGACTACTCACTGGAAAGCTGACAGCTTAAACTCAGGTGGAGCTACACAAGAAGAAAAGCCTGATGACCTGATTCCAAAAAATAACAGTCGTCAAAGCTTTGTGAGGTGTAGTTCTACACTGCAGCATATATTGCTGTGGTTTTTATTGTTAGGTGCTATGGAGTTGGGACTGACTCAGTGACCTTATGAATGAAGCACTGCCCAGTCCTGTGCCCACCTCACAATTGTTGATACTCTTGCTGCTGCCACTGTGCCAGTCCAGCTTCCTCTTTTTCTCTGACCCTTCAATTTACCAAGCATGATGATCACCTCTAAGGAATGGTCCTTTCTGATAATATGTCCTAAGTGTGAAAGGCAAGTCTGGTCATCCTGGCTTTCAAGGAGCATTCTGACTGTT
>NW_006408545.1:2381928-2382417 GCF_000296735.1 Chrysochloris asiatica | reverse complement strand
TAAGCTGAAATGGAGTGGTACTGGCCATTTTGAACCTGACAACCACATGGTTTACTATGCCAAGAATGACAATTTGAAGAGGAATAAAGTTGTATTCATTATCAAAAAGAACATATCCAGATCAGTCATGAGGTACAATGCTGTCTGTGATAGGATAATACGCATGTGCCTACAATAAATACCATAATTATTAAAATTTATGCACCAAACACTAAAGCCAATGAGGATGAAATAGAAGAATCTACCAACTTCTTCAATCTGAAATTGACCCAAACATGCAATGAAGATGTATTGATCATTACTGGTGATTGGAATGCAAAGGTTGGGAACAAAGAGGAAGGATCAGTAGTTAGAAAATATGGTCTTAGTGATAGAAATGATGTTGGAGATCGCAAGATAGAATCCTGCAAAATAAATGATTTGTTCTTTTCAAATAATTTCTTAAGACAGCCTGTTGTTGTTGTTATGTGCCATCAAGTCAGTTCCAAC
>NW_006408545.1:2378872-2380815 GCF_000296735.1 Chrysochloris asiatica | reverse complement strand
GTATAGTGATAAAGCACATCAATGGACTGTATCCTTTTCCCTGACATTTTTCTTCTTTGCAAACCATATTCCCTTCCTTTTAATTGAAATCATTTAAAATATACTAAAAGCTTCTTTGCAAAAATGTGCTTCCAAATACTTCCTAATTTTACCTAGTAGTGTAAATAAGGAAACAATACACAACCAAACAAACAACAAATAAAGCATTAGTTAGGGAGCCTTGTCATTGTTCTTTTGATTAGCAATATAAATTAATTGAAACTTTAATAGCTTTTCCTTTCATTATTTGTACTTTTGAGACAAGGGAAGGTGAATGCCACAGTAAACATTTAGATTCTCCTCACTCTCTAATCATTGCACAAGTGTCTTTTGGCAATCTGTTGCTTAAAACCCATGGGACTTAATGCTTAATGAAAATGTTTATCTGATTAAAAAGCAAATATGTGTAATCTACAACTTTTGGAGTAAAGTCCTAACCAAGTTTTAAATGTAGTTTGGAAAAAATGGGGCAAGTTCACTAACTACATTTAGAAGAAAAAGCATCTTAAAAATGTTTTTCTTGCTTTTATTCTTTTGGCTAGCTTTAAACAAGCCTTTCCAAAATGTAATTATTATACAACACTAATGATAAATTTTACTTTATTAGTATCAGAAATTCCATATAATCATATCTCTAATGCTCAGTACTCATATATGGGTACTGTCTACACATTTCTAGACTCTGAATTCAAGAAACATTTAATAAGAACTCTCAGGTCATACCTCAGACCAAAAAAATAATAGGAAACCAAACATGCTTGTTCAGTCAGTTTTCACTATTATCATCTCATAGAGCTGGATGGAACTATTCCACTGGGCTTCCAAGGCTGTAAATCTGTAGGGAAGCACACTGTCATTTCTTTCTCCCATTGAGTGGTTTTCCAGTTAGCAGCCAGGTGCTTAATGACTGCACCACCATGACATCTCTATCCTAAACTAACTACTAATTAAATGATAATAATTTTAAAACAGTTATGACATTGACTCCTACTCATGTAGTCTATGAGCATCAGAGTAGAATCATTCCTCAAGGTTTCCAATAGCTGCCATTTGGATGTAGATTGCCAGACCTTTCCTCTGACACAATTCTGAATGAACTTAAACCTCCAATCTTTTGGTTAGCAGCTTAGTTTATTAACCTTTGCACTTATCTAGGACTTCAAAATAAATCCCTCAGCATATATAAATCGTACTAAGGAACTAAATACTTAAGTATTAACCTATTAGAACTGTGCATCTATACACATATGTTACCTCACACTTTATAATTTCACAAAAAACTGAGTTGTTGCCTGAGGAAACACATGTGTTTTCTCTAAGGCTAGCAAAACACATTACAGTGGACATTAATTCTTCAAGAATGACTTATGCTGTTTAGGAGTAAATATATGAATGTACATATGCTCCTTTTGTAGCGATTATTTGGTGTGAATGCTCCTAGGACAATTTTTGCATTCTGAATAGGCACCAAATTAGAGATGCAGAAAAAGGCCTTAAAATTCACAAAAAATAGTAGACTTTATCTTTCTGAGCTTTATGAGAATGTATCATAGAGTCGCAGATTCAAGAAATTTGTAGAGGTTTTATTTATGTTCCATAATGTAGCAAGTAAAGTTTTAATAAAGGTAAAGATGTCTACCTATGCTTTATTGATTATGCAAAAGCTTTCAATTGTGTGGATCATGACAAGCTATGGATAACATTGTGAAGTATGAGTATTTGGAACACTTAATTGTGCTCATGAGGAATCTGTACTGGACCAAGAGGCAGTTGTTTGAACAGAACATGGGAACACTGAATGGTTTAAAATTAAGAAAGGTGTGTAACAAGGTTGTATTCTTTCACCATACTTATTCAACCTGTATGCTGAGCAAATAATCCGAGAAAATGGGTTCTATGGAGAA
>NW_006408545.1:2377207-2378202 GCF_000296735.1 Chrysochloris asiatica | reverse complement strand
ACTCAAGTGTGACAATAGTAGTGAGGTTGACCCAGGATCGGGCAGTGTTTCTTTCTCCTGTGCATAAGATCGCTATGAGTTAGTACTGAGTCGATGGCACCTAACAGCAAAAACAGTGTAGCAAATAAATGTGAAATTGACATTTAAGTTCATAAAGGCTTATCACACAATTTTCATTTCAAACGGAAAACTGGATAATGAGCAATATGGATGACACATGTGCCAAATCCATATTTGAGAGGCTGTCAAAGAGAAAGGGTGCTGTTGGATTGAATATTGGCCTTTATGATGTCCTTAGTAATTGTTCTGGGATGTAGAAAAATTCAAGCAATCCTTTAGATAATGCACATTAATATTAATAACATTATTTTAATCTTAAGAAAAAAATCCTGTATTAAAATTCTATTTACTTCGTCAAATGTATAGAAACTTATAATTGTTTGGGTAAGAAGATATTTTATAACATTTTACTTTTAATTTGTTTGGCTGCTTTAGAAAAATTGTGTTCTCAATATTTTATTAAATGTAATTTTTTTAATGTTTTTTTGTGAATTACATGATAGTTTACATGGGAGAACTTTAGTTTTACATTCATTCCATCGTATATCATCTCATTGCCATGGTCCCAATCCCTTCCATGCATCATCAACCACCCAAAGGATATATCCAAGAAACCCGCCCCCTACGCTTCCCCCTCCTCTCCCCAGTTTTCTGCCCACAGTCCCTTTCCCTCTCTGGGTCCAAAGTCCCCAATCGCTTCATCACTCTACATCATCATCTCTGTCTCTATCTCAGGCATCTCTGTTTCTCTGGGTAGGGTCCCGCTCTGGGCTCTTCTCCGTTGTTGGTCACAGAGGCCTTGGCTCCTATCCTGGAGAATTAATCACTCCCTTCCTTGTTACCCAACTTCTACCTTTTCATTTCCAACCCTCATTGTCTGTCCTGATAAGTATTATTCACTACAGTATCACGAGTTACCCATCTGTATTTCCTTT
>NW_006408545.1:2360496-2374712 GCF_000296735.1 Chrysochloris asiatica | reverse complement strand
ACCCTGCAGTTCAAAAGGCTTTGCAGTGCATCACCTCAGCCCACAGTGCTGTGCTGGACTCCTCTCAAACCAGTGAAAAATAAAGCAGACCAAATATGATGCGCATCCGCGTTTCCAGTATAGGGTTTCCAAAGAGCCGCTTGTGAGCTTGAACCACTGACCTTGCAGTTCAAAAGGCTTTGTAGTGGCACCTTAATCCACAGCGCTACAACGGGTCGCCTCTTAAACCAGTGAATGTAAGCCGACCAAATAGGACACACATCCGTGTCTCCTGTATAAGGTTTCCGATGAGTGACTGGTGAGCATGAACCACTGGCCTTGTCCCACCGGCAGTGCAGCATCTTAACCCACAGCACTACACTGGGCTCCCTCTCAAACCAGTGAAGAAAGGCAGACCAAATCTGTGTCTCAGCTTGGTCTGAGTGTGTGAGTTACTGGCAGAGGAAACCGCCAGTGGTGGGGGTGGGTCTTGGCCACTTGGTTAATCCCCCACCTCCATTCACCCAGATGTATGTGGGCAAACTGTGAGTGCTCCTATTCCTGACACCAAAGAATAAAAATAAGATCAGAACCACCCAAAATCCGCAAAGTGCACTGTGCACCTTTTTTTATTTTTCCCCAAATGTTCCTGCGGAGTGTTTCTGTGGTGTCTCTGCATCCCCTTTTTAGTCCCGCTGTTTTGTCTAGCCCAGGATGTGGGCTCAGGCCTCTGAGTCTGGCCGGCGGATTTAAAGGTACGCGATTTCCCGCCTCTACTCCAAATTCCACAGGCTATAAGCCTTCAAGCCTTAAACTATTCCTATCTCTGTGGGTCCGAATTTTGGACCTCTGTCTTGCCTCTTTTTTGCCTGGAATTCTGAGTTATTTTTGACGGCAACCTTCACTATGCCTTCACCCTAGCCTCCAGCAAGCCCTGCCCTCCCTGCTTCTTCAGTAAGTCTGTAATGTCCTTACTCTGTTTCAAGTCCTTCTGAGTTTTGCTACTTGTTGAAATGTTGTGGAGAGTGGATTATGACCCACAGCTACCCAGTATAGGGTTTCTAATAGCAGCTGTTAAGCTAGAACCACAGTTCCTGCAATTCAAAAGGCTTTACAGTCTGGCGGATTAAACCGCAGCAGGGGTGCTTTGTTACTGGTGTTAAGCTGCTACTTAGCTTGGGCTGGACCAAACCTTGATGCTTTGATGGGTGGGCCTAAGGCTAGGAGGCTGGGCAGAGGGCTGGCCTAGGTCGAAGAAGTGGGGGATGGGCTTGGTGCTTGTAGGCAGATGGGGTCTGTTTTTGATGATGTCTAAAATGCCTCTCTTTGTCTCCCTGTGCCTTGAGCCCCCCAATTTGTCCTATATACATGCTGGTAATGCCTAATGTGGCAATGAGGACCCCCCCTGCGATGGACTATGTTGGTTCCTGTGGCCCCGCTAGTTCTCTGAGAGTGTCTGCCCTTTGAATGGGTCTGCTCAAGCCCTGCTAAATTCTGCAGTGGGCGGGGCCATCCCCAGGTAGGAGACCAGAGCAGGCGGGTGGAAGTTCAAAATGCTCGTAACTCCTCAATAGTTTGATCCTTCAAAAAAACAAGTTCATAAAGTTGCAGCCTAATGTTTTATGTTTGGCAAAAGCTGTCTGTCTACCAGGTGGGGGCACCAATTTGTGATACCACCCCCTACTTTTGCCCGAGCCTGCGTACCTGTGCTGTCCAGTCAGGGACGAGCCGGAAGTTCCCTTAAATGTATTTTTTATTAAATTTATAAAATGTAGTGACTTCTTGTTGTAAAAAGATGGAGTAGATATAATTTCCCTATTCCTACAATCATGTACAATTAAAATCCTGGAAATCACATATAAAAGAAAAAAAAATTCTGGGCAGTATACAAGGGTGGGGTTCAAAACAATTGTGAAAACCTAGAATTAAAAGAATGCATTTATTTCACAAACTTTCTGAAGCTTCCATATATATATTATAATAAGAATTTGAAAGGTGGAGATAAATTAGATTGGTTAGGGAATCAAAGCCCAAAGAAAGACACAATGATGAATTTTCTTATTCCTCTTTTTGCCTTATATATCCCAATAGCCAGCAGCCCATAAAAAAGTTCCATTCCATACACATCAGCAACAACAGAAACATAACCCTGTTCTTTCTAGTCAAAAGTCTTGTTAAGGGCCAGGCAAGGAGGTAAGAAAACTTGTAGGTTATAATTCCAATACTCTGTACAACATCACAGATACAGCCAACCTGTGGTCAAGTGCTTAGCCTATAATGCCACACTGGGACCCCAAAGTGTTACTAGGTGCTCAGAAAACCTACCTTTTTATCTACCCTGCCAGGGTAGTATCAAACAACACCAAGTACAGACTCTGAACTTGTCATCCATGAGAAGTAATGAGCACACCCCATTAGTGTCAGCAGAAGCTACATGGAGAATCTGGACTTCCATATCTTATGTGTCCCCATTTGAGATGGTGTCTAAGGAGGCTTATTGAAAAGTCAGTCAGGATTTTTATTACTTACCAGTGCTAAGGAGGCCACTCCTATGTTGTTCTGCAGGATTAACATAAAGCAGTGATGAGACACTTCTGCTCTTCTCAGTCAATAAGGTATCCCTGTAGGACTTTGCAAAGTTGGGACCCCAACCCCCATCTAACAATAAATACTGCTTTCAACAGATTTTATGTGAGAAAGTTAAAATTGGATCTTACGTTGCAAAAACAAGGGAACTCATACATCTTGTACTGTTAGAACAATGTCAAAAAATGTCAGAGAAAGTAGCCAAAACAGAAGGTCTCAATAAGATTGGGGGTACTGGTGTGCCTCTGTAGGATAAGCAGTGGACTGATAACCCCAAATCAGCAGTTCTAACTAACTAGCCCCTCTTTGAAAACCCTATACAGGGTCACTATGAGTGGGAACTGACTTAACAGCAATTAACCACAACAAATAAAACTGTGTCTCATAATGTAACTAAAAATGTCTAGATATTAGTAACAAATAACTTGTCATAATACCAATCTGGAAAATCTTAAACTAAATGTTGTTCGGTAACATCAAGTCAGTTAACTATTTTGTGTTATGTATAGCAGAACAAACTATTACCTGGTAATGTTGTTGTTGTTAGGTGCCATCGAGTCGGCACTGACTCATAGCGAACTCATGTACAGCAGAATGAAACACTGCCCGATCCTGGGCAAACTTCACTATGTTGCCATGCTTGAGTCCATTGATGCTGCCACTTGGCCAATCCATCTCTACCTGGTAATAGAAGAAATTTTAAAAAAGAAGAAGAATTAATACATTCCTTGAATAAAAGAAGAATAAAACAAAACATACCAAAATCTTTATGACATAGCCGAAGCAGTGCTCAGAGGACAATTTATAGCAATAAACACACAGCTCCAAAACTAAGTGCCAAAATCAATCCCTTAACCTAACATCTCCAACAATTACTAAAAGAACAGCAAAAAATAATAGCTTACAGTCACCAGGAAAATGGAAATATTAAAGATTCAAGCAAATATAAATGAAACAGAAAAATAATAAGACAAGAAGTTGGTAAAATTGACAAACCATTGACAAATTTAATTAAAAAAAAAAAGAAAATGAATATTCAAGTGACACAAATAAGAAATGAAATAGGCAATGTCACAATAGAACCAACTGAAATAAAAAATAAACTATAAATAACCGTACTTCAGCAAATTTTAAAATCTAGAAGAAATAGACAAATTTCTGGAAACATACTACCAACCCAAACCAATACAATTTGAGGCAGAATATTTCAACAGATCAATCACAGAAGACGGAACTGATCAGGTCATGAAAAAAATCCAATAACAAAAAGATCCTGAGCCAGACAATGTCACTGATGAATTTTACCAAATATTTATAGAAAATTTTACACCATTTCTACTGAAGCTATTCTGGAACATAGCAAAGGATGGACTATTTCTCTGGCATGGTGGCATTATAGGAGAAACAATGGAATGCTAACCAGAAGGTTATTCCAACCCACCAACTGCTCCTCAGAAACCCTATGCAAACTTGATGGAGTTTAACAACAATTCTGTACAGCAAGATTAACCTTAATACCAACAGACACCACTAAAAAGAAAATCATGGACCAATATGCATCAAGAACATTGATGCACATATTTCAATCAAATCCTAGTCAAAAGAATCTATAAAAATTAGGCTTTCTCTGCACGGTACATTCTGGGGACTCAGGCCAAGCCCTCCGCTGACCTGGAAAGAAACCCGGATTAGCCACCTGAGAGGAGTGGATTTCCCAGCAGCTGCTACTGGAGACGCCCGCCCAACCCCTGTTCTCCTGCCTGGTTCACAATGCAGTCTGCTTCTGCAAAATGATACAATCTAAGGGACTATGTCTTTATTGAATTTTGTGTTGAAGACAGTAAAGATGTTAATGTAAAATTTGAGAAATCCAAACTTACATTCAGTTGTCATGGAGGAAGTGATAATTTTAAACATCAAAATGAAATTGATCTTTTCCTCTGTATTGTTCCAAATGATGTCAAGCATAAAAGAACAGATAGATCTATCTTATGTTGTTTATGAAAAGGAGAATCTGGCCAGTCGTGGCCAAGGTTAACAGAAGAAAAAGCAAAGCTTAATTGGCTTAGTGTGGACTTCAATAATTGGAAAGACTGGGAAGATAATGCAGATTAAGACATGTCTAATTTTGACCATTTCTCTGAGATGATGAACAACATGGTTGGTGATGAGAATGTAGATTTACCAGAAGTAGATGGAGCAGATGATGACTCTAAAGACAGTAATGATGAAAAAAATGCCAGATCTGGAGTAAGAAATATTGTCACCAGGATTTTGAAATACAAAAATAACTTCTCTGCAAGATTTCATAATTGAAAGAATTCTTGAATTGATAGCTTTAAAGGCAGATGCTATATTTGCTTTCTTTAACCCATTTTTCAAACTGTTTTTTAAAAGGCGTCACTAAGGGTTGATATGTACCATTGTATGGGGGCATTTTTAACTCAGCTAAAGCAATAACCTTATGCATGAACATTTCCCAGACTCCATGAAGCTATTGAGATCTTAGGCAATTGATTCAGCAGTTGCAATAAATAAAACTTCTCACCTAAATCTCCTTTACTTCATAACATAGATACTGACATGATAGGAAGCTCTCAGTTTAGGGAAGATAACTAAATTTTAGATTTTAGAACTTGGTTCAAAGTGGCAGAAATAAACTGGCTGACACTGTAAACTGGTAATCTGCTGTTCCTCTGGTATATCTTCAGAATTGTTCCACTGAAGTTTTATTTTTCAAGAAATTTTACTTCGTATTATTGTTTGTAAGTGATCACTTGTTAGTGTTCCAAATGTATCTTAGCTAAAACTAGTGACTGCCTTAGATGGTTTTTGAAGCCTGTACATTGGTGTTGTTTGGCCCTGAAGCTTTTACATCTCATAGCATGGAACATGAAGTACTCATTTGAATTGCAGGGTTGGTGGTTCAAGCTCAACAGCTGCTCCTTAGAAGCCCTATACGGGTCTCTATGGGTCAGAATTGACTTGACAGCACTTAACAACAACATCAACCCTGTATAGAGGGTATAGGATTGATATTTGATGTGAAGACTTCTTCCCTCTCAGTTGGTATTTTGAGCTACTGCATCCATAAATATAGATCAAGTTAATCAAATTGTAGCAATTTACACTTGTTTCCTTTATCAGAATTTTTTTTTTTTTTTTTTTTTTATCTTCCCCTAGTTGAGTTCTGATTATCAAGCCATCAAGACTAGGTCAAATGGGTACTGTCTGCAAGTTTGGGTGTTCTTGTGTGACTCCCCTCACTTCATATCAACTGGATGCTTCCCTTTCAGCTCTAGCCTTCGGTGGCTGTCTCCTTGTCCGTGGGCTCAGGAGTCCCCAGGTCTTACTACACTTTGGATCAACCAGCTCTTCCTCTTCTCTCTTTCATCCCCAGGCCAGTGGGAGTCTATGGAACGTGGTTGAATTCAGCCCATTTCTTTATTGCTGTCTTTCCCCCTCTTCCCACTCACTAGTAGATCAACTTGGTTGCCAAGAAGCTTACATGCCTGCTCATGTACTCTCTTTGAGTTTCAGTCTTGGAGGGGTGTTTGTCCTGAATGGATTTGATTGCTTGCCTCGATGGCTCCCTGGCAAACAACTTTCTTATTCTTGTAATAGCCAGTCAAACTGCCATTTTTGCTTTTGGATTTTTCCTATTGATCTTTCTTTCAAGAAGTATCTTCTGTTGCTCAGCCATTACAGGCTGGTCTGCTTGTCCAACTCTTAGTGTTTTAATAACACCATTACATGTATGCATAATGAGCCATCATATCACATGATTTAATCTTTTCTATTCTTTGTTTTATATATATTTCCACAGTTTTTAAAACTTTTTGACTAGTAATATTTTTCTTTGTGTGACTAGCTGAAAACCAGCATGTCATTGAAGTTAGAAGATTTGAATTTTCATTCTAACTCTGCTACTCAATTATATTCTCGCGTAAATGTTTGCAACTTTTTCAACTTCTACTTATTCAAGTGCAATATTCTGCCTCTTTCATGGAACTGTGAATCTTGAAAATTAGACAGTATTAGCATATAAATACTTTGCTTTAAATAGAAGACTACTTCAAATATTCACAAAGTTCATATAGTTTCATGTACTGAATGACAGATAGGCAAAGGCAGCCAATAACGGTTAGTTGCCAGTGAGTCAGCTCCAACTCATGCTGACCTTATGTGTAGTATTTATAGCAAAAGAAATCACTTTACATGAAAGATTCAATTTTTTTTTATTATGACATGAAATTGTTTCAATTACTTGGCAAAGAGAAGCCTTTTAAAGTGCTTACAAACACATGCAAATGCGTGTCTCTGAGTACCAGTCTGAATAAATGATTAATAGGAGAGTCAGAATAAGTCCTTGTGTATGTATTAGGTGCCATATGGGCTTTTCTGATTTAGTCATTCTATATACAATGGAAAAAAATACTGCCTGGTGCTGTGTCCTCCTCACAATCTTACACAGATACTGTGTAACTAACTTGCTAAAGGTCTTCCTCTTTTTGATGGCCCTGCACTTCTCCAAGCATGATTTCCTTCAGGGATAGGTCTATTCTGATAACATGTTCAAAGTATGTGAGAAGAAATCTTGCCATGCAACCTTTTAAATAACATTCTGGTTGTACTGTCTCAAAAATGATTTGTATGATCTTCTGATAGAGCATCATATATTTAATACTTTTTGCCAACACCATAAGTGAAAGGCCATCAATTCTTCAGTCTTCCTTATTCATTGTCCAGCATGCACATGAGGTGACTAAACCTATCATAGTTTGGGTCAGGCAAATTTTAATCCTCAAAGTGACATGACTCATTGCTTTTTAAAACTTTTTATATTACATTTACCCTTAATTGATTAATTGCTGCTTCTTTGGGCATTGTTTATGCCTATAAACAAAACTAAATCTTTCAAATTTTGAATAGTTGCTCCATTTATCATAATGTTGTTTTTGGCCCAGTTTTGAGGATTTTTGTTTTCTTTACCTTGAATTGTAATCTATATTGAAGTCTGTACTCTTTGATCTTCACCACTTGGTGTTTCAAGTTATGTTTGTTTGTTTGTTTGTTTGTTTGTTTTCATTACAGTCCAGAAGAACACGCTCAACATTTATCAAGCTATGGAAATGAAGAAAAAATTCAAGCCTCAACTTGTAATATTGGATTCTGTGGGCAAAATATTTAATGATGTAGAAAACAACAAAATAAGATAGAAGGAATATGCATAGTCACTGTACCAAAAAGAAATAGTCAATATTAACCATTTCAAGAGGTAGCATATGATCAAGAGCCAATGATCCTGAAGGAAGAAGTCTAGGGTGCATTGAAGTCATTGGCAAAGAACAAGGCACTGGGAATTGATGGGATATAAATGAAAATCTTTCAAGAAAGTTATGCAGCATGGAGACACTTACTCATCTATGCCAAGAAATTTGGAAGTCAAAACTACCTGGCCACCTGACTGGAAGAGATCCATATTTGTGCCCATTCCAAAGAGTGGTGACCCAACTGTGGAAATCATTGAACAATGTCATTGATATCCCATATAAGTAAAGTTTTACTAAAGATAATATGAAAAGGGCTGCAACCCATACTTTGACAGAGAACTTCCAGAGGTTCAAGCCAGATTCAGACGAGGACATGGAAAAATGGATATACCATTGCTAACGTCAGATGGATCTTGGCTGAAAGCAGAGAATACCAAAAAGATATTTACCGTGCTTTATTGATTATGCAAAGGCTTTCGATTGTATGGATCTTGACAAGCTATGGATAATACTGTGGAGAAAGAGTATTCCAGAACACTCAGTTATACTCATGTGGAACCTGTACATAGACCATGAGGCAATTGTTCAAACAGAACTAAGGAACAACAAGTGTTTTAAAATTATGAAAGGTGTGTGCTAGGGTTGTATTCTTTCACCATATCTATTCAATCTGCATGCTAGCAAATAATCCAAGAATCTGGACTAAATGATTAAAATACAATTAGCTGTTGTTGTTGTGTGCCATTGAATCAGTTCTGACCTATAACAACCCTGTATAGGGTTTCCGAGGAGCGGCTGGTGAGCTTGAACCAATGCCTGTGCAGTTCAAATGACTTTGCAGCCCAGCACATTAACCCACAGCGCCACATCTGGGCTCCCAATCCACTGTTGTTGTTGCGTGCCGTTAAGTCAGTTTCAACCCATAGCGATCCTGTATAGGGTTTCAAAGGAGCAGCTGGTGAGCTTAAACTGCTGACTTTGCAGTTCAAATTGACTTTGATGTCCAGTGCATTAACCCAAAATGCCACACCAGGACTCCCAAGTAACTATAGTTAGGGGCATATTTATATATTAAGACATATAATGAGAGATTTAAAAAATTAAACATTGTGGAACATTTTATACTTCTTATGAGCAACTACTTAACTTCCTTTTCTTTGCAGTATTCTAAAGCAGATGAAACAGAAACCAGCAGAGTCAGCAGATCCTTTGGGAACTGACTTAGCATATCATTATCATCTTTACCAATTAGCAATTTTTGAGAAATTGGGCACTTGGTATTTCAAAGGTCTCCATGGAGACTTCATACAGGGACAGTTTTCTATATTCTGCTATTTTATAGTTTTCTATTAGAGGACAAAACCAATCTGATATTCTTCTACATTGTTTAAAACTATGTTTAAGTTAAAATATATTTTTATACAACATTATGGGTATATTATTCAAATATTCATATTGGGATCATATTTGTTTTAATAAATATAGTTTTACAGAGGTGGAAGAAAGCTTACCTTATAAATTGTTGTGATAAGCATATAAGAGGGTGATGATTACAAAACAGCAGACTGATTTATACTGGCATAAATTTACAATTGGAGTTCTGGTGTGGCACTGTAGAATAATGCACTGGAGCAAGGTCAGCAGTTCAAACTCACCAGCCATTCCTCAGAAACACTATACAGGATCGCTATGACTCTACGACACTTAACAACAACAATAATACGCTGAAAAGGAAAACAAATACAATTTTATTGATACCAATTTTAAAACAGTCCAGCTGCAAATTCACACAATCCCTTTGTATACTACTTTTTTCTTTGAAATCATCACTCAATCTTGTTGGTATTGTTGCTTCACCATTTGCTCCTCTCTAGGGTTTAGTTTTGATGTTTAGGGGAAGAGAAACTCACCTGATATCTTAAGAGTGATGACTTAAGAATGGAGAGAGGTTAAGTTAAGTAGAGAGAATGTGATTGAACTCCAGGTACTCGTACTGTACAGCACAGATGCTGAATCAAGAGAAGGTAGGCTTGCAATGGATCTGACTAAAAGGGGTGAAAATACCTCATAGCCAATACTGCACTCATAACACCTAAGTGAAGAATGAGATGAAGGCTAAGGGAAGGAATCAGCCAAAGAAACAAAGTTAAAAATACTGATCACAGTAGAGTCTCTACTGAGTGGTTTCCAATCTATTGGGTCGGGGCTGATGAAAGGAGCTGGGGATAAGACTCTTGTGGTACAATAGTGAATAACTGCCATCAGGACTGACTATGAGGATTGGAAATGTAAAGGTAGATGTTTTGTAACAAAAGGATGGGAGTGGTTGATTTTGCTGTCCAGGAGCAGAGGTCCCTAGGACCATCAAGGGAGAAGTGTGGAGTGCATGACCCTACCCAGAGTAGCAGTGATGCCAGAGATGGAGGCAAAGATGATGAAGTAGAGAGATGGAGCAGATGGGGACTCTGGACTCAGGGAGGGAGGGTGGCTGTGTGTTGACAGCTGGGGGGCAGGCAGGGTATACCCTGTGCTTGTTTGATGATGCATGGAGGGGATTGTAATCATTGCAATGAAATTAAATATGATAGGATGAAAGTAAAGCTGGTGTTCTCCCATGTAAACCATCACATAATGCACAATAAAAACTAAAAAAGAGAAAAAAAATACTGGTCACAAATACCAGCAGGAAGCAGCATCAAGAGGCACTGGGACAAGAGAAGGCTAGTCATAATCAAAAAGCATAAAATCAACCACTCTGAAACCAGTACTAGTGCATTCAAGGGAAATGAGAATTCATTTATGTAGACATTGTGAGGTCAGATGGTTCCACTTCTGCTTGATAATAACTGAGGAGAAGATGCAAAGTAAAAGACTTGCAATTATTACCAAAAAATGAACAGTATGTAAAATAACTTTTTATACTCTCAATTTGGATTAATTTTGAAATGAAAATGATTATATGTTGTATTCCCTCCACTATATATCAGTTTCCTCTACTCATCAGTGTCTGTATCTATGGAACATAAATGACAAACTAAACCTCAAATCAATAACAATTAACTTTCTACATGAGGTTCCTGGAAGAAGTATGTTCACATGATGATGACAATCAAAGCAATATTTCATTTGTTGCTGGCCTTTAATCTCAAAGTAGAATTCTAATGAGCTTGGCTAAATCTTGTAAAGAATTTTTCACCTAAGTTAAATTTACTACAATGATATATGATAATGATACCATATTTCATCTGTATGGAAGCCCTAGTTTCTTTCTTTCTTTTTTTTTGAGATCATAAATTTTTTAAATAAATATTCTACAGACCTTGCCTTCCCACAGCATTTCAAATGTTATATTTTCTATAAACAAAAAGGGAATATCAGTGGAACCCAAATTTGGTGTATGTAGGAGCTCTGGTAGCGTAGTGGTTACAAATCGGGCTGCAAACCTTAAGGCCAGCAGTTCTGCGGGAGAAAGATGAGGCGTTCTGCTCCCATAAAGATTTACAGCCTCGAAAACCCTGTACTGGGTCGCTATGGGTCGGAACCGACTCGATGGCACTTAACAACAACAACAACAATTTGTATAACTCTGAATGATCATTTTTTATGATCACTGGTCATGTAGTGAGTTAGGAGTTGGGCTGCTAATCGCAAGATCAAAAGTTTTCAAAACTATCACTGCTCCATGAGAGAAAGAAAAGACTTTCTGCTCTCATAAAGATTTCTTCTTGTTGTGAAGTGTTTTCCAGTAGGGTCCCACTCATAACACACTTGTATAGGGTATCCTAGGAGCGGCTGGTGAATTTGAACCACCAATCTTATTGTTAAAATCAACCTTGCATCCAGTGCGTTATCCCACAGTATCATGCCAGGAGTCCTGTGTGGGAGTCCAGCTCTTGCAGGGTCATGAGACTCTAGAGGAGACGCAGAATCTGCGAAAGTGAAAGTAATCGAGGAGTCTCTGCTTAGTTGCCTGATGGAGCTCTCTCTGTCCAGCTCAGCAAGTCCTTCTTTATTTATACTTAAAATTACACAATGCATAATGATTTGATACCTTGATTTTTCCCTTGAATTATTACATGTTTTTGATCATAACATTCTTTCACCCTGTGATTATAAACCTTAACAAAAGTATTTCTATGATGTCCCACCTGACCTTTCCATATTCTGTTCATTTTCTAACCATTAAGCATTTTCCTTCTGACATTATCTCCTCTTCTACGTAAGTGATAGATTGTTTTTTTCTTATTCCCACTAAAAGATCAAGTTAAACCTTACACAAATCATTTCCACCTCCCAGACCACTGATTATATTCTCTTACTAATGTAAGTTTCTATCAATCATCATTGCCTACACTACTTTATTGTTTCTACTAGCTAATTATCAATCTTCTATCCTACATAAAGTACTACTATTTTTTATATTAAAAGCATTACTAACATCTATTTAATTATTTTGTTTTTCTAAAGTATTCATTAAATTACTTAACCACAGTGTTCCTATGTTTCTTTCTTTTGGGGCCATGAGGCATGTTAAAGGGCCCAACCTGATTAATTGCTGCAGGAAAAGGTAGATTATTACGTTTTGACCACCTTTCATTTATGTTCACCATTCTCTGCCCAATTACGTAGGTTCCTGTATATGGTAGTGGGGGGTTTGTGGATTCTGGCTGGTAATTGACTTAGATGAAGTTTATAGGGGGCGGTCAGCTTCACTTTACTTTTTTATATGCTTCTGTGATCTCATAAATGCAGCTGCTTTGTACTCAGGTTTTCTGTGAGAGGGAATAGGTCATACAACTCCCTTTGAATCTAATCCAGTGAAGCAGTAACTATTGTTGCAAGACTAATTTCTCCTAAACTCTACAGAACTCATAGTAGAAGCTATGAATATGGCAGTACACTATATCCCCACAAGTGGAATCAGAACCATCCCAAAAAGGAGAGCTAGAGAGTGCCTTTCCAAAGAATCATCTGCTTTGCTGATGCTTTCTCCTTTTGCAGGGACTGGGTCAAACGGCAGAAGTGGATCGGCTCCCAGCAGTCCTGCAAAGATTTTCAGCCTTAAAACCCTATACAGTGTCTCTATAAGTCGGAACTGACTTGAGGGCACACAAGAATGAAGATAAAAGTGAAAGTCACCCAATCTTACTAAAGACTACCATTATTGTTCTACCTCTGTATTTATAAGGAGTCCTGCTGTGGGGCTGTAGGGTAAGCACTGCACTACTAACAACAAGTTTAGTGATTCAACCCATCAGTAACTCCTAGGAAACTACAAGATGATTGTGGATTGGAACCAACACAATGGCAGTGAACAACAACATACATATAAGAGGGGGGATACCCTAATTTCTTAATTTGAATTTGTATAGCATAATGGAAATTTATATGGGGGGGAAATGAATAAAATATAAAATCAATTACTGTTGTTCCAGTTCCAACTCATAGTGACCCTATACACAACAGAACAAAACACTGTCAGGTCCTGCACCATCCTCACAGTTGTTACGGGTGAGCTCCTTGCTACTGCCACGGTGCCAATCCAATCCATCTCATTGGGGATCTTCCTCTTTTTCACTCACCCTCCACTTTATCAAGCATAGTGACCTCTTCTAGGGATGATATGTCCAAAGTAAGAGAAACAAAAGTTCATTTTCCTGGCTTCTAAGGAACACTCCGGTTATATTTCTTCCAACACAGAATTTAAAAAAATTTAATGATAGTCCATGATACCTTATTCTCTAACACAATAACTCAAAGGCATCAATTTTACTATGGTCTTCCTTATTCATTTTTCAACTTTCATATGTATATGAAGGAATTTAAAAGAACATAGCTTGAGTCAAGTACATACACCTTAGACCTCAAACTGGTACCTTTGCTCTTGAGCCCTTTAAAGAGATTTTGTGCAACAGATTTGCCTAATGCAATATTTCTTGACTGATTTGATTTGATTTCTTAACTGATGCTTCAATGACTGCTGATAGTGGATCCAAGCAAAATGAATGAAATCTTTAACAACTTCAAATTATTCCTCATTTATCATGATTTTATTTAATGGTCCAATTGTGAGGCTTATTGTTTTCTTTACATTTTGGTATAATCCATACTGAAGGTTGCGGTCTTTGATCTTCATCAGTAAGTATTTTAAGTCCCCTTCATTTTCAACAGTCAAGGTTGCATAATGTACATATCCCAGGTTGTTAATGAATTTTCTGCAGATCCTGATGCCATGTTTTTCATATGATCTGGCTTTTCAGATTATTTGCTCATGATCATATGGTATCTCTGGAAATGTTTTAACACTGACCATTTCTTTTTGGTACAGTGATTCTCTGTATTCCCTCCATCTTCTTTTGACGCTTTATGAATCACTCA
>NW_006408545.1:2357803-2358846 GCF_000296735.1 Chrysochloris asiatica | reverse complement strand
CTCATTAACAACCTGCGATATGCAGATGATACAATCTTGCTTGCTGAAAGTGAAGAGGACTTAAAATGATTACTGATGAAGACCAAAGACCACAGCCTTCGGTATGGATTGCATCTCAATGTAAAGAAAACAAAAATCCTCTCCACTGGACCAGTAAACAACATTCTTATCAAGGGAGAAAAGATTAAAGTTGTCAAGGACTTCATTCTTCTTGGATCAACTATCAACTCTCACGGAAACAGCATTCAAGAGATCAAACCACATATTGCATGAGGCAAAACCTTATATAGGATTGTTATAAGTCAGAATTGACTCAATGACAGTGATTGAGTAATCGTGGATGATATAAATGATATTGTTTCATATGTTCTGCATTATGTTGGGTCACCTTTCTTTGTAATGAGCATAAATATGTACTTCTTACAGTTGGTTGGTCATGTCGTTGTCTTCCCATATTTTTGGCCTAGATTACTGAGTGTGCCCAGCATTGCACCAATTTGTTGAAATTTTTCCATTAACAGCCTCTCAATTCCTGGAGACTTGTTTGCACTAATGTCTTCAGTGAAAATTGGACTCCTTTCTTCAGTTCACAGGTTCTTGGTCATATCGTACCTCTTAAAATGATAAAACATCGACCAATTCTTTTTGGTACAGGACTCTGTGTATTTCATCCATTTTCTTTTTATGTTTTATACATCATTCAAAATTTTGCCCATAGAATGCATCTGTACTACAACTTGTGGTTTGAATGTTTCATCATTTCTTGCATTGTGAGAAATGCTGAGCATACTCTTCTCTTTCTGTTTATTATTATTATTATTATTATTATTATTATTATTATTATTATTTACCTTCAGGCTTTTACACACTTCATTATAATACTTTATCTTCTCAAGCTGTCCTTTGAATTTCTATGCTCATCTCTTTTACATCATGATTTCTTCTATTTGCTTTGTGGTTGTTAAAGTGCCGTCGAGTCGGTTCCAACCCATAGCGACCCTGTACAGGGTTTCCGAGGGTGTAAATCTTTATGGGAGTAGAAA
>NW_006408545.1:2354208-2356362 GCF_000296735.1 Chrysochloris asiatica | reverse complement strand
TAGTTATACTTTGTCCAAGACATATTTGTTTGTTCTTCTTGTAGTCCATGGTACTTTCAATATTCTTCTCAACACCATAATTCTGATGCATCAATACTTCCATGGTTCTACTTATGCTGCTGTTGTTATGTTGTGAGGTGCCGTTGAGTCAGTACCAACTGATAGTGACCTTGTGAACAACAGAACGAAACATTGCCCCATCCTGTGCCATCCTCACAGCTGGTGTTGTGCTTGAGCCCATTGCTCTGGCCACTGTTCTAATCCATCTCATTAGGGGTGTTCCTTTTTACTGAGCATGATGCTCTTCTCCAGGGACTGGTCCTTCCTGATAATATGTCTGCAGTATGAGAACTGAAATCTGGCCATCCTGGCTTCTAAGAAGTATTCTGGCTGTACACTGACAGTCATGTGGAGTTGAAAGAACAAGTTCTTAATTTTTTTAAAAGGTAATTTTGTGGCTAACATGGGTACCCTTAGTTATCAACAAAAAGATTGCTGATTCAAACCCAGTTAGCTGCGCCACAAAGAGAGACTATAGTCTAGAAAATGCAAAGGGCTGTGGTGAGTCAGGGGGAAACTTGATGGCAGGAATCAACAGGACTATAAATATTTCAGTGTCTGTGCAATTGCAGGAATTTTTCTTGTAGTTGAATGTGGATGGCATGTTCATGCTCTTATTGAAGCATTACTGTTTTATACATTATTTTTTGATTGGATATTTTATTTTGATTTACTTAGTATATTCCTTCCCTTTCAAGATAACTGCTGAAAAGGGAAAAGGTTCTTTTTGTTTTCTTCTATATCTCATTTTAGTTTAATTATTATAGTAGGTGGGAAAATGTGTTTGAAGAGATGAGGTACCACATGAAAAATGCAAACCCAATTTTAACTTTCTAAAAATAATAGCAAGCATTGAATGAACATTTCAGAATTTTGTTTATATATGCTTTTTCTTTTTATTCACATAAAATGGAAATATCATAATGTAGTTGACTATTATTTTAAGTTTTCTTCTCTAAAATGTTTCAAAATGAGTATTCTCTATCAAAGTTGACCTTCCATATCTGTGGCCTCTGCATTCAGCCAACCTAAGAATGAAAATATTCACAAACAAAAAATAATGACTGGTCAAAACAATCCCCCATTGACTAAGAGAGAGCTTGAAGTACTAGTTACATAACATTTATATTGTGTTAGGTGTTATAAATCATTAGAAGATAACTTAAAACATACAGGAGAATGTGTACAGCGTATCTGTAAATAGTATGTCATTTTAAACAAGGGACTTGAACATTTATTTATTTTGGAATCTGTGGAGGTCCTTTAACCAGTTCCCCATGGATGCAGAGGAATGACTATTTAAGACATCTTGGCTTTTCCGTCTTTCTCTCTGTCTCTCTCCTTCCCTTTCCTTCTTTCTTAAAAATAATTTGAAGTATATCTATAAGTAGGAGAAAATCACTGACAGCCTTTCATTTGGTTTGATATCATAATTTTAATTGTCATTCTTCAAAGTAAAATGGCATATAGCCATCTAACTATATAAATTTTTCTTCTGCTTAGTGAGACATAATTTTAATTAATTCTTCCATAATTTGGTAATATATAGTACAAAAATGTCCCAATTTTAAGATGACACATTAAAGTCATTTACAGAATTTAAAAATAAAATAGGAAAGGAAAACAAAACAGCTAAAGTGATGAGATGAAAATGAGTCACATGAAATTTGTAGAAATAGATCCTGTATGTGTCCTATGTAAATGAGCCACAGGATTATGTTGATGTTGTTATGTGCCGTGGAGTCGGTTCCAACTCATAGCGACCCTGTACAGGGTTTCTGAGGTTGTAAATCTTTACAGGAACAGGAAGCCTATGTATTCTTCTAGCAATAAGAGTAATAAAATTATGGCTTTATCTAATTTAGTTTAAAACTGACAACTATGCTCTCTTTATATTTCTTTTTCTGCTTCTCCATTGCCAATTATTTACTTCAAAAATTTGCTTGTAAGGTCTATTTTATGCCTAATATTTTTGAGGTCTAATTTCCTTTTGAGGTGCACAGTGGCTCCAGATGATAAGCAATAGACTGTGAACCACATGGTTGCCGGTTAGAGCTCTGAAGGAGAATAATGATGCTTTCTACTCTTGCAAAG
>NW_006408545.1:2344377-2352670 GCF_000296735.1 Chrysochloris asiatica | reverse complement strand
ATCTGTGTCATCTATAGTGGGCAGGTTTCAGTGGAGCTTGCAGACTAAGACAGACAAGGAAGAAGAATGAGGCTACTCATTTCTGAAAGATTAATCACTGAAAATCTAGCATATGGCAGTGGAACACTGCCTGACAGAGTGCCAGAAGATGAGCCACTCAGGTGTAAATGCACTTGAAATATGACTGGGGAAGAGCTGCTTCCCTAAAGTAGAGTTGGCCATAATGACTTAGATGGAGAAAAGCTTTGGGTACCATCATTTGTTGTTGTGGAATGACTCAGAATAAAAATAAACAGCTGTAAACATCCATTGATAATTAGAATGCGCACTATATGAAGTATAAATCTTGGAAAACTGTAGGTCATCAAAAGTTAAATGTACGCTGAAACTGACTGGTACTGATCATTTTGAATTGGACAGCTATATGATTTACTATGCCAGGAATGATAAATTCAAGGAGAATGGCATCACATTCATTGACATAAAGAGCCATTTTAAGATCTATTGTGACATACAATGCTTTCTGTAATAGGATAATATCTATACAACGACATGGAAGACCAGTTAATATGAATATTATTCAAACTTATGTATTGACTGCTAAAGCCAATGATGAAGAAATCAAAGAACTCTACCAATTTCTTCAGTCTTAAGTTGATCACACAAACTACTGTGATTCATTGATAATTGTTGGTGAATGAGATGTAAAAATTCGTATAGAATTCTACAAAATTTTTCAGGTTTGAAATGGTCAAACATGTAATCAAGATGCTTTGATAATTACTGGTGAATAGGATGTGTATGTTGGAAAGAAAGAATAATGATCATCAATTGGAAAATATAAATTGATGATATAAATGACCCCAAGACCAACAACTTCTTATTACAAATATCCTTTTTTCCCCACAACATAAATGGCCTTGCCAGATGGAATACAGAGGAATCAAGT
Source organism: Chrysochloris asiatica (assembly GCF_000296735.1). Lineage (NCBI taxonomy): Eukaryota > Metazoa > Chordata > Mammalia > Afrosoricida > Chrysochloridae > Chrysochloris > Chrysochloris asiatica. The sequence continues at coordinate 2,351,721 of NW_006408545.1, read as the reverse complement.
CAATTATATCTAGAGAAAGGAAGTATCATAATGCTCAATATCATCAGCTAAAACAAGACCAATGGCTGACTGTGGAATAATCAACTGCTCATGTACAAGTTCCTGTTAAAGCTGAACAAATTAAAACCTATATATACATGAAATAGAATCAAAAGGTCAGAAATTAGCACATGTCTTTACGTTCAACTGACTTTCAACAAAGTGGCCAAAATAATTTTAACAGAATAGTCGTGAAACAAATGAGTTTTAACAGTTATGTTGCACCATATTTAAAATCATAGAACATAGTGGCATTCTATCAGCAAGCTTCTGTACTCTGCTTGATTTTCTTTAGTACAATTATACTTTTCCATAAAATTATACTTTTTTGGAACCTCCTTTTAAAAAAGTATAAACCTATATTTTTATGAAGATGAGTCAAAAATTATTTTTACACTGGCTGTAGAATTTATTTTAATCAACCTTTAGAAAAGGCAAATACATCATTTTCAATATAATCTCTTTCCTTTTTAAAATATCAATGGCCATCTGTCAACAATTTTTCATATTCCCTTATTTTAGTCTAAGCTGCAAACTACAAATGCACCACTATCTTCACTTCTTTGTCAACGATGAATCTTCATCCTCACAGGCCTGCTTTCTTGGGACCAAACAGGTGAAAGTACAATAGAGCAAGATCAGGACTATAGAGAGGATGCTTTAACACCTCCGAATGAAGTTTTTCCAGACAGTGAACAGTGTGGGCAAATGTGTGTGGACTTGCATTGTTATGCAAGATCACAATGATCTTGGTTAACAGTAATCCACATTTAATCCAAAATTTAGGCTTCAGATATTCAGTGAGTCTCTCACTTTAATGAGCACTACTGATTGTTGAACCTTTTTCCTGGTAGTGTTCAAACGCTGCCCCTTGAGAATCCCAGAAAACTGTAAGCATCCATTTTCCAGTTGATGGTTGACTTTTGAGCTTTTCTTGGTCTGCAATTGAGGATGTTTACATTCCATACTCTGCCATTTATTCTCAGGCTTAAAGTAATGAATCCTTGTCTCATCACCAGTAATGATTTTTAAAATAAATTTTTACCTTTCTTCACGTATTGGCCCAAGTCTTGTTTGCAGATATCCAAAAGCGTCTCTTTATGTTCTTCTGTGAGTTGTTTTGTTACTCATCTCACTTTTGAAATCCAAGTCTGTCATGGATTATTTAGTAGGTAGAGCCAGGGCTGATTTGCAAATTACTTACTACATAATCTACTGTCACTCATCTCTTCACCAGAATTACTTCATGTGCATGATCAGTGTTGTCCTCAGTCGTGGACATAGACAGGCATTTTTAATGTAACTGGTGATTGGATAAGTTTTTACTGACTCTCATACAAAAATAAAAGAATTTTAAAGGAATACCCTTATTTCACTTAACATTCAAAAAAAAAAAAAAAAAACCACCTTTCACCTCACTTATTTATCTGATCCAAGCGCAAAGCTTTTATGTTAGAAATTGTTTGGAGATGTTTTTCTAATGTTCTACTGATCTAGAATGTGCCACATATTAAAGTTTATTTTTCAAATGTTGAATAGCCACATAGTAAGAAGAGAAGTTGAAAAGAGGAGTTCTCCTTGAGAAATTCCCTCTAAAGAGCCTCATTAAATGGTTGTTGAAGGAAATGCCAAGTTTGATTGTTTGGAAATTTCAACTGTTCATATTTCCATTAAAATCTCATCCAAGACAATTTAATTTATTCACCGATAAACAGAGTGCCCTTTATTGCATTGCATGTAATTTTGACAGATGGCTCTTTGCATTCTGTCCAGGTGTAAAAAGACAAAGATAAATGAATGTGTTCTTTTCAATTCACATATTTTGTAACTTTCATCTCCACCTGAAAGCATTCTTTGGCTAACTATCTACTTCAGATTCCCAGGAAGTGACAGTTACTTTTCCAGCTGGAGCTTCCCTCATCATACTTCTAAAGAGAGCATACTCGGCTTGAAATAATCATTTGGGAGTACATCAATATAACAAATCATTTCAAAATATCAATCATCTTTTTCTACTATTTCTATTTATTCTTTTTCTTCTCATTAACAATTTAGTTCATTAGAATTTTCTTAAATGCACAAAACTCCATTATGCTTATGTATAAATAGATTTCCTGTACCTGAAGTTTAGGAAGATTAAGGACTTAAGAGCTTCATTATTTTGGAAGTTCTTAATAAACATCTATCATCCAATAAAAAGAAAAATTATAGTTAGACTAATGGATAAAACCTTTTTGTGCGTTTTTTAAGAAATATAAAAAACACAGAGGTAGACAGTTCAGTTTCTGTCACCTGTACAATTCAATAAAATTGATTTCATCAATCGTGTTGTGAAACCATCACCAATATCCATCACCTTTTCATCATTTCCCTATATAAACCTCAATGGTAATTAAACAAAGAACTCCCTCTTTTCCTTTTTTTCCTTGTAACTACTATTAAATTCTAATCTCTATATATTGTCGTAGTTTAAGTAAATTATATATATATATATATATATATATATATATATATATATATCAGTAAAATCATACTATATTTGTCCTTTTGTAACTGGATTGTTTCACTTGACTTAATAGTTTTGTTTCACTCCTCTGCCCAATGTATCAGAACTTCATTTCTCTTTATGGCAGAGTAATATTACATTGTACAATATTTTTTTACTCATTCTTGTTTATAACACTAAGCTCTGAAGTGTTGAGCTTCAAGTTCAAGTGACAGTAAATGGGTTATTGTTTAAAATGTTCAGGCGTGTATTATATTTCAACCCTATCAAATAATTCAGTAAGGAATATTTTAAGTTGCAAATTAATACTTTGTTGTTAAGTGTCTTCATGTCGGTTTTGACCCATAGCAACCCTGTTTAGGGTTTCGGAGGAGCAGTTGGTGAGCTTGACCCCTGACCTTACAGTTCAAACCAACTCTGCAGTCCAGCATATTAACCCACAGTGCCACAGCAGGACTACCCAATTATTACTACTCATTACTTTATTTTGCACAGCATAGACTCTCAGTCATTTTCAGTAAATTGGGAAGAACCATGTCAAAATATCTCATTGCGATGAACACATCAGAAAATGTATCTTAGGACAGAAGTATATATATATATAAAATCTGCTGGAAAAGAATTCATGTTATGACACAAAAAATATTAGCTTACTCTTAAAACTTAGTTTGTTGTTTTTGTTTTTAAGTTGTTGTTGACTGGATTTGCACTAATGGGAATCTCATGTGTGCAGAATAAAACTGCGCCATGTGGTTAAACTTGTTTTTCAAGATACTTCTTGGTGAGCTTCAGCCACCAATCTTTTGGCTAGTAGTGAAGAACTCAGCCATCTATTCCACCCATGACTCCTTTAAGGACTGGAAATTTATTATAGGTCATTTATTAGTGCTATAAATATAAATGTTACATTGTAAAAATCAACTGTTATTTGCTTTTCATCCAACTATTTTAATAGAATCTTGTATCTTTAAGGAACTTGTTCTAAAGTTTTCTTTTAGTTCCAATCAGGTAATTTTTATAGTGTGAACTCATTCATAATAGTACAAAATCATTATTTCATACTTATCTTTTTGACTGTGTTGACAATTGCATTAATGGTGTTAAAGCACTCAGAGCACATAAAATTACTAGTGTCTTTAGAAAAATCAAGTGCAGTGGCATTAAATTGTACTAATAGTATTTGGACTAAAGTGTTTAACAACACAGTTGTCATTTTGAATACTAATATGCAATTAACCTAAAACTTGGTGTTCTCAATTGCCTCATGTTGTTGTTGTTAGGTGTCACTGAGTCAGTAATGACTCATAGTGAACCTATGCACAACAAAATGAAACACTGCCTGGTTCAGCCCAAACCTCATAACTGTTGCTACGCCTAAGCCCGCTGCTGCCAATGTATAAATCCATCTTTTAGGGGCTTTCCTCTCTTTCTTTGACCCTCTAGTTTACAAAACATGATATATTTCTCCAGGAATTGGTCACTCCTGATAATATGCCTAGGTACGAGAGATGAAGTCTGGCCATCAGGGCTTCCAAGGAACATTCTGACTGTACTTCTTTCAACACAGATCTATTTGTTCTTTTTGCAGTCCATGGCACTGTTAACATTCTCCTTCAACACAATAACTCAAATGCATCAATTCTTCTATGATTTTCCTTATTCACTGTCCAATTTTCACGTGAATATGAGGTTATTGAAAATACCATGGCTTGGATCAAGCAGTCCCCAAGGTGACATATTTGCTCTTCAACACTTTAAAGAAGTCTTGTACAGCAGATTTTCCTAATGCAACATGTTGGCTGATTTCTTGACTGCTGCTTCCATGAGTGTTGATGGTTGATTTGAGCAAAACGTAGTCTTTGACAATTTCAATCTTTTCTCCATTAATATGGATGTTGTTTATTGGTCCAGTTGTGAGGATTTTTGTTTTCTTTATGTTGAGGTGAACCCCTTACTGAAGGCTGTGATTTTGGATCTTCATCAGTATTTTAAGTCCTCTTCCCTTTCAGCAAGCAAGGTTGTATAATTTGTATATTACAGATTCTTAATGAGTCTTCCTCCAATCGTGAAACTACATTTTTCTTGATATAATCAAGATTCTTGAAGTATTTGCTCAGCATACAGATTGAATAAGCGTGATGAAAGAATACAACCCTGGCTCACGCCTTTCCTGATTTTAAACCATTCAGTGTTCCCTTGTTCTATTTGAACAACTGCCTCATGGTGTATGTACAGGTTCCTCATGAGCACAATAAGTGTTTCAGAATATCATACTTTGTAATGTTTTCCATAGCTTGTCATAGTCCACACAATTGAAAGCTATTGTGTAGTCAATAAAGCACAGGTAAATATCTTTCTGATATTCTCTGCTTTTAGACAAGATCCATCTGATGTAAGCAGTGACATTGCTAATTCCATGTCCTCTTCTGAATGTGGCTTGAACCTCTGAAAATTCTCTGTAAATTTATGGTTGCAGCCATTTTTGTATTATCTTTAGCATAATTTTACTTGCATTCTATATTAATGATGTTATCTGATGATTTCTGCATTCCATTGGGTCACCTGTCTTTGGAATGGACACAAATATGGATCTTTTCTAGTCAGTTGGCCAGGCAGTTGTGTTCCAAATTTCTTGGAATTGATTAATGTGTACCTCCCTCCAGTGCTCCATCAATTTGTTGAAAGGTTTCAATTTGTATTCCATCAATTCCCGATGCTTTTCTTTATCAATGTGTGTAATGTACCTTGGACTTCTTCTTTCAGTATCATTGGCTCTTGATTATATGCTACCTCTTGAAATATCTCATAGGAATATGAAAGTTGGACAGTGAATAGAGAATGGAGAAGAATTGATGTGTTTTCATTGTGATACTGACAAACAGCCAGCAGAACAAACAAAGCTATCTGTCTTGGAGAAAGTACAGCCAGAATGCTCCTTGGAAGCAAGGATGGTAAAACTTCACCTCACATGCTTTGGATGTGTTGTCAGGAGGACCAGTTACTGAAAAAGAACACCACGCTTGGTAAAGAGGAGGGTCACCAAAAAAGTGGAAGTGCCTGAATGAGATGAATTGACATAATGGTTGTAATAATGAACTCAAACAGCAAGAATGGAAAGAAGGGTGCAGGATCTTGCATTGCATTGTTCTGGTGTACATAGGGTCACTATAAGTGAAATGTACCTAACAAAACAATCACAATAGTATTGACTACCTTTTCAACTACTACTTCTGCATAAAAAAATCATACTTATATTAATCTTTATTTTATCCTATCATTCTACTATCAGCAAGTAACAAATAATGAATCTTCCTCCTAAAAAAAAAAAAAAAATACAAACAAACAAAAATACAGTTTACTTCAAGTACAATAGATATCAATATTATTATTTAATGCACCAATAGTTTCTACTCAATCTATTATAATGTATTTTTACACAAATAACAAGTACCCTTTAGATTTGTTTGTCAAATACTCCCTTCCCCTGGGAATATTTTTCTAAGATAATTTTATTACAGCAATATTCTTTTAATGGCATAGCAGCAACTATGAAAATACTTCCCAAGGGGAGGGACTGATTGGCAAATAAGCAAACAAGGCATGTGTTATTTATATAAAAATATGGTGTTTGTTTCGACACTTCTTTCTGACATGCTTAATGATGCAGTACATCAGAGATAAAATTTTGGACATCTTCTAAGTATTCCTCTTGATGATTTCCTCAAGACTCATAGCTTAAAATAGCATTGATATCAGGAAACCTCCTGATGTCAAATTTGGATATCATATATCAGCTTTCATGCTTCATATGTCTACATGGATGTCTAGTAGATAAGAAAATATAATATTCTTGGCTGTTTTATTTTATAATAGTAAATGTTTCTTTCTGTTGTAATATTCAGACTAGGACATTATAACAGAAGGTTAAAAGAAAACAATTTTTCATCAGAATAAGAATGTAACTGAGAAGAGGATTATTAGAAATCAACAGTATAACCTCAGTTCCTCTACAGAGACTGGTTAAAATTTTGAACCAGTTGTATAAGTGTGAATTGAAGTGTATCAATATTCAAACCATTTCAGTTTCTTCTACCTAGAGCTGTTGGCTTCATGATTCACTCTCAGAGGTTAATTCTATTCAGTCAACTCACTCAGTAAAGTAGAAGATAGTTAAGGTGCATGCTTAAACATGGAAAAGTGAGTTCAATAGAGGTATATGTCTGCTATTTAGGGGACTCTGTATGGTGCTGTGGGTTAATGCGCCAGACTGCCAAGTCATTTGATCTGCAAGGTCAGCAGTTCAAGCTCACCAGCTGCTCCTTGGAAACCCTATACAAGGTCACTATGGGTCTGAATCGACTATCGGACAGCAGTTAACAACAACAACAATGACCAAATAAATAACAAAAAAGCAACATCATGATAATTGGAGAAAAGGGTGAAGTTGTCAAAAGACTTCATTTTGCTTGTATCCACACTCAATGCTCATGAAAGCAGCAGTCAGGAAATTAAAAGACATATTGTATTAGGCAAATCTGCAGTAAAAGGCCTCTTTAAAATGTTAAAGAGTGAAGATGTTACCTGACCCAAGCCATTGTGTTTTCAATCACGTCATATGCATAAGAAAGTGTGACAATGAACAAGGACAATCCTAGAAATATCAATGCATTTGAGTAGGTAAAGAAAGTATCCTAGACTACCAGAAGAGCAAATAAATCTGTCTTGGAAGATGTAAGCCAGAATGCTTCTTAGAAACAAGCAAGTCAATATTTTGTCTCTGGTATTTGGAGCATATTTTC
>NW_006408545.1:2339589-2340151 GCF_000296735.1 Chrysochloris asiatica | reverse complement strand
AAGAATTTTGCAAGACCAATGACTTGTAAATGAATAAATGATTGAAGTTGTCCACGACTTCATTATGCAAGGATCAACCATCAACACTCTTGGAGGCAGCACTCAAGAAACTAAAGGACATACTGCAATTGAGGGACTACAAATTGAAATCTTTCAACAAACTAATGAAGCACTGGAAACACTCACTCATCTGGGCTGAGAAATTTGGTGGTGGTGGTGGTTGTGTGCCTTGGCTTCAGTTGCAACTCACAGTGAACCTGTATAGGTTTTCTGAAGCTGTAAATCTTGACTGGAGTAGAAAGTCTCATCTTTCTTCCTTGGAACTGCTGGTTATATTGTAAATGCTTACTATGAGATTAGCAGTCTAACTCATAACCGCTATGCTACCAGAGCTCCTTACAACGATGTTTAACTGTACTCTATTCTATATGCAAAGGCTTTCGATTGCATGGATCATGATGAGCTAAGGACAATATTGTGGAAAATGAGTGTTCTGGAAGAATTAATTGTGTTCATGAGGAACCTGGACATTGACTAAGAAGTAATTTCTCAAACAGAACAA
>NW_006408545.1:2335817-2336929 GCF_000296735.1 Chrysochloris asiatica | reverse complement strand
CAGCAATAACACAGAATACCAGGTGAAGCAGTTTCAGGGAAGAGCTCCAAAACTCTGAATCACACATGTAGGAATATTTGAAAAGTTTGAAGGCTTACAGCTAGTGGAAATTGTAGCTGAAGCAAGAAATCTCATATTTTCAGGCTCAGCTGCTGGGAGCCCACAATTTGGGTAAGACCAAATGGCAAGACCAAGAGGGGGAGCAAGCAGACCTGCCACAGACTAATCCCTGTGGAAATCTCAAAAATAAAGGTGGACAGTATTTTTTGTTTTGTTTTGTTCTGATTTGTTTTGGTATCTCATCACTGACCTCTCGCTGTCTGCGCACCTCCATTCTGGTGACTAGAGGGGGTGCCTGAGCAAGTAGACACCCCCACCCCCACCACTGGAAGGTTCTTCTACCATACATGCACACAGATCCTCTCAGCATTTAAAGGGACAGTCCCCACTTAAAATCAACAGCAGTGCATAACAGCCACAGCTGGCCCTGAACTGTTTATTAATAGGGAAAAGGCCAGAACAGGGGTTGTGGAGTGGGAGAGACTAAAACAAAACAGGCTGAAAATTAAATCCTGAGTTACAGCATAACAATGAAGAGTAGTATCTTGAAATTAATCGGATAGCCTTGAAGGCAAGAAGCTGAAAGAAGATATTAAAGTCATACTCATAATAAGCTAAAGAATTTTTTTTTTTTCTTTTCTCTCTCCTCTCTCTTTTCTATGATTATAGACTACAGTATCCAATATGTCTGTTGTTGTTTTTTTACTGTTTATGTTTCTTTTTTGTTGTTATTGTTTCCCCCTTTTACCTTGAGGGGGCACTTTCTCTCCCTATATTACCCAAGAATAGACAGCAATTGCTGCCATATTCTCAAGATACAATCATATTCTATAACCCCACAATCCAAGCAAGAACCAATATCAACTGCCATAAACCACGGAGGCAGACAACATCATTGAATGCTACTCTGAATTAAGCAATTAGAAGAGTGAAAAGGGAAGCCAACCTTCTGATCACATCTACATGGAGGCAATCAGAAAGCATAAAAAATACCAAAACACACACTCAATTAAGTATTAAGGCCACAGTTAAGCACTGAACATGTCCAAAAA
>NW_006408545.1:2325264-2333171 GCF_000296735.1 Chrysochloris asiatica | reverse complement strand
TAACCATGGCAATGAAACAATATACGATAGGATGAATGTAAAGCTAATCCTCTCCCATGTAAACTATCACATAATTCACAATAAAAACTTTTTTTAAAAAGTAGAAAAAAAGGAAATTAAAATATTTAAATTAAAAAAAAAAAGATAATAAAGAAAAAAATACCAAAAGGATGTCAGAAGAGAGTCTGAACCTTGCTTTTCAGCATAGAGATGCTAAAGCAAATGGAAGAAATGAGAAGGTAAAAGAACTAAATAGAAAATTTCAAACAGGAGGTTGAGATGACAAAGTCAAATATTATAATAAAATGTGCAAAACCTGGAGTTAGAAAACCAAAAGGGAAGAACATGCTCAACACTTTAGAAACTAAAGGAACTGAAGTAAAAAACCAAACCCCAACTTGAAATATTGAAGGATTCTATGTGGCGCTGTGGGTTAATGCACCAGACTGCAAATCCATTTGAATTGCAGTCTTGGCAGTTCAAGCTCACCAGCTGCTCTTCAGAAACCCTATACAGGGTCACTATGGGTCGGAATTGACTCAATGGCTCTTAACCGCAACATAGACAAAATACTGAATGATACAGAAAGCATCAAAAGAAGATGGAAGGAATATGCAGAGTGACTGTACCAAAAAGATGTGATTGGTGTTCATCTATTTCAAGAGGTATCATATGACCAAGAGTCAATGATACTGAAGGAAGAAGCCCAATGAGCATTGAAGACATTGGCAAAGAACAAAGCTCCTGGGATTGATGAAATACAAATGGAAATATTTCAACAAACTCATTGAAGCACTGAAGGTACTCCCTCATCTATGCCAAGAAATTAGGAAGACAACTATCTGGCCAACTGACTGGAAAGGTTCAATATATGTGTCCATTCCAAAGATATTGTATTGGACAATATTAATAGCTCATATAAATAAACATTTGCTAAAAATAAGACAAAATGGCTGCAAATATATATTGATAGAGAACTTTCAGAGGTTCAGGGGGATTCAGATGAGGACATGGAACAAGGAAGGGATATCTTTGCTGATGTCAGATGGATCTTGGTTGAAAGCAGAGACAATCAGAAAGATGTTTACCTGTGCTTTATTGACTATGCAAAGGCTTTCAATTGTGTGGATCATGACATTGTGGAGAATGAGTATTCTGAAAGACTTAATTGTACTCATAAGGAATCTATACATAGACCATGAGGCAGTTGTTCGAACAGAACAAGGGAGCATTGAATGGTTTAAAATCAGCAAAATTGCACACCAGGGTTGTATTCTTTTGCAATACTTATTCAACCATTATGCTGAGTACATAACCCAGGAAGCTATATTTTATAAATGAAAATATGGCATCAGGATAGGAAAAAGATCCATTAACAACCTACAATATGCAATGATACAACCTTGCTTGCTGAAAGCAAAGAAGACTTAAAATACTTACTGATGAAGATCAAAGAGCATAGTCTTTGGTGTGGGTTGTTCCTCAGTGTAAAGAAGACAACATTCCTCATCACTGGACCAATAAACAACATCCATATATATGAAAAAATGATTGAATGAAAAAAGATTGAAGACGTCAAAGACTTCAATTTGCTGTGTAGCAGTCTGCTATACAAAACCTCTTTAAAGTGTCCAAGAGCAAAGATATCAGTTGAGGACTAAGGTGCGCCTCACCCAAGACATGGCATTTTCAATAACCTCATATGCATGCGAAAGTTGGACAGTAAATAAGGAAGACTTTAGCAGAATTCGTGCATTTTAGTTACTGTGTTGGAGGAGAATAGTAAAAGTCCCATGTACTGCCAAAATACCAAACCAATCTATGTTGGAAGAAGTACAATCAAATACTCCCTGGAAGCCAGGATAACCAGACCTTGTCTCTCATACTTCGGACATATTAACACAAGAGAACAGTCCCTGTAGAAGGATATCATGTTTGGCAACGTGGAGTGTTGAAGACAAAGAGGAAGACCCCCTAGGAGCTGGATGAGCACAGTGGCAACAGTAGGGGGTTCAATTGTAGCAAGGATTGTGATGTTGGCCCAGGACCTGGTAGTGATTCATTCTGTTGTGCATGGGATCGCTATGAGTCAGTACCTGCTCAATGGCACCTAATAACAACAACAACACTACCATTCTCATACACATTTTAGGCAGATAAGCCAAGGGTCACAGAGAAATACTTGAGTGTGAAATGAAGTATAAGAATTAAAAAAAAATACTTTCATGTAATTCAGTTTTCTGTTCTTTTAAATTGAAATACATGAAATAAATGTATTTTGTTTATTTGAAATAATGAAAATAGACTTCAAGAACTGAATCTGTGATTCTGAATTTTCTAAGTCCCATAAAAGTTCTGAGCAAGAGACTTCTTGTAGAGGCATCACCTGGAATAATTACAGTGTGATCTGAAGCCAAGAGATATGGAATAATGATGAATATGGAATAGTTTTAGGCCAGCATATTCAATGTGTATGTACAAATCTGTGTTGCAATACTTGGGAAGGCTTTTTCAGATATTTGATTGTCAAAGAATATTGATTAAGTACATTGCTATGGAATTAGAAAAATATGGGCCTATCATTTATCCTTTATCTGTTTGGGGGCATGTTTTATAACATGTCTGTAAAAACTAGGAATCATATTACTATCTGCCAATACCAGAAGTATTATTTATCCTAAAATAACTTAACTATCTTTATTTAAACTGAGAGGTAAAAAATTATTTATTCTTAAGTGTTTTCATATCATGAACTCCAAGAACACTGTTGTGATATTCTATGGTACATTATATTTTAAATCAGAATGTGTATTTTCATATAATGCCATTTTAAATTATGAAAGATGATTTTCTATACTACATATGATGTAGAATTGGAACACTGCTGGAAGTCTAGTATCATTTACCTAGCCAAAATCACTTAAAGTCTTGAACTTCACTTTCCCCAACTGCTAAATAAGGGCATTTGACTAGATAACCTCTATGGTTCTTTAAATATCTTCTTCACTAATGGCTATGAATACCTTTTTCATATTGAAAGTGTCATAGTTAAATTTCTGCTTCCCACTACTTAATGACATAGTCATGTAAAGCATAAAGGTTTCTTTGTTATTCTAAATACTGTTAGATTGCCTGTCAGAATCAAGGAAAGAGACAAGAGCTGTCATTTGTTAATGGATTACTTTATTGATGAAGAGTCGTACATTCATGCAATACCTGAACTCTCTTTATTTTACTTCACTGGTATATGTATAGCTGTAGTTATGTAACATTCTTGACTGGGTTAAATATTCCCTCAGGACGGTTAGCAGTCTTAGTAAAATTGTTTTCAGTGTTCTTTATCTCAAACCCATACACATATATTAGAATTTTAATGGAAAAGTTTATTTTCCTTCTGTATTCAAATCCTAATACAAGCTTACAAATAATAATAAAGCTTAATGCACCTGTGACCACTTAGAGTAACAATTAAATAAAACCTCAAACAAGAAAGTAATCAACTTAAATCATTACTCCATAAAGCAAGCTTAGTTGCTATTTCCTATCCAATGAAATTATGATGACACCTGGAAATTAAGACTAAGTAACTGAATAACTTATCCATGTTCTTATTTTGAACGTAATTTCTTCTAGTGTAAGGCTCCAAATAGTCACTTGAAAAATTTCCACTACATATTGATTCAGATTACCTGTGAGGAAAACAAAACAAAACAAAATACACCTTTGAACAAATTATTTAATGAATTAATATTTATGCAAAATATATCTCTTAGAAAGCAATATGCTGCTAATCCTGACTTTTACAAACTCAAAATTGTATATATTACACATTTCAAGTTGTGAAATATCATGATCTTGTATCTATATTTTGTACAGGTTGTTTCTTCTTCTGCTGTAGAATGGTTTGTTCAGACTTAGCTGGTATGGTGCTGTAGGATAAGCACAGGACTGCTAACCCCAAGGTCAGAAGTTCAATTCCACCAGCTGCTTCTCAGAAACTCTAAACAGGGTTGCTATGAGTCAGAACTGGCTCAAAGACAAATAACAACATTATCATTATTAGAAAGCCAATTGCACACCCATCTTTTGATAACATTATTTTTTTCAATTGTCTCGTAACTTTTGTTGGCATAAGTGTGTTTGCTCTTCTTTACCCTTATTTTGGACTCCTGGTGCAGTGCTGTAGGATAAGCACTGGACTGTGAACCACAAGATCAGCAGTTCAGAACTACAAACCCACCAGGTACTCCTGGAAATCCTAGGAGTCAGAATCGACTCAATATCACTTAACAATAGCAACAACTCTTATTTTACCTAATTAATTTTTCAAGTGATAATCTTTTACATAGATATTTTTTGGTTTTGGAAGAGAGAGAAGAGAACATTTTAATTTGTAAATATGATGTGGATAGCTTCCTCTGCCCAGTCAGAAGGGATTTTAAGGGTCACCCTAGAAGAGGAAGAGCACCGTGGAGGTTAAGACCCCAAGATAGGGAGAGAGTAGTGGAGGACCAGTGTTGGAGGGGCAGGTCTTGGAGTTCCATGAAGCTGGTCACGGGCTCAGCAGTTACTAGCAGAGCCTGGAGTGATGAATGGAGTGGTTTTCTCAGGGAATGGGTTGTGATTCTCACTGGACTTGCACTTACTTTTGCTACTGTAAGCAAAAATGATTCACATAATGCACAGGAGCTCTGCACAGATCATCCTACCAAATTGGGGGCCTTCCCAGTCATAGTCAAAGTAACTGTCTTTATCAATGACATCATTGACTTCCAAGGCAGGTAGCGCTGGAAACAGAATCTTTGATGGGTGAAAAGTGAAATTGTTCATTACAGATAATTTGGCAAACCTGGATAATCTGTCCCAGAGAATCAGTGCTGAGAGAAGATCTGGAGAGGTGCTGGGTCTGTTGATGGCAAACTCTTTTAGAACAGTGATGGGTGTTTCATCTTTGTATCTTGAGTAGCTGACACAGATAAGGGTAGTTACTCAGTTAGTCTGAACATACATTAAAGGATGCACCCACCCACTCACTGTCATTGCATACATTGCAGCTCAGAGTGACCCTATAGAACTGAGTAGAACTGCTCCATAGGGTTTCTGAGGCTGTAAATCTTTATGTTGTTAAGTGCCATTGAGTTCTTTCAACCCATAGTGACCCTGTATAGGGTTCCCGAGCAGCAGCTGGTGAGCTTGAACCGCCAACCTTGCAGCTCAATCAGCTTTGCAGTCTGGCACATTAACCCACAGCGCCACACCAGAAGTACATGGAAACAGATTATTTCATCCCTAGAAGCAGCTGGTGGGTTTGACCTTTCAGTTACTTAAGTATATCATTTAACTCACAAATCACCAGGGCTCTTTGAATGGATGCATAGCCTCCTGCTGTGCTGGTGTATGCCATCCAGGAAACCTCTATAGGGTTTCTGAAGCTATACATTTTACAAGAACATATCTCCTCTTTCTCCCACTGAGGGGTTGGTGGTTTCAAATTGTTGACCTTGAGATTCGTAACCCAATGTGTAACTAACTATGCTACCAAAGTTCCTTCATACCCTCCTATAACTGGGTAATTCTGCTTAGTAAATGTTAACTGATAATTATAAAATTGAGATTTCTAAAGATTTAAAAGCAAGTTAAAGCTGATAAAAATGTATGTGGGAGTATAAATGGAATCACTATGTATTACTATTTATGTACTGGACATAGATCTGCTCATGAGCTAACAAGGGGTAAAATAAATGGAAATATCATCGCTATGGTTAATGTGCTTAACTCTGACTTAATTTCTAAGCATCTAATCCCTATTTTGTCATTTTTCTAGTTTATTTGGTTTTCATTATGAATATTCATCATTATTTTTAAGAAATATGTGGACATTGAACAGCTTAAACTGAGAAAACATCAAATTACTGAGTATTAAATTCACTGCTCCAGAATCAAAGTTATTTTAAAATACTTATTGTCCCTTTCCCACCTAATACTTATTATCTTTGCATCCTAAACCCCTACACCATCCTGACTTCTAAGAACCATTCTTGATGTACTTCTACCAATTGTAGAGACATACATCATTTTAAGATAGATTATTCCTATTGTATGTATTAATGTATCTTGATTATAGACAACTTTAGAAATTAGAAAAAAATAATTTTTTCAATAATTTCTGAAATGAAATTTTCAGGAGGAAACCATTACCAATGATTTTGTATATATGCTGATTTTCTCCTGTGAATTGTGAAAATTTTTATATATGAAATAATTTGTTTTATATATTACATATTATGCACTCAGGGGGAAATTTTTATAAAAATCGTGTATTATTTATCTTGATATTTTAACTTGTTTTCTCTTTGGAGGATTACTTTCTATATACTTATATACATGAATGCATCTCTTTGTTTTAGCATTTATCCTATTATGCCATAATTGTTTGACCAATCATTTACTTGGCCAAACACAAGTATATGTTTAACTCCCTGGGGCAAGAAATAGCATATAAAAAAAGAATGACAACACAAGAAAAGCAATAATTATAAGAGCAACTAACAGTGAACATGTTCATGACTATTCAGCAAGTCAGCTACTTATGCCATTTACATTTTGCAGAGGAGAAAACAGAACATTTAAATAATTTGCCAAGGTCACATTGTTTCCAATGGAAGAAATACTATAATCAATGTGATCCTATGCCCATACATTCACTGGTTTACATTTTGTAAACCATAATGTATTTAACTAGTGTATTCTTAATGTCAGGTGATTCTTAGGTAATTTTAATTTGTTTTGTTATTACAAAGGACACAGTAAATAACTTTGCATGCATGTTTTAAGATGTTTGTTGTTGTTAGGTGCTCTCGAGTCAGTTCCAACTCATAGCAACTCTAGGCACAAGAGAACAAAATACTGCCCTATCCTATGTCCATCTCACAATTGCTGTTACACTTGAGCCCATTGCTACTGCAACTGTGCCAAGCTATCTCATAGGGGCCTTCTTATTTTTCACTGACTCTCCACTTTACCAAGTATGATGTTCTTCTCCCAGAACTGGCCCCTCCTGGTAATGCATCAGAAGTATGAAGACTACATGTCGCCATCCTGACTTCTAAGAACCATTCTTGATGTACTTCTTCCAACATAGATTTGTTTGTTTAAGAGATTAAGACTACTATTATATAGCATAATGATACTATATTATGGTACCTACTATAAATACCAAATACATAAATACATACATATTGTCAGGCAAAAACAGTATATGATTATTTTATAAAATTATATTTATTCAATTATTTGTGAAATTAGTAAGCATATTTTATTTACCTAATTATAAAATCCTTCAGTATGGATTGTACCTAAATGTAAAACAAACAAAAATCCTCATGACTAGACCATAAATAGCATTATTTTAAATAGAGAAGAGATTGAAGTTGTCAAAGACTTCATTTTTCTTGGATCATCTATCAAAACTCATGAAAACAGCAATTAAGAAATCAAATGATGTATTGCATTGGGCAGATCTGGTGCACAAAAACTCTTTAAAGTGTCAAAGAGCAAAAATATCAGTTTGAGGACTAAAGTGCATCTGACACAAGTCATGGTATTTTCAGTTACCTCATATAAATGTGAAAGTTGGAAAGTGAATAAAGAGACCTTAGAAGAATTGATGAATTTTAGTTATGGTGTTGTAGACCAACACTTAAAGTACCATGGACTTCCAGAAGAGCAAACAAACTGTCTTGGAAGAAGTTACAGTCAGAATGCTCCTTAGAAGACTGAATGGTGATACTTCATCTCTTATACTTCAGACATATTATTGGGAGGGAAAGTGGAGGGTCAGTGAAAAAAAGGAAGACCCACAACGAGATGGACTGGTCCACTGGCAGCAGCAATGGGCTCAAGCTTAA
>NW_006408545.1:2270098-2323074 GCF_000296735.1 Chrysochloris asiatica | reverse complement strand
AGCTTACTATTATCTGTCAAAATAAGGCCAAAGGCCAACTATCCAATATTAAGCGTTCATGTGAAATAATTTTGTCGAATAGACTACTAACAGTGGTTTATGTGGCAAATCATTTGAAAAATAGCCATTGTTTTGCCTATGAAATAATCATTACAGATTTGGGTTTCAAAAAGTTTGTGCGTGATGGATGTCGAAACAACTAATAGAAGAGCATAAACAAAAGCATTTGTACCAATACTCAAAGGAAGGTAAGAGTTTCATTTAAATCGTTACTGGTGATGAGACCTGGATTCATCACTAAAAGTCTAAGAGTAAATGGCAGAGTATGAATGGAAACATTTTCAATCACCAAGCTAGAAAACATTCAAAAGTCAACCTTCAGCTGGAAAATTGATGCTTATACTTTTCTGGGATTCTCAAGGACTAGTATTAGAACACTATCAGGAAAAAGGTTCAACAATCAACAGTGGACATTACAGTGACATGTTCACTGAAGAGCCGAAGAATAAACTTCGGTTTGAATGTAGAAGACTGGTATCTAAGGGCATTGTGAACTTGCATGACAATGCACGCCAGCACACCTCTGTCCACATTGTTGACACTCTGCAAATACTTCGTTTTCAGGTGATCTTGCTCCATGTGACTTTTGCCTGTTTGTCCTCTGAAAGCAACTCTTTGAGAATGAAGATTCACTTTTGATGAATTGAAGACAGACAGCAGCACATTCTTGCCTCGCAGCTCAGTCTGAAACATGTTCAAATAAGGGAATACGAAAGCTTATTGACAGATGGACATAGTGTATTGAAAAGCAAGGAGAATGTGTCAAAAAATTATGTATTTGTTTTTTCTGAAAGTTGATTGAAATAAATTCTACAGCCTAAGTGAAGACAATTTTTACTCCTCCTCATATACCAGTGTATTCTCAAATGAGTAGTACAGTTAATTAATATTAGAAGAAGCATAACTAATAGAAGAGCAAAAGCAGAAACATTTGTACGTAATAGCATTTGCTATTAGGAGCAAAAAAACTTGTCTTTCTCCCATGGAATAGCTGGTAGTTTTGAACTGTTGAACTTGAGGGTTGTAGCCCGACTAGTAACCACTACACTGCCAGAGCTCCTTTGTTTCAATATTACTGGAGTTTATATACATCTCCAGTAATATTGAGTCATTTTACTTATTTCACTGGATATCTTAGAGACAATTTGTAAATGTACAACTACATTAGAAGCTATAATGTGAAACTCACATTTTTTAAAAACAAGATAGTTCATTAGTAAAAATATATTACATTTGTAACTCAAATATTAGAATAAGTAATTTGAAAATACTATATTATATTTTTTTCAAATTTTATGAAAATTTAGTTAAACACAGTGTTAGATTTTGACATATGATTAACTTTTATGAGCAGCACATATACCCTATTACTAGATGCTTGTTTTTGAACTAGCAAATCATCAAAGGAAAACACCTACCTTTAAATAAATGAGAGACATAGATTGTTATAGAAGTATATTTTGAGTAATTGATGAAAGTTAAGTAGTTACAAGAATGGACATATTTTTACAGGTGTTTTTCACATAATAAGTTTATGTCTAGTATAGAGATGCTAAAGCGGATTGAAGACATGAGGAAGTGAAAAACTGAATGGAAAAATTTAAAGGACAGCTCAAGAAGAAAAAGTTAAGTACTATAATGAAATGCACAAAGACCTGGAGTTAGAAAACAAAAACGGAGGAGAATGTTCAGCATTTCACAAGCTGAAAAAAACCTGAAGAATAAAATCAGGTCTTGACATGCAATATTGAAGGATTTCATGGGCAAAATACTGAGCGTTGCAGAAAGCATCAACTGAAGATAGAAGACGTATAGAGTCTCTGTACCAAAAAGAGAGTAAATAGTCAACCATTTCAAGAGGTAGCATGATCAAGAACCTTCAGTGGTACTGAAGGAAGAAATACAAGCTGGTCTGAAAGTATTAACAGAAAACAAGTTTCCATTTATTGACGAAATGCACACTGAAATCTTTAAACAAACTACTGAAGCACTGAATGCTCTCACTTATCTATGCCAAGAAATTTGTAAGACAGCTACCTGGCCAACTGATTGGAAGAGATTCATATTTGTGCTCATTCCAAAGAGATGTGACCCAACTAATTGAACAATATCATTAATATGACATGTTAGTAAATTCTTGCTGAAGGTAATTTTTAAAAAGGTTTGCAAAAGAGAACTGCTAGAACAACAACAGTCTTGGAAACACTATGTAGTGTTGCTATGAGTTAGAATTGACTCGATGGCAGTGGGATGACTGTGTACCAAGGAGTCCTGGTGGTGCTGTGGGTAGGATTGGGCTCCTAACTATAAGGTCAACAGTTCAACCCATCAGCTGCTTCTGTAAAGCTTTATAGTCTTTATATAGGAATCGACTTGTTGGCAGAGGGTTTGGTTTGTACTGTGTAGTAAAGGGTCCCGGTATTGCAATGCCAAGTGCTCAACTGCTAACTGAAAGTCTGCACTCACCAGCTGCTCGGAGGGAGAAAGATGTGGCAATTAACTTCTTTAAAGATTTACAACCTTGGAAATCCTATGGGGAAGTTCTTCTCTGTTCTGTAGAGTTGCTAGTAGTCAGAATTGACTTGATAGCATGGGTGTTTTTGTTGTTTTGATATTATTTAACAAGGGCTGGAGAAAAAACATTCCTAAACCCAGGGAACTCTGGTAACATACTGGTTATGAGTCAGGCTGCTAACCTCAAGGTCCGCAGTTCAAAACTACTAGCTATTCCACAAGAGAAAGATGAGGTTTTCTACTCCCATAAATATTTACAGCCTCAGAAACCTTATGCAGGGTCATTGTGCATCAGAAGCGACTCCATGGAACACAACTACCACCACCATTCCTAAACCCAGCTTGAGTTTCTGGCAGTTACCTGTTAATGTACTTCTGCAATCATTTTTAAATTATCTTCAGCAAACTTTTACTTTTAGGTGGTATTAATGATATTGTTTGATGAATTCTGCATTCTGTTGCATTTCTCTTCTTTGGAATGGTCACAAATATGGGTCTCTCTTTCAACTGGTTGTTCAGGTGGCAAACTATAAAGTGGATCTTGAAAATTGTGTCATTCTTTTTGGAGATAAATTAATTTAAAACCACAAATAACAATCTAACTTAATACCTACCACTTCAATGTTACTGAGTTAATAATGGCCCTAGGACAGAATAGAATTGTCCCTACTGAACTTCCAAAGCTGTAACTTTACAGAAGCAGACTGTCACATGTTTCTCCCACAGATCAGCTGGTGTGC
Organism: Chrysochloris asiatica; assembly: GCF_000296735.1. Classification (NCBI taxonomy): domain Eukaryota; kingdom Metazoa; phylum Chordata; class Mammalia; order Afrosoricida; family Chrysochloridae; genus Chrysochloris; species Chrysochloris asiatica. Next base: position 2,319,760 of record NW_006408545.1, on the reverse strand, counting down.
TCACACCATCAACATTTCATTTTGCAGACAAGAACTTTAACCCCTGTGTTACCAGGACTCCACCTCCCCTAAAATTTCATATGTATTTTAAAGTAATTCATATTCAATTAATTATATTTTATAAATATTTTTTAATGTTGGAAAATTTATCAATTGTCAAAATGATTGTTTTCTACTGACTTAATGCTATTAAATATAAAGTTTCATAATGACATTTATTATCATGAATGCAGTAGGTCATAGTTTTGTCACAGATAAGATTGATGGGATGACATAAAAAATACAAATATTATGATCGTCTTCCTCATCACCACTGAGATGATTCAGATTGGAGACACTGACATCTTTATTTCAAGGAGAAGCCAATAAAGAATCTTTATTTTCCACTATTCTTGATGTGTTTCCTTCAGAAAAACATATAACTTTATCTTTATTTTTCTCTATTTATTCTAAATTACCTGCTCATTTGTTTATTATTTGTTCATAACCAAGAAGATATTCTTGTACTAAGCATTTTCTCTAATAAATTAGATATTGGTTCAGAGTAAAGAGGTGCAATTCTGGTGGGTATGAAGCTCTTTTGAAGATAGTATTTTCTTGTAAATTTATTGTAAAGTTCAAAACAAAGGCCTTAGTTGCTCTCGAGTAGGTGGGCACTTGGGAGCTGCTGTTGCAAACAGCAAGATAAATACCTAAAGAAAATGTGTTAGTGCTATGTGAAAAGGAATTTTAAAAATGTTAAAAAACCTCTACGTGCACCTTACTGAATCAGTTTAAAGTGCCTGTCATATGAAAATAACTCAGGCTATTTGCATGGACTTTATGTTACTGCAAAACTGTCAATCCATTTGGAGAAAGGATGGGTTAGTATACAGTGAGTTTAAAGTGATTAGAATTAAGTGCTAGTTACACATAATTTTGAAAGTTTTTTTTTTTAAAGTATCACAAAATACAAACTTAGATCTCTAAAATCACTAAGCATTCTTCATATTTACTATTGAACACTTTAAAGAGGTCTTATGCAGCAGATTTCCCTATTGCAATAGATTGATTCATTTCTTGACTCCTGCTTCCATGAGTATTGATAATGGATCCAAGCAAAATGAAGTCATTGACAACTTTAATCTTTTCTCTGTCACTATGTTATTTATTCATTCAGTGGTAAACATTTTTGTTTACTTTACATTGAGGTGCAGTCCATATTTAAGGCTGTAGACTTTGATTTTCATCAGTTAGTATTTTAAGTTCTTTTTGCTTTCAGCAATCAAGGATGCATCCTCTGTATATCTGTTAATGGATCTTTCTCCAATCCTATTTATATTCTCTTCATATAATCTAGTTTCTCAGATTATTTGCTCAGTTTGTGACTAATTTCACTCAGCATCCTAAAGGTTCATCCATGTTAAGTGGTGGTTTGCAGTCTCCTTTTTATTTTTCAATGTAGCATAATATTCCATTGTGTGTATGTACCAATGTTTATTTATCCACTATTCAGTTGATTGTCACTTAAGCTGTCTCCATCTTTTTGCCATTGTGAATAGTAGCTGCTATGAACATAGGTGTGTATGCATCTGCTTGTGTTATGGCTCGTATTTCTTGTGAATAAATACCAAGTAGAGGAATTGCTGTATGGTAAGGTATTTCTATTTCCAACTTTCTGAGGAAGCACCATACTGTTTTCCAGAGTGGTTGGACCATGTTGCATTTCCACCAGCAATGTAGGAGGGTCCCAGTCTCTCCACATCCTCACCAGCATTTACTGCCCTCTGCTTTTTTTTAACCTCACTATTATTGCTGGCCATTGGTACTTTAAAATACTAGCAGTATCACTCATGATGGACAAGTTTCAGTGTAGCTTCCAGACAAAAACAGATTTCTTTGCTGCTGTCATGGTTTTCAGAAGAACATGTCTTGGTTATCCTACAGATCCTAGGAGGAGGAGAGATATACAGAGTAGAGTCATCCTAGGCAAACTTCACTTCCCAAGCCCAGGCCAAACAAACTGTCCCCAGCTGACTCACATGTCCAACCAAGATCAACAGAACTGACCAGCCTATATCAGCCAGCCTCCAGATACACAAGCAATTATGAATGGAAGCTGTTTAGGTCAGTACACTTTAGGGCAGTTTGTTTTGCAGCAATAGTACTTCCCCCATCATAACATTTATTTAAATTCATTATAATTCATTATAATTCTTAGATTCATTTACTCTCTTGAGGACTGCAGAATTGAATACATTTGAAACTATGTTTATCATGTTCTCCATATTATTTCAAGGTTTTTTGTTTTTTCTCCAGTCTTTGTTAAATAATATCAAAACAACAAAAACACCCATGCTATCAAGTCAATTCTGACTACTAGCAACTCTACAGGACAGAGTAGAACTTCCCCATAGGATTTCCAAGGTTGTAAATCTTTAAGGAAGTGAATTGCCATATCTTTCTCCCTCTGAGCTGTGTGTTATTGCTAAAACTTAATTTTACTCAGGAGGAACCTGTACGTAGACCCAGAGACAGTCATTCTAATTGAATGGTTTAAAATTAGGAAAGGTGTCCATCAGGGTTGTATTCTTTCATTATACTTATTCAATCTGAATATGGAGCAAAACATACAAGAAGCTAGGCTACATAAAGAAGAACTTGGCATCAACATTTGGAGGGAGATTCACTAATAGCCAGCAATATACAGTTGACAAAACCTTGCTTGTGAAAGTGAAGAGGACTTGAAACACTTACTGGTGAAGATCAAAGACTACAGCATTCATTATGGATTACACCTCAAGTAAAAGAAAGCATAAATTCTCACACCTGGACCAATAAGCAACATCACATTAAATTGAGAAAAGGTTGAAGTGTCAGACAAGCCCCTGACACAGGTCACATATAATTACTTTTGTCTGTGGTTCGAGCGTTTTCTCCAAATGTCTTTGATTGTTATTCTGGAAGTCCATGTTAATGTTCTTCACCAACACTATAATTCAAAGGCATCAATTCTTCTTGGTTCATGCTCCGCCATTTCAAGAGGTAATATATGATCAAGAGCCAGCGCTCCTGATGCAAGAAATCCAAACTGCATTGAAGGCATTGGGAAAAAACAAGGACAAAGAAATTGACAGAATACCAATTGAAATGTTTCAGAAAACATATGTAGTGCCGGAGACTCTCACTCATCTACGACACAAAATTTTGAAGACAACTGCCTGAACAACCAGTTAGAAAAGATCCATATTTTTGCCCATTTTCAAGAAAGGTGATCCAATGGAATGCAGAAGTCATTGAACAATACCATTAATACCTAATACAAGTAAAATTTTGCTGAAGATAATTCAAAACCAGTTGCAGCAATACATTGACAAGGAGCTGCCAGAATACCAGAAATATATTTAGTTGTGCTTTATTTACATGCAAAAGCATTCGACGATGTGGATTATAACAAACTGTAGGTAATGTAAAGAAAGGGTATTCCAGAACCCTTAACTAATTTAATAAGGAACCTATCCATAGACCAAGACATCAGGGTTATTCACAGTACTTATTCAGACTGTATGCTGAGCAAATAATCTGAGAAATGAAGTATGTGAAGAACATGGCATCAGGATTGGAGGAAAACTCATTAACAACATGGGATAAGTAGATGATTTATCTTTCCCTAAGGAGCTCTGGTAGCGTAGTGGTTACGAATCGGGCTGAGAACCTTAAAGTCAGCAGTTTGAAACTACCAGCCACGAAAGATGAGGCTTTCTACTCCCGTAAAGATTTACACCCTCGGAAACCCTATACAGGGTCGCTATGGGTTGGAACCGACTCTACGGCACTTAACAACAACAACAACAACAATGGAAGTGAAGAGGACTTAAAATACTTACTGATGAAGATCAGAATCCCTTCACTATGGATTACATTTCAATACAAAGGAAACAGAATCATTTTGTGAATGTTAACAAAAATACTTGCTATATCATAATGGGGTGGTGCTAATTATTTACACACACATAGTCTGTAGTCTATGTGCAACTCTTGATTCCATGCTTTGTCTGCCTGTAGAGCTGATAAGGTATTCATATAGAAATTATGGTCATGCAGTATTGAGATAAAAGAACTAGAATCTGTGAGGATGGATTGTAACCCAACTTGCTGTCACACTGCTGTCAAGTTTTGATTTTAATGATTTACAGAAATTATTGCCCTTTGTCCTGAAGCTAAGCTTATCCAGGATTTGAAAACACTGAGGAAAAAGGTCTAGCGGGATATGGAGAAAGTGTGGGGTTGCTTTAGTTCCATCCATACACTAAACTTGTTGATTAAATACAGAATCTTGTTGATTATGTGCAGCATCACTTCATATCCTGCAGTGAGCATGACAACATAAAAATAAGGTGACTGTTTTACTCCTGACTCTCAAACATCATGTAAAACATCTCTTGTTGAATAGACGAGGGCAAATAAAAAATGATTGCTACTATATCATAGAAACCTTTATTATTCAAAAACTATCAAAATAGGAAGCTATTGTTTCTTAACATGTTCTCCATATAGGCTTCCACACTTCTGAATGCTGTGTTTCCATATCTTTAACTCTGCCTTGAAGAATTCTGTGCTCTTAGATTTGTTGGTGTTGTGTGCCGTGAAGTCAGTTCCAACTTATAGTGTTCCTGTATAGTTTTTGACGAGCAGCTAGTGAATTTGAACCATTGACTTTGCAGTTCAAACTCACCTTGAAATCAAGGGCTTATCCTATGTTGCCACATCACCACTTCAATGCAGTAGTTTTGGCATCTTCAAGGGACTCCAACTGAATTTCTTTGAAATGTTCTTTGAGTTTTAGGAAAAAAAGAAGTCAGAAGAAGGAAGATCAGTGCTGTTGCGTGAATAGGGTATGAGATTTTCCATTAAAATTGTTGTAGAACTGCCCTCAATTCCCTGAATGATGAACAGGTGCACAGTAATGATGAACTGTGTGCAACTCTTGATTCAACAATTCCTTGAAACAACTTCCCTGACATTTTTCTCATTAAAGTGAGTTTAAATTTTCTTAAAACGTCTTCTTAATAAGCCTCTGTGATCCTACAATGTCCATCAAGAAAATTTATCAAGATTACCCCTTTAGAATCATAAAAAATCATTTCCATAAATTTTGTGTTGACCTTTATCTAATTTAACTGCCCCAGAATGTGCCCTTGGATGTCACTGTTTTGATTGGATCCTTTTTTGAAGGGACCTTAGTAAGACTAAAATACGTGCATTACTGCAAAAACATGTCTGCAGTCATGCACTCATTACAAAGATTTAATTAAATAGGTTTTATATGAAACAAACCTATGTATGTATGAACTGGTACTCTATCTAGTAGCAGTGCTTTTTAACTTTCTCTCATATATGTTGTTATTGTTAAGTGTCGTCTAGTCAGTGTCAACTCACAGCGACCCTGTATAGGGTTTCTGAGGAGCAGCTGGTGAGCTTGAATCGCCAACCTTGCACTTCAAACCAACTTCACAGTCCATTGCATTAACCGCTGCACCACACTGGAATTCCTGCCCCATATATAAGGCATAGAAATCTGGAAAGCTAGTCCAACTTACATAAATTGCCTAGATACAAGTCCACCACAGTTAATGTCTCTCACTGGGATTTGTTCATTAATTTTTGCTGATATATAGGAAAATGATGAGTTTTACAATACAGATTTTGTTTTTTGGCAATATTTATGTACTAATTCAAATGCCTGTAAGCTTAGTTGGCATTTTTAGATATAAAATGATCCAATTTCAATTGTAAAAGCAAAAATCATTTGATCCCTTCTTTTAAACTTCATACCTAATTTCTTTTCTCTGATTAGTTGGTAAAGACCTTCACTGGAATGTGGATTAGCAACAATAGTAATAAGCGTACCTATTTTTCTCCTGAACTTAATTGAAATACTTAAGATTTTTCATCATAAATAAAATACGATTTTCAGTATTAGTTTTGAATTTTGTTGTTTTTGTTAACAATATCATTTAGTGAGGGACTTCTGACAAGATGGCAGACTAAACAGACACACTACACAGACCCTTTGCTACAAATATATAGGAAATCAACTTTTAGATTGAGAGATAGAGACAGAAAGGACAATGCTAGAACCTTGAGCGTCAGAGAAAAGGTTAGAGAAATGGACTGAATACACACTGGGAAGAACAGCTGAGCCAGTGAATGGCCTGACAGCCAGATGTGATGCAGCCATCTTGAGCTTCTTCTAGCAGCTTTGGAGGGACACAGAGATGGCATCCTCATGGCACAGATTCACCTGGGAGATGGTAAGGTGAAATTCCTTCTTGCTCCTCACATGCCCCTGAATAACAGAAGTCAGACTGGCCCCCATTCTCATCTACCCACAGTGCTCTCCAGGAGTTCTGAGCTACACAGTTTGAGTGAGTGTGTGTCAGGTTCCCACTGTGCCTCCTTGGTGCCTGGATTCAGGCAGGCTCTGCCCTAGATTCATACAACCCACAAAGCCTTTACGTTAGAATTCGACTAGCAGGGACCTTCATAATCAGTCACCCTGCCCCTGACTGCTCTCTGGTTCTAACAAATACTGAAATAAAAATCCTGAGCGCCTCCATTACTACTTCCGGATTGTTGTTTTTGTGATCAATTGCCATGGAGTTGCTTCCGACTCATAGCAACCTGTATAGGTTTTCTGAGGAGCAGCTGGTGAGCTTGAACCACTGACCTTGTGGTTCAAACTGCCTTTGCAGTCCAACGCACTAACCTGGTACCCTAAATATAGACAATACCTAGGCCTATAGGAGGATTCCTGGTGTGGCACTGTAGGATAAGCCCTGAATAGCTAACCATAAAGTTGGGGGTTCAAACCCACTAGCTGCTCATTGAAAACACTATACTGGGTTGCTATGAGTCAAACCAGCTCAATGCCACTTAACAACAACAGCAAATGCCTGTAAGAACTCCATCTAGAACTGGAACTAAGCCGCAGCATCCCTGTGCCACCTACCTCATTAGTTCCTTGACTGACAGGAGCCCCATGAGCTTTCTCTTTTATAGGTTAACCAACTGTACTGTTTTATTATTTGTTTGTTTATTTTTTATTCCTTTTGTTGTTTCATTGTTTTGTTTATTGCTTCTTCTCCTTCTACCTCTCCTCCCATTACTTTGATTGTTATACTTTCTATCTCTGATTTTCTTTTTTCTTTTTTCTTCTGTTCCTTATTTCCACCTTTTTTCCTTAACCTTATTTAAAAAAAAAATTTTTTTTATTGTGAATTGAGTGAAGGTTTACAGACAAGATCATCGATTTTAATTCAACAAATCACACACTTTGTTTCATCTCAATGATTATAATTCCTCCTACGCAACAACAGTTATCACACTTCTACCCCATGGTTCCTATGTCCATTTAACCCACCTTCCCATCCTTTCTCAACTTTGCCCTTAAGAAAATGTTGCCCTTTTGATTTTGAATGATTGAACCATTCCATGGTAAGCATACCTTATAAGTGTTTTTATTACCCCTATGTGCCTATCTGTCACTTGGCTGAAAATTGAACCACAACGGTGAATTCCTGTCCAGACTTTAATGATGATAATAAACCATAGTCTCAGGTTCCTCCAGTGCCTTTCTGACCAGTAAGTCTGGCCTTTTTATGATTTTGAATTTTGTTCCACATTTTCTCCAATTTTATCCATCTAATCCTTCTAATATATTTTATGGGTGGCTATTGGAAATGGTATTGCTTTCCTAATGTCCCTTTCAGCACTGTCATTGTTACTATGAGAATCCAATGGATTTTTGCATGTTGATCTTATACCCTGCCACTTTAATGAATCCTCCAATGAGGTTTAGCAGCTTTTTTACTAAATCTTTCGGGTTTTCTATATATAGGATCATATCGTCTGCAAACACAGAGTTTTTACTTCTTCTTTGCCAGTTCAGATGTCTGTGATTTCTGTATTTTGCCATATAGCTCTGACTAAGACTTCCAGCTCTGGTAGCATAGTTGTTACGAATCGAGCTGCAAACCTTAAAGTCAGCAGTTCGAAACTACCAGCTGTTCCACGGGAGAAAGATGAGGCTTTCTGCTCCCGTAAGGATTTACAGCCTCAGAAACCCTGTACAGGATCGCTATGAGTCGGAACCGACTCCACAGCACATAACAACAACAACAACAACAACAACAAAACTTCCAACACAATATTGAATATGAGTGGTAACAAATGGCATCCTTGTCTGGTTCCTGTTCGCAGATGGAAGGCTTTCAGTTTCTCTCCATTGAGAATAATGTAGACTGTTGGTTTTGTATATATGCTCTTGATTATGTTGAGGAATTTCCCTTCAATTCCTACTTTGTTGAATGTTTTTATCAGGAAAGGATGTTAGATTTTGTCAAATGCCTTTTCTGTATCAATCAATATGATCATGTGTTTATTTGTTTGTTTTCTTGTTTATATGGTGAGTTACATTGATTGTTTTTCTAATGTTGAAACTTCCTTGAATACCACTTGGTCATGATGTATTTTTTTTTTGATGTGCTGCTGGATTTTGTTGACTAGGATTTTGTTGGGAAATTTTGTATCTATGTTCATGAGGGATATTGGTCTCTACTTTTATTTCTTAGTGATGTCCTTCCTTGGATTTGGTATGAGGGTTATGCTTGTTTCACAAAATATCTTAGGAAGTTTTCCATCCTCCTATATTGTTGTTGTTGTTATGTGCTGTCGAGTCGGTTCCGACCCATAGCGACCCTGCACAGGGTTTCCGAGGGTGTAAATCTTTACGGGAGTAGAATGCCTCATCTTTCTCCCGCGGAGCAGCTGGTAGTTTCGAACCGCTGACCTTAAGGTTCGCAGCCCTATTCGTAACCACTACACTACCAGAGCTCCTTATATATTGTGGAATAATTTGAGTAGAATTGGTGACAGCTCTTCCTTGAATGTTTGCTAGTCCTTTGTTTGGTATGCCTTCTTGTGCTGAGTTCATGTTTTTGTGCTAATTCTTGTCGGTTTCTTCTTAGTTTTAATGTTTCCTTCTTGTCCTTTGATCTGCATTTTCATGGTAAGTTGTGAAGTATTAATTTTCTTTGGGGTTACTCTATAGTCTATTAAGTTTTCCCTGTGCTTAAGACAGTCGATTGCATCCTGCCATGTACTCGACCTCCTCATCACCTGGATATATGTTACTAAATTTTTCCCTTCTTTGGCCTTGTTAATATTTTGATCTTTGGTTGGCCTCATAAGTCCTTTGAATTCATTGATGTAATTTTGTACTGTTCTGAACTCTGCTATCTGTCGACTGAGTTCCAGGTGGTATTGCCACATCTGTCAATCTCTGGTTGTTGTCTGTTCTTGCTGGTTTTCATTCCAAAGAACTCCCTTTAGGATGTTTTGAAGCGCTGGATTGGCTTTGTCAAAATCTCTTAGCTTCTGTTTATCCTGGAATGCTTTGATTGCACCATTGTATTTGATTGACAGTTTTGCTGGATAGATGATTCTTGGTTAGAAGTTTTTTTTATTTTAGGGTTTTATATATGTCTCCCATTGCCTTCTTGCCTGCACGGTCTCTGCTCAGAAGTCAGAGATTAACCTGATTTCCTTGGCTTTGTAGGTGACACTTCTCTTTTCCTTGGCCAGTTTTAGGATCCTCTCCTTTTCTTTGATTTTGGAGAGTTTGATTATGATATGTCTTGGTGATTCTCTTTTGGGGTCTATCCTTCCTGGGGTTCTTTTAGCTTCTTGAATGTTTATTATCTCCTCCTTTAAGATGTTAGGAAAATTTTCTTCCAGAAGTTCTTCAACTAGCTCCTCTGTGGTCTTCTATGATTCTTCCTGTTCTGGAATGCCAATTATTCTTAAATTATTCCTCTTCTTGTTATCCAGCATGAAGCTTAGACTCTCTTCAGATTTTTTAATCCTTTTTTCTGCTTGCTTTTCTATCTTAGTAGTATTGAGTGATTTGTCTCCCAGCTCACTGGTTCTGGTTTCCATCTCTCCCATTCTACTCTTTTACCCTTTCAGTGTATTGTCCATTTCTGATATTTTATTATTAATCATCTGGACTTCTTTTTGCAAGTTTTGAATTTTTTTTCACTGCTGTATTTAATCTATTTGATTGCTCCTGTAGCACTTTCCTGACTTCTTCCTTATTTTCCTCCACCCCTAGAGCATTTGAATTTGTTTCCATATCATTCTTCTGAAATCCTTCTCAGGCAGATCCAGAGCCTGCTCTTCTATTGGAAAGTCTGCGTCTGCTTCTAACTCATTTGTCTCCGTTATTATTATTATTATTATTATTATTATTATTATTATTATTTTCTGGTTTTGGATATATGTTGAGATCTTTAATTGTGATTTCTTGGACATTTTCAGTAGTTCAGGGTTTTTAATGCTTAAATGGAGGTATATCGCTTTGTTGTTAAGCTTACTGAGTGTCTCCTGGTGGACATGATCTGGAGATAGGCTTCCCTTTTCATGTGTAATGCCTAGCAGCTGGCAATTGCTCCTGTCTGGATGGTAGGATATTACAGGGTATGATTGTAGATTGGCTATATGAGCACTGTTGCTATCTCTTCTTGGATAAAGTAGGGAGAGAAAGCTCCCACCAATGGAGAAAAAGGTAAGCCCAAAAGGACCAAAGAAAGAAACAATATAAAAGGAGAGACAGAAACCACCAAACAAAAACAAAAATAAAATCATAATTGACTGTCCAGTGGTCTTTGCTGTGCCAGCAGGGATAAAGGGTACTTCCCAGACCAACTTTGGGGTTGGGTCCCAGAGTCAGACATCATAAGAAGCAGCCTCTGTGCAGTGGGAAAACTGTGGTTGCAATGCTGAACCCTTTTGGGGGTGTGCTCCTGCCCGTCTGAAGGTGTCTGGGCTAGGCAGTGAGGGTGAGATTGGAGTGAAGAGGAAAGATACATGGAAAATGAAAAGTGAAAGATGAAAACTCTGTCACACCCCTCCCTCCAGATGCACAGCTCACTGCTTTCTCAGTGTTGTTTTGACTTGCATCTAATGACTAATGATCATGAACATTTTTTCATGTTTGTTGGCCACCTGAATGTCTTCTTTGGTGAAGTGTCTGTGCATGTACTTTGATCATTTTTCAATTAGTTTGTTTGTCTTTTCCTTGTAGAGGTGGTACAATTTTCTGTAAATTTTAGGAATTTTTCCCTTGTCTGATATGTCATTGCAAAAAATATGTTTCCCAATCTGTTAGCTCTCTTTTTACTCTTTTGGGGATATCTTTGGATGCATATAAATTCCTAATTTTCAGAAGGTCCCACTCATCTACTTTGTCTTCTACTATTCTGTGTGTTTTAATTATGTTGATAATGTATTTATGCCATGCATTAGAACCATTAAATTTGTCCCTATTTTTCATTGATGATCTTTATAGTTCTAGGACTTTGATCCACATTCTGTTTGTTTTTGTATATATTGTGAGATATGGATCTTGTTCTATTTTTTGCCAGCACCATTTAGGTTTTCTCCACGTTTTTGCTATTTTGTACAATGAACATTCGTATGTACAAATCTATTCATGTCTTTTTTCTCCTTCATTTTCTCTACATTTCTCTTTCCTTTTTGTCTTTTCATCTTCTCGCTCTCTGTTTTTAGTCTTTTTGTTTCTACATTATATTTTATTTTTTATTTTTCTATTGTGAAGTTCTATTTTCATGGTTTTTTTTTTAATCTTTCTATTTATTATATTCTTGTTCTACCCATTGTTTGTCTTTTTTCTCTTTTCATTATTGTTTGTTTGCTTGTTCTGTTTTATTTTCCTGTCCTGTGTGTGGGGGTTGTTTTTTTTTTTTTCCCTCTTGCCCCAACAGGCAGGCAGACATACCCAAACAGCACATACACAACTGTATCCTCTGTGTTCTAACCATTGTACAAGAGCCAATACTAGCTCATATACTACCTGATGAACAATAAACATGAGGCAAACCCAGCCTACACTGAGCTGCACAAAGGGCAAGTGGAACATAGTCCTCCCATTTATATTCTCTGCCCATACCCACCAGGAGACAATTGGTGAATAACTAAAAACATATCAACATACATTCCTAGTTAAACACAAATATAATGACAATAAAATGTCTCAGGAAAGACAGAGAATTTCAGCTCACCTCAAAAAATGACAGAGTGGCTCAAAAAAATGACAAAGATGAAGAGCCATAAAAGGTTTCTGAGTAAGAAAAAGTAGTGAAACTACCTGAAAAATAAGTTAAAAGACTGATAACTAGGTAACTTCAATCGATTGACAGAAAAATTGAAGAAAACAAGAATACACAAATACACAAAACTTTAGAAGAATTTAGGAAAAACTTACATGAACAAATAGGCAAAATAGATGTAAATTTGAAACAACAATACGTTTGAAAATAGAAATTCAGAATATTAATACTAAGATCTAAGATATGGACAATACATTGAGAGAGCTAAGGAGTAGAATTTTAATTAACAGAAACACGAATTAGTGATTTTGAAGATGAATCTCTCAATACTAGTAATCTAGAAGAAAAATCAGGAAAATAAATCAGAATAAAAGTCTGAGATTTATGTGGAACACCAAGGTGAGGAACAACTTATGGGTAATTGAAATTTCAGAACAAGAACAGATTTAAGAAGCACAGAGAAATTGTCAAAGAGGTGTGGAAAGAAAACTTCCTTAACATCATGACAGGGAAGAAGAAAACCATTCAAGAAGCTATATAAACTCCAACTAGGATAGACTCCTAAAGAAAATCATTAAGACATATCATACTCAAACTTTCCAAATAAAAAGACAAAGAAAGAATCCTAAGAGTAGCTCAGGATAAATGAAAAGTTAACTACAAAGGAAAACCAATAAGACAAAGCTCTGATGTCTCAGCAGAAACCATACAGGAAAGAGATAATGGGATGTCATATACAAACTCTGAAAGAAAAAAATATTGCCAGCCAAGAATCATATACCAGCAAAGCTGTCTCTCAAATACTATGACAAATTTAAAACATTTTCATATCAACAGAAACTAAAGGAATTTGTAATCACCAGACCAACTTTACAAAAAATACTAAAGAATGTTCCTACCACTGAGAACAAACAACAGCAGACAAAAACCTTAAACCAACATACATGACAACACCACCTAGAACTCAATCCAGATATCGTAGTACCCAACAATATTGAAATAGGGAAGCAGAGCTATCAATCTAATTAAGTCAACTATAAAGCAATAAGAGGGAATAAGAACTTTCAAATGGCAAGGAAAGGAATTCAATTTTGAGGTAAAGCAGACTGAATTGTTTCCCCTTCATCTTCCTAGTGTTGATTTCTAATTTTATAGTGTAATCTGAGAAGATTTGTAATACTTTGGAGTTTTAAAATGTCTTGAGATTTGCTTTGTTGCCAAACACATAGTCTATTCTGGAGAATAGTTCGTGTGCATTGGAAAAGAATGTGCATTGTGCTTTTGTTGGTATGAGTTCTCTGTATATGTCTATGAGGTTAAGTTTGTTGATTGTGTAATTTTGTTCTTCTATGTCTTTGTTGAGTTTCTTTCTAGTCCTGAATTCATCATAAATGGCTTATTAAAATATCTTATTATTATTATTTTAGAAGAGTCCTGGAGTGGTGCTATGAGATAATGCATTCATTGGATTGCAAGGTTGGCAGCTCAAATTTACCAGCTGCTCCTGAGAAACCCTATATAAAGTCACTATGAGTTAGAACCAGCTTGATGACACTTAACATCAACAACATTAGTATTGTAGAGTTGTCTATTTCTTTTTCAATTCTGTCAGTGTTCAATTTATGTATTTTGATGCTCAATCATTGAGAACATAGATATTATGGTTGTGTCTTCTTGTTCAAGTGACACTTTCATCATAATATAATGCCCTTCTTTGTCCCTTTTGCTTGTTTTTGCCTTAAATTCTATTTTATCAGAGATTAATATTGCCTTTCTGGCTTGTTTTTGATGGTCGTGAGTTTGACATATATTTTTTTCCTATCCTTTGAATTTTTGGCCTATTTTTGTCTTTATTTGTAAGGTGTGTCTCTTAAAGATTTATATGCAGTATAATTATCAATAGTTATGAATTGATTGCTATAATTTTGCTGGGTTTTTTTTTCCCCTTTTTTGTGTGTGTAGTGTTGCTAATTTCTTTGTTCCACATTGAATTGATTTTGTTTATGCATTTTCTTTCCTTTTTCTGCATTGCTGTTGTTTTAATGTTTACAAAATATTTCTGATTTTCCTCTTTTGTATTTTAATGTGAAAGCAAATTAATTTTCTTTGAGGTTACCTTCATAACCAATATATCATGAACAACTGGGATTCATACCAGCTTTGCAGGGATGGTTCACTATTAGACAAAAAAATCAGTATAATCTGAAATATAAATAAAACAAAGGAAAATAATCACATGATCATGATAATTGATGCAGAAAAGGCATTTGGTAAAATCCAACATCCATTCCTGACAAAAACATTCAACAAAATAGGAATGGACAAGAAGTTCCTCAACATAACCAGGGTAGCTCTGGTAGCATAGTGGTTAGGAGTCAGGCTGCTAATCTCAAGGTGAGCAGTTTGAAACTACCATCAGTCCTGTGGGAGAAAAATGAGGCTTTCTGCTCCCATAAAGATTTACAACCTAGGAAATCCTATACAGATGTTTGCTATGAGTTGGAACTGACTCCACGGCACACCACCACCACCATATAAAATGAAACAGCAGCATCACTTTGAACACAAACAGAGAAACTAAAGCATGCCCCTTGCAAGCAGGAACCAGACAAGGATGCTCTTTTTACCAGTCCTAGTCAATTTTGTGCTGGAAGTTTTAGCGAGAGCTATAAATCAAGAAAGGAAAATGAAAGGTATCCACGTTGACAAAGAAGTAAAACTATCTCTATTTGTAGATTATATGACCCTATATGTTGAAAAAGGAGCTCTGGTAGTGTAGTGGTTACGAAATCGGGCTGCAAACCTTAAGGTCAGCAGTTCGAAACTACCAGCTGTTCCGTGGGAGAAAGATGGGCTTTCTGCTCCTGTAAAGATTTACAGCCTCGGAAACCCTGTACAGGGTCGTTATGAATCGGAACGGACTCCATGGCACATAACAACAACAACAATATGTTGAAAATCATAAAGATTCACTGAAAGATTCAGCAAAGACACATAGTACAAGATCAACATGCAAAACTCAGATGCATTCCTTTACATTAATAAAGAGAGCTCTGACAAGGATATCAGAAAAACAAAACAATATTTGTAATGTAATGCTGTTGTTGTTGTTGTTGCTAAGTGCCATCGAGTCAGTTCTGACCCATAGCAACTCTGTATAGGGTTGCTAAGGAGCAGCCGGTGAGCTTGAACCACCGACCTTATACTTCAAATAGCTTTACAGTCTGGCTCATTAACCCACAGCACCATACCAGGACTATACCATGCAAAAGATGAAATACTTAGGAATAAATCTAACTACAAAAATAAAAGTCCTATACAAAGAATATTATAAAACACTACTACAAGAAACCAAAATAGACTTAAAAATGGAATAATGTCTATGCTCATTGAGAGGAAGATGTAACATATTGAAAATGTCAGCATAACCCAAAGCAATCAGTAGATATAATGCAATCCCAATTTAGATTCCAGTAACATTCTTTAAAGAGATGGAAAAACGAATCACCAATTTCATATGGAAAGGAAGGAGATCTCAGGTAAGCAAAGCATTACTAAAAGAACAAAGTTGTTGTTGCTAAGTGCCGTCATGTTTGTTCTGACCCATAGTAACCCTGCTTAGGGTTTCCAAGGAGCAAATGGTGGGTTTGAACCACCAAACTTGCAGTTCAAATTGACGTTGCAGTCCAGTGTATTAACCCACAGCAAAACCAGGACAAAGTAGGAGGCCTCAGTATTCTTTGTCAACACCATAATCCAACTGCATCAATTCTTCTATGGTCTTTATTCATTGGCCAACTTTCACATGTATATGAAGTGATTAAAAACACCATGGTTAGTGTGAGTGAACCTTAGTCCTGAAAATGACATCTTTGCTCTATTAACATTTTAAAGAGGTCTTTTGCAGCAGATTTTACAAATGCAATACATCGCTTGAGCATTGATTGTGGATCCAAGCAAAAGGAAGCCTTAAACAATTTCAGTCTTTTCTATATGTATCATGGTGTTGTTCAGAGATCTAGCTGAAAGAATTTTTTTTTTCTTTATATTGAGGTGTAATCCGTAATGAAGGCTGTGATCTCTGACCTTCATCCGTAAGTGTCTCAACTCCTCTTCATTTTTATTAAGCAAAGTTGTGCTATCTGCATATCGTAGATTGTTTATGAGATTTACTCAAATCCTGGGGCCATATACTTCTTCACATAATCCAATTTCTTGGTTATTTGCTTTGCATATAGATAGAATGTTGTTGTTGTTAAATGCCGTTGAATCGGTTCTGACTCATAGCAAACCTGTATAGGGTTTCCAAGGAGCAAATGGTGAGCTTGAACCACTGACCATGCAGTTCAATCCAACTCTGAGTCCAGTGCCTTAATTCACAGTGGCACTGCAGGACTCCATACATATAGATTAAGTATGTTGAAAAGATACAGTCCGGGTGCATACCTTTCTTGATTTTAACCCATTCAGTATCCCATTGTTCTTTTCAAATGACTGCCTCTTGGTGTATGTACAGGGTTCTGATGAACACAATTAGGTGTTATGGAAGACCCATTCTTCACAATGTTATTCATAGTTTGTTATGATCCAGGCAGTGCAACGCTTTTGCATATTCAATAAAGCACAAACAAACTTCTTTCTGATATTCCCTTCTTTCAGCCAAGGTTCATTTGATGTTAGGAATGATGTGCCTAATCCCATGTCTTCTTCTGAATCTGGTTTGAATTTCTGGTACCTCCCTGTCGATATACTGCTGCAACTTTTTTTTTTATAATTGCTTGAAGCAAAATTCTACTTGTGTGTGATGACAGGGATTGATTTTAGGCAGTAAGCTGTGGCTTTTTGAGTTCTGACAGACAGACTTTAGGCAACAGGGTGTGGGTTTCTGGGATTCCTGTGCAGTTTTTTCGAGAGCCCCACAGCACCCCACCCCTGCCCAGGGTCAGGAGGTGTTATGCTGATGAAGGTGAAACAACCGGACCCAACCAGAACCTTCACACCTCTTCAGAGAATGGGACAATCATCATCCCCCTTTAAGGACCAATGAGGTGACAACATGTTGGCCAATCAGAAGAAAACTCAGATGCTCAAATAAATAGCACTGCCCTGACTAGCGCCTGGGGTCAGTCTCATTTTGCGAGCTGCCCTTTTGGAAGCACACCTTCACTTTATTCAATCTTTGTTGGTTTGTAATTGCCAACTCTCCCTGTGTGCTTACTTTGTTCATGGCCATTGCTGCCTCACCATCCCATCAGGACCCATTGCATACCCTGTGGGAAAGAAGGTCCCAACTGGTAAGACACCTAATGGTGACACATGATATTAATGAAATTTTTCAATGATTTCTTCATACTGTTGGGTCAGCTTTCTCTGGAATGGGAACAAATGTGGATCGCTTACAATTTGTTGAGTTGGTAGCAGTCTTCTAAATTTCTTAGAATAGACAAGCGATCACCTACATTGCTGCATCAGTTTGTTGAAACACTGATTTGTAGTCCACCAATTCATAGAGCCGTGTTTTTTTGCTACTGTCTTCAGTGCATTTCGGCCTTCTTCCTTCAATCATATGAGTTCTTGATCATATGTTACTTCTTGAAATGGTTGTATATTGACCAAGTTTTTTTGATACTATGACTTTGTATTCCTCCCATCTTCTCTTGATGATTCTTGCATCGTTCAGTGTTTTGCTCATAGAATCCTTCAATATTACAAGGCAAGACTGGAATTTTTAAAAAGTTCTTTCATGCTGATCCTGTTCTTCTCTTTTGGTTTTCTAACTAAAGGTTTTCACACTTTTTATTATAATTCTTTATTTTGTTTTCCTAAGCTGCCCTTTGAAATTTTATTTTCTGTTTCTTTACTTCCTCATTTCTTCCAATCACTTTAACTTCTCTGTGTTCAAGAGCAAGTTTTAATGTCTCTCCTGACATCTGCTTTGGTCTTTTCTTTCTTTCCTGTCTTTTTAGTGGCTTTTACTTTCTTCATGTATGGTGTTCTTGATGTCATCCGCAAACTCTTCTGGTTTTGGGTCATTGGTGTCTCACGCTTCAAATCTGATTGTGAGATGTTCTCTAAATTCACGTGTGATATACTCAAGATCATACTTTAGCTCTCATAGACTTGTTTTAATTTTTTTTTTTTTTCCAGCTTCAACCTGAACTTGCATATGAACAATTGATGGTGTGTTCCACAGCCTGCTCTTGTATTGTTTGGCTGATTATATTGAAGTATATAATCTTTTAAAATACTTTAAAAAGTAACTTTTCATTTTTTAGTTGTAATTTAATTGTATTTTGGTAAGTAAACATATCCTGAATAATAACGATTTTGTTGTATTCGTGTTGTGTTTATTGCATAGTCAATGTTATCAGTTTTAATTAGGTGCCGATATGAGCAGTGAGAGGAAAAAAGTGTCATTGATTTAAGCTTGATAGAAGCTTAATTCACCTTTAAGTAATAATTTGGATGTAGGCTGGTATGAAAAACCCGCACCATAAAATTCTCAGGCATCTTAACCATTTGAAATTTTCTACTTCATATTTTACTATTAATTTTATCCTTATAATAATTGAGATTAAACTATAATATTTTAAATTCAAAGATCACATGAAAGAGAGGATAAAACAAGAATAAATCTTCTTCAAGGAATATTTGAAGTCACCACCACATGGCATTTGCTTAAGGAATAATCTACAAAATACTATAGTTAATTCAAGTCTAGAATTTCCTTGCAATGTTAAATCCTCTTTCTAGGTCCAGAGTTCTGGACTCACAGTGACCAGGTATAGGATTTCCCAGACTGTAAGATCTTTAAGTGTCAGTGACCCATAAAATAAGACATCTTATCTTCTTCACAGTCCTTCAAAAACAATGGTTTAGTCAAGACAGCACATACTCAAATACAAACAAACTCCAACTTAGGAAAAGGGAGAATATGAAGTACTTAGCAGAAAATAGTTCATAAAAGCAAAAACAAGAACCCAAAACAACAAGCCCACTTACCCATCAAGTTGATTTCCATAGCAACCCAATAGCGGGTTTCCTAAGATTGTAAATCTTTAAGTGAGTTTATAGTTTCATTTTGTTTCCCCAGGGAGTGGTTAGTGGGTCTGAACTTCTGATCTTGTAGTTAGCAGCCTAATACCTATCATATAGCACCTCCAGGGCTCCAAGTGAGTCACATTGTTGTCATGTGTCATCAAGTCTATTCTAATAGTGACCCTGTATTAGGTTTCTGAGAGTGACAGGTGGGCTTGAACTGTGGAGCTTGAGGTTACCATGGTTAATAACCAAGCGCTTATTCTACAGCACCACACCAGCAGAAGACTTCATTCTATTATATGGTATATAGCTTTCAGTTCTGCTGTCTGGGAATATTTTTATTTTTCATTGTGCCCATACCCTTATGATTCCTAGTTCTTCTTACAATGTGCTTCCAGGATTTTGTAACTACTTTCATATGAAATAATGCCTTGGTACTCTTACTTTATACTGAATTACTTTTGATTAATTTAAGGTATTTGATTTTATCATAATGGCATCTGTTTCTGCTATTTCTGTCAACCCAGTTCCACTATTGATGCTTTATATTGCAGTGGCTGTAGTCCAAAACAAACCCACTACCATCCAGTTGATTCTGACTCATAGTGACCAGGTATAGGATTTCCCAGACTGTAAGTCTTTATGTGGTGCTGTGGATTAATGTACCAGACTGCAAAGCATTTGAACTGCAAATTCAGCAGTTCAAGCTCACCAGCTGCTCCTTGGAAACCCTATGCAGGGTCACTATGGGTTGGAATCAACTCAACAGCACTTAGCAACAACAACAACAAGTCTTTATAGGAACAGAAAGTCACCCTTTTCTCCTGCTGACCCAGCACTTACCCTACAGCACCACCAGGGCTCCTGTTGCTTTTATAGTGTGTTATTATGTGTCGTTGTTGTTAATTGTCATAATGTTGGTTCTAACTCATAGTGATCCTATATAGGATTTTTGATGAGCAGCTGATGGATTTGAACCGTCAACTTTGCTGTTCAAACTCACCTTGTGATTCAGTGCATTATCCTGCAGTACCACACTAGGACTCTTACTATGTATAATGGATAGCTATTTTGTAGGAACTCTGGTGACGCTGCAGGATAAGTACTGGACTGGTAACCATAAGGTTGGTTAGTCACACCCACAAGCTCCACAGGGGTAATAAAGATGAGTCTGTTTGCACTTATAAAAGTTAGAAACCCTGTGTAGGGATGTAATGAGTGCACTCAAATGGACTGGGTGGCAGTGAGTTTGATTTATAGCTGTTTGTACATTTCTAAATGATGGATTGAGTTGATTAATATATGACATTATTTTTATTTCATCTGATTGTTTACTTGATTATCAAGAAAAAAAAGTAAATTGGAATATGATTGGACAGTGAACCTCCTAGGAGTATTTATTAAATGATTCAAGAGGCCAGAGTTGTATCCTTAGACTAGACATCATTCAATGTTACACTATTGTTTTGCAAACTTCTTAGGATAGTTTGTTATATTTGACTTGTAGGCAACTATTATTGAATTTGTTGTTGTTGTGTTCTGACTCATAGTGACCCTTTTCAGCCACAAGTTGGCAGGTTTAGACTGCTTACCATGCATTTGCCAGTTCAGTGCTTAGCCTACAGCCCCACACAAGGGCAGAATCAAACAAAAACCAAAGGCATTGCTTTTGAGTTGATTCTGATTCATAGTGACCCTGCAAGATAGATTAGAACTACCCCATAGGGTTTCCAAGGCTGTATAATCTTTACAGAAGCAGATGGCCAAATCTTTCTTCTGCAGAGCAGCTTGTAGGTTCAAATTGCCAACCTTTTGGTTAGCAGCCTAGGGCTTAGCTACTGCACTAACAGGGAAATTCAGCCAAGCAGAGCCAGTAAACATTTCATTCACGTATCAGGGTAATTTTATTTAATAAGAATTTACACAACTTCACAATCTTTTGCATTTGTATCACACTTATATCTATGAGAATGGGTGAGTAAACCTAGATATTAAATAAATAAATCATGATTAAACATTGTCAAGTCATTATATAAAAAAGCAGCATCAAATCAATTCAAAATGTAAAAACGTGTAGAAAATTTTTCAGCCTTGGAAATGTTATACAACTTAAGACACACTAATTGTTAAAATATATCTAAATATTCCAACATTTACTATATTTAAAAGAAATGTATTTTATTAAGTTCATAGTGACCCTGTGTTGGTTTTCTGAGGCTTTAAATCTCTGCAGGAGCAGAAAACCTCATCTGACTCCTGCAGAGTGTCTGACAGGCTCAAACCACATACTTTGTTTCTCAGTACAGTGACTATCATATGACTTATTATTAGTTATTCAAAATTAATAATCTATCTTTGTGAGACCACCAGCAGCTCCGTTGGTTGCTGTGAGTTTGAACTGACTTGGCAGCACGTAACAACATTTGCTCCAAAATATATGAGTTTTTATGAGTTCGAACTGACTTGATAGCATTTAGCAATTGCTCTAAATATATATTATGAATGTTTTAAAGTTCTCCTGCTTTAACATTGATAATGTTAAATTTATCTGTAAGTGTAAGTTTTTTTTTTTTTTTTTTTAAAGGCATCTATAATATTTGGCTATAGCATTTAATTGTATGAATCAAAATACTTTACCATATATGAAGAGAGAACTTCAGAAAGATTTTTGAAAAATGGAATTAACAGATAATGGAATTTTTCCATGAATTATTTGAAGCCCCCTCATGATAAATTAGGTTACACTTTCTTTACACTAGTAAAGTCAAAAGCAATTAATATTCATAAGAACACTATATGCATGTATATATGCATATGCAAACTAAATTCACATATTGATCCAAATATTTGATAAAAATTGGGTGGTTGGGTCTATGTGCAAAGAAAATTCTTAGGATTGTTAGCATATTTAGAAGTTAAAAATATATCTATATTATTATAATGATCACTTATTCTTACTGGTTTGATTGATTGGAGTAATATTTGTCTTGATTTACTACAGATTATTTCTAAACCTATATAAAAGTAGTTTTTAAAAATTTATTCTGAAGTAATTTTACAATAAATTGTGATATGTAATCTTGAGTTACAGGAAACATTTAAAATGCTGATTTTGTATATTCTTCTGTGTTTTTTGATTATCACTAAAACATACTGAGATCCATTTTGATGCCAGAGATCAATAAGCTTGAATCTCTTATGTATTAAAGTACCATCCATTTTTGTTGGCAAGTTTTGTCTAAATGAAGAGTGCTTTTTATTAACTTTTAAGACAGTATTAAAACATATGGCAGCAATTTAAAAGACACAGGTTTATAAATTACTACATGTATTAGTTATTGTTTTTATTATACTGTTTTCAAAGTTAAATTTGCTTCATTATTACACATTTGCTAAATATTTTGAGCATTAATAATTTGTGTTACAAAAATATCAGAGACCAAAGTCCTAACTCTACCTAATTCAAGATAACTCAAATCAAAGACATGTTTTTCAACAGTACTGTGTTTATTATCAAGGTTTAGATATTTCAGAATTTTGGTTGCAATTACATAATAAAATTAACAAAAGGAAGATGCAAAAAGAATATGTTGTATTCGTATTTTACTTATATATCAAGATGGGTTCACTCTTTCATCAGACATCTGCTTTTGTCTGTTATCTAATTCTGTGATGAGTTCTTGTGATAGGAGAGAGACAGTGTACAAAGAAGTATCATAAAGCTTTTTAGGGTTTGCTTGCTTGCACTGTGTAATGCATAAATTTTTTTATATAAATGTTAGTTGTGTAAGTAAAAAACTTAGCAAAATAATAATTCAAGAAATCTTGTGATGGAGATGTATGCTATTCAGTGGTATTGGATAGCCAGATGTGTTGAGCAGGAAGAAGATAATGAATCCAAGAAAATATGTATATATCCATTGGCATTTATTTTTGTTGTTAATTCAACAAATATTGGTTACCAGGCAGAATATAAACCCCATTATTTTTCTTCTTCTCTGTTTTATTTATTGCTATCCTGTACTTCAATTCTCCAAACATTTTCTTTTATCCTTCATGCCTTCATTGCTCCAGCATATACCCATATGCCTCTACATTGGAAACAACCACAAAACAGGTAGAATGAATAGAAAGGATATCCTTGGCAACAAAATCCAATCATAGGAACTGACTTAAGCATTCCTAAAACCACTCTGATGAATTTAGTGATTTTTAGGGTTCTTGCTCAAGTGTAGTGGTTACGAATCAGACTGCTAACCTCAAGGTTGGCAGTTTGCAACTACCAGCCATTCCACAGGAGAAAGATGAGGCTTTCTGCTCCCGTAAAGATTTACAGCCTCGGAAACCCTGTCCAGGGTCACTATGAGTCAGAATTGACTCCACGGTACTTAACAACAACAACAAAGATGGATAGCCTCAGAAACCCTACACAGGGTTGCTATGATTTGGAACACATAACTACACGGCACATAACCACCACACCACCTAGAGAAACAGAAACATTTTAAATGCACACATATATTTGCGTTTGTACATATATCTATATAAATAAATTTTGTAAGAAATATATGCAAACATATACATAACAAATATATAGGCACACACAGAGTGAAAGAAAGAATGATTTATTTTACAAAATTGGTTCCTGCAACGTGGGGTCCTGGTTAACAATTTAAAAATCTGCAGGTCAGTTAACTGAAAGAGTAAAGAATACAAGAGTGCCGGCCAAATTGATATTTTTAGTATGTAGGAAAAGTACTATCGAGATAAGTTTCATTTTTTTCTCTAAAGACTTTCAACTGATTGATTGAGGCCCACCCACATTATGGAGTATGTTGTTGTTATTGTATCTTCCAAGGAGCAGATGGTGAGCACGAACCACCTATCTTGCAGTTGAAATTGACCTTGCAGTCCAGTGCATTAACCCACAGTATTACACCAGGACTCCTTATGGAGTGTAGTCTGCTTTAATTAATCACATGTAACTCTGGTAGCTTAGTGGTTACGACTCGGGCTGCTATCCTCAGGGTCAGCAGTTCGAAACTACCAGCTGTTCCATGGAAGAAAGATGAGGCTTTCTGCTTCTGTAAAGATTTACAGCCTTGGAAACCCTGTACAGGCTCGCTATGAGTCGGAACCGACTCCACGGCACATAGCAACAACAACTACTTCATAACAGTATCTAGACTTATGTTTGGTCAAAAAACTGAGCATCACAGCTTAGCCAGTAGACAAATAAAATTAACCATTGCAACCCTGATGGTGTAGTGTGCTGCTACTGATTTCTGCTAACCACAGATCAGCAGTTCAAATCCACCAGCCACTCCTCAGAAGAAATACAAGGTTTTCTGTTCCCATTAAGATTTTTAGGCTCAAAGCTACTACATAAGGTCTCTGTGAGTTGAATTGACTCATGACAGTGCTTGGTTTTGGTGATTGTGATAGTTAAGGGTTTTTACCAACTAGACTTGAGATGTAAGTATCCCATGATAAGGTGTGCTATGAGCAGCCAATCAATAGGAAT
Organism: Chrysochloris asiatica; assembly: GCF_000296735.1. Lineage (NCBI taxonomy): Eukaryota > Metazoa > Chordata > Mammalia > Afrosoricida > Chrysochloridae > Chrysochloris > Chrysochloris asiatica. Next base: position 2,295,025 of record NW_006408545.1, on the reverse strand, counting down.
GAATTGTCCCCGGGGATGTGACGACTGCTTCCAATATATTAGACATTCAGGAAAAGCTTGCTTGTTTTCTACTGGGTCTGGATATTCCATTCTGTGGACCTGAGCCAGTGGTCTACTCTGTTACCTGAAAACCTGGGAGTCATTAGCAGCTTGCCTTCTTACCTGCTAGAGATGCCTATCTGTCTGCTGGAACTGCCATCTGACCTGCTGATCTTGGTACATCTGACCTAGACTTGAAACTCACCGTTATAAAATGGTGTGAGTGATTCTCTTGATTTAAACTTATCTCTCTCTCTCACTCATATATATTATGAGTCCTGGTGTGGCACTGGACCACAAGGTCATTTTCAATTGAAGAGTTGGCAGTTCAAATCCACCAGCTGCTCCTTGGAAGCCCTATATAGGGTCTCTGTGAGTCAGAACTGGCACTATGGAATTTAACAACAATACCACCAATATATGTAAAAGTTTCACTGGTTTTGTTTTCTAAAGAAGCCACCCTAAAATATTTGTCAGCAAAAGTGGTTCTAGAGAAAAAAATCATAAAGGTGAGTTTTCTAAATTGGTTCTTACATCTGACTAATTTAAAAGGCACTGATAACTCTGATTTCACTGGTAAAATGGGTAAGGGCACTGCTAATCCATGGTGTGAGTTGACACTATTAATATGGAAAACATCACTGTTGGAGAGAATAGAACACATATTAGAGAGAAGCAAGGCTCTGAGTGATTTTGTGTATGATCCTTTTCTGAGATATTGTCAGAATGAGAAGTACAGAGAAGCTGGTTGGTTGGTCCTGCTTACGATAGAGCAAGTGGTAAAGAAAAGAGACCAGCTTGGGGATAAGGAGTCACAGCTCAAGTGCCCCATAAGAGACCTCAACATTTCCATTTGTATCCTGAAAGAAAGCCTCATTCCTTGTAGTTGTTGTTAAGTGTCATTGAGTCCATTTCAACTCATGGTAACCCTGTATAGCTTTTCCAAGGCAGCTGGTGAGTTACAACCATTGACCTTGGTTCGAACCATGCAGTCCACTGCTTATCCTACAATGCCAGACCAGGATGCCACTTCTTGTAGTAGCAAAATTTTTATTGCCAAAATGCAAATCCAGAGTCTTATTGTAAGAATGGCTGAATTATAATGCCAACTGAATTCCCAGCCTCATATGATGTCTGATGTGAATGTTAGGGCATTGATAGGGAAGAAATAGAATCCTGAAAGTTGGAATGGGGCCATATGTATAATCAGGAAGCAATGGATATTGAGCACCTAAATTTTTTTAAAACTCTCTTGCCAACAACATCACTCCTTGCATCTGAAGAAAGTACTCCATCTTTGGCTGATGACCCATTATCCCCTCTGCCCACATTGATAAGATTAACTCAATTGTAAATTCTGAGATTTGTCTGAGACACCATAAGGGCTATCATATAAGACAGATGTCTTGCAAGACATTGCTGAATGTTCCCAGGAAACACCTCCACCAAATATTGCTTCTTAGACCTACAACTAGACTTATGTCTCAGTGAGCCTCAAAGGGAAAGTACAAATTGTGACCCAGGAAGAAGTATGTTGCTGTTGTTACGTGCGGTCAAGTTGGTTCCGACCCATAGCCATCCCATATAGGATTTCTGAAAAGCAGCTGGTGAGCTTGAACTGCGACTTTACAATTTAAATGGCTTTGCAGTCTGGCACATTAATCCACAGCGTCACACCAGGCCTCCAGGAAGAAGTATGCTACACACCAAAAGAGCTAGGACAAGCTGCGGTGCATGCCAAGGGCAAAGCGAATCTGGAATAAGTGGTGGAATAAGGTAGTTCTAAATACCAGCAATGGCCATATGATCAGTGGCAGAAATGAGGACTATAATGGTTCTAAGTATTTTTTTTTCTTATATTTGCTCATTTTTGAAATATATGAAGAAAATAGGGTCAGTGTCTTTTCAGTTGTACATATGTTAACTGTATCATGTTAGGCACAAGTATGACTTTATAATTGTCTAGAGATTATGCATATGTATGGTTTATGGAGATATGTGAGGTGCTAACTTGACAAGGGGAGAATTGCTATAGTTGAGATTTTGTGTTAATTTGATTGGACCAGGTGTCTCACTATTGTGGCAGCTGAGATGTAGCTATCCCCATGATGAGGTTTGCTATGCGTAGATAATCAACTGAAATGATGCATCTTTGGGGGTACTTCCAATGTATTAGTTGTTGTTGTTGTTGTTGTGAGGTACTGTCAAGTTAATATTGACTCATAGTGACTCTATGCACAACAGAATGAAACACTGCCTGGTCCAGTGCCAACTTCACAAATGTTTCTACACTTGAGCCCATTGCGGCTGCTATTGTGCCTATCCATTAGGTTGGGGGTCTTTCTCTTTTTAGCTTACCCTCCATCTTACCAAATATGATGACCACCTCCAGGACTGGTCCTTCCTGATATTATGTTCAAAATATGAGAGATGAAGTCTCACCATCCTGTTTTATAAGGAGCAATCTGACTGTACTTCATCCAATACAGATTTCTTTGTTCTTTTGACAGTCCAGGGTACTTTTGATATTCTCCTCCAACACCATAACTCAAATGCATAGATTCTTCTATGGCCTTCTTTACTCATTGTCCAACTTGCATGTGCACACAAATCTATTGAAAATACCAGGACTTGTTCAGGTGCACCTTACTCCTCAAGCTGACATCTTTGCTCTTGAGCACTTTGAAGTGGTCTTGTGCAGCCAATTAGCCAAATAAAATATGTCATTTGATTTCTTGACTGTAGCTTTCATGAGGGCTGATGGCTGAGCTGAGTAAAATGAAGTCTTTGATAACTTCAATCTTATCTCCATTCTTCTTGATGTTATTTATTGGTCCAGTTGTAAGGAATTTGTATTCATTACATTGAGGCTTTTGATATGAGTGGTCTTTGATGAGTGGCCATTGATCTTCATCAGTTAAAGTCCTCTTTGTGTAAAGCAAGCAAGGTTGTGTCATCTGCATATTGCAGGTTGTTAATGAGTGTTCCTCCAATCCCGATGTCACATTCTTCATAGATTCCAACTCCTCAAATTATTTGCTCAGCATACAAAATGTACAACTATGGTAAAGAATACGACCCTGGCGTACGTCTTTCCTAATTTAAAACTATTCAGTGTTCCCTTGTTCTGTTTGAATAACTGCCTCTTGGTCTATGTATAGGTTCCTCTTGAGCACAATTAAGTGTTACAGAATATTCATTCTCTACAATGTTGTCCATAGCTTGTCACGATCCACACTATTGAAAACCCTTGCATAGTCAATAAAGCACAGGTAAACATCTCTCTGGTTTTCTCTGCTTTCAGCCACGATCCATCTGATGTCAGCAATGATATCCCTCATTCCATGTCCTCTTCTGAATCTGGCTTGAGCCTCTGTAAGTTCTCTGTCATTGTATGTTTGCAGAGGTTTTTGAATTATCTTTAGCAAAATTAAATTAGACCAAAAGCTATATTGGACACTGGACAAAACTTGTTTGCTGTCTAATAGGTCTGAATCTTGCATCTGGCTTGTCCTCCAACCTCGGGTTCTTATGACTTGACTCAGTGGCCTTTATATTACTTTTACAGGCCCTCAGAGTCATTAGCATTCTGCCTTCTCACCTGCCTGCCTGGAGCTGACTGCCTGCCTGCCTTATGACGTGCTGATGTTGGTTCATCTGATCTGAACTTGGGACTCTCCTACCTTTCCAACTGTGTGAGCCATTTCCTTAATATAAATTTTTATTTATATATGAAGTTTCACTGGTTTTGTTTCTCTAAAGCATCCAGTCTTAAAAATCGAAGACAGTAATCTTAGTCAAGGAGCATTTATGACTCTGTAGGATAAAGTAAGCACTGGCTTGCTTACCTCAATATCAGCAATTAAAATTCAACATTCACTCTGCAGGAGAAAGATGAGGCTATCTGCTCTAGTAAAGATTTTACAGCCATGAACACTCAATCAAAGCTTCCTGTGAATTAAAATCGGCTCCGTGGAGGATTTTGGTGTGGTGCTAGAAGATCAGCACCAGACTGCAAACCACAAGGTCAGCAGTTCAAACCCACCAGATGTTCTTCAGAAACCTTATACTGGGTTACTATGAGTCGGATCTGCCTCGACAGCATTTAACAACAACAACAAAGATTTACAGCCATAGAAACTCTATAAAGGGTTCCTATGAGTTGGAATTGACTCAGTGGCAGTGAGTGAGTGTGTGATTGAATGAACATGGGCATGCTACACTACACAGGCAAATTCAAAGAAAGAATAGGTATCAGAGAAGGAAATATAAAGGACAAATAGGAAAGTGTTGCTAGCATGGTTCTAGTGTATATACGCATGGGTTTATTCCAAGCAAAATTTGTTTAAACATATCTCTGAAATCATTGGCTGGCTGTAGAAAGTTTTCTCAATAATATACTTGGTTTAACCTCATGAGGGTACCTTCCAAAAAAAGTATTATGTGGAGAAAATTATTTTGAGGTCAGAGATAATATACAGTTTTTAACAAAATTCAAAAAGATAACTTCCAAATTGATGAAGCTTTGAAATAAGTTTACAGGATTGTTATCCCACATAAAACAACAATTTTTAGATGGATCACATACTTTAAGAAAGGTTGGAAAGACCTCAGATATTAGCGATAAAAGAAAGATTGTCAACCTACATGGATGAAAAATTATGACTAAAGTCTGAAAGTGGTAGAAATTCCACCTCTAGTAACTACCATTGATGTGATAGTTACTAAAGGTGGAATTTCACGTGGTTTGACATTTTCAATTTTAAGCAAACATCTCAAACTCAGCAAGTTTTCTGCTTGATGAGCACTGTAAACACTTAGCGAAGTCCAACTAGATCAAAAAGTTGATCATTCCATCATTATTTTAAGCAAGATCAAAGCTAAACAAAATGATTTTATGGAGTGAATCATAATTGGAGACAATATCTGGATTTACCAATATGATCCTGTGAGCAAGTTCTAATCAAAACCATTGTTTTCAAGGGGATCTGCTGAGCCAAATAAATTCAAGGCTAAACAGAGTTTAGCTCAGACAATTATGGCAACTGTTTTTTGGGATTACAAAAAGTAATCTATTTAGATTTTCTTAAAGGACACAAGACAATCATGGGTGCTTATTAGGAACATTTAAGTACATTAAAAACTGCATCGGTGGGAAAAAGGCTAGGAAAGTAGTACCAAGGAATTTTTTTCTTTCATGACAAAGCTGGTATGGTATTCAAACTCATTAGCTGCTCCCTGGAAACCCTATGCAGGGTTGCTATGAGTAGGCACCCACTCAACAGCACTTAACAACAACATCACGACAAAGCACCTGTTCATTCTTAAAGCAGCAAGGGCTGTCTTATGATCATTTCATTAACAAACCTTATCCCATTCACCCTACAGCCTTGATTTCGCCCCTTCAGACTTATTTTTGTTCTCAAAAATATCAAAGAACATTTACAAGAAACACAATTTGATTCTTTCAAATCACCGTGTTTTGATAAGTGATGTAGATTGAAAATTGGAGAACACTTCAGAACAGGGTTGTTGTTGTTGTTGTTGAGTGCCGTGGAGTCGGTTCCGACTCATAGCGACCCTGTACAGAGTTTCCGAGGCTGTAAATCTTTACGGGAGCAGAAAGCCTCATCTTTCTCCGGCGGAGCGGCTGGTAGTTTCGAACTGCATACGTTGAGGTTTGCAGCCCGATTCGTATCCAGTACGCTGTTAGAGAGCTGGAATCACTGCCTTCAGAAGTGTCTAGACCTAGACAAAAAGAGACTATGTTGAGAAATAAATAGTAGCTCCACATTTTGATATTTTTTTGTTTAATACAAATTTCTATAATTTTGTAGCAATATTTTCTTACTTGCCCTCATAGTAAACCTAAATAAATGATTGATGCTCAGTCACTCATTTACAAAGTCCAACCTTCTTCATGGAGTTCTGGTGTACTGCTGTAGGAAAGGTACTGGGCTGAAAAACGGCAAGGTCGGTTGTTCTACACCTCCCTGCCCCCAGCTGCTCCTCAGAAACCCTATACAGGGTTTCTAGGAGTTGGAAAAAACTTGATGGCACTTATAAATAACCTCTTTCAAACTGCCTAAAAGTAGAAATTTATTTTTCTTTTACCATAAGACTTTCTTTAATGCTCTATTTTGAAGCAAACAGTGAAGAATGAAGTAAGAGAGGCAATTCATTCATTTACTTACAAAATTGTCAGCTGCTTATTGTTTCTTGTCTAAAAGTATGTTTTGACTTCGTTTTGAAAGATTAAAATGAGAGAAAACTATCTTTTGTAAATCACAGAACCAGTGAAGCACCAAATCATCTACATTATCCTAAACTCACTACAAAAAAGATGATGGACAATTCAAATTTTTCCTTTCAAGTAATGACATTTAAGTAGGTTCATGCAAGTACAATTTTTAGCTAGCAACTAGAAAAAGTTGAGGGCATGTACAATTTCCCATTCTCAGTACAATCATGAATATTCATGATAATGTATTCATTTTAACTGTCTGGCACTAGAGTAAAGATTTCTGAATTAGCATGTCTGATAGAGTACAGTAGATTACTGGAAGTTGAAATGAATGCTGGACTTCTTTAACCTTTGTAAATCTGTTTTTTAGCTTTTGCTTATGCTGTTGCCTCTCATCACAAAAACAATAGCCATTAACTCAATAAAAAGATTGAGAAAAGTCAGTAAATGCAAAGAATATTGCCTGAAGGATTGCCAAAAAGCATCATGAGACCTTCCAAAACGCTATCAAACTATATCCCCTGGATTTATTTCATAGAAGCCAAAATAAAGAAAAGTAACCAAGACATAGAATTATCTTCATAAAAATAGCTTAAAACTTATAGTTTTTCTTTAACTGTTATGAAAAAAACTAAAGTTAGTTACACAACTCTTCTGAAAAATATAATTTAAGAATGACTCAAATAAAAAGTCAGTACTAATGGGTAAAAGAGTAAAAAACAATCTGTTTTACTTTGATTATGATATAGTTCAGTGAAGGTCAACCAAGCAATATACTATAACTAACAACTATAAATAAGTAATATTAAACAAGTGTTGAGTGCTATCTAAAAATATATCAGCCCCCAGAAATGAAAAACTAACCAGGTTTCTTAAGGCCTCTTTGTGTCCAAAGTTTGCCAAAGTGACCTTAACTACTTAAGAAATTAAAAGAAAGTGTTACTTTTCTTTAGTTTATAAGGAATATTTTAAATTTAAGTAATAAAGACAAAATATAAATATGGAGGAACAATTTTGTTTACAGAAAATTTAAATATTTATTATTACTTTCAAGATTTGTAATCTATATTTATATGACTAGATTTGCTATCTATCTAAGCAGTTTTGGTGGCACAAATGGTTAGGCATTTGGCTGTTAATTCAAAGATTGGTAGTTCAAGCCCACCAAATGTTTCATTGGAAACAGACCTGACAATTTGCTTTCATAAAGATTACAGCCAATCAATCCTTATGAAGCAGTTCTACTTTGTCCTACGGGGTCACTATGAATCAGAACAACCCATGGCACCCAACAACAACAACATCATCTATTGTTTATATGTTTACTTAGAAACTTCAAGGGCTATGTATACTTAATCTCATTTGGATGTTTAATGGAATAAATGACAAAGAAGGATAGGCAGTTTGGACAACTTTAGCCATTGGAAATCTCAAGCTATGACTAAGCAGGTACAATAGGAAGAAAGGGTTTCCCAGATAATGGGAAAGCAACAACAAAGGACCTGAAAGATACTTGGAAAATACATTATTGATATTTAAGATAAAATTAGAATACTGAAGAATTATATTCTAAAAAATTAGACAAACCTAAATAAGAAAATATCTTCAAATTCCAACAACTTTGCTAATTAGATCCTTTCTTTGTAGCAGAATACAGATATCAAAAAGTTGTCTTCTGTTTATAGAACAAAATAAGTCAGTAGAATTTTAATAGTATGTTTTGAAATAAACTTAGTACTAGATTGGTTCCCGAAGCAAATAAATATGATTGCCTGTAAGTGGAAATGCTGTAATTGTTATGCTATGAGTCAGAACCCACTCAATGGCACTTAAGACTATAAGGCACTTAACAACAATAACAACAACAAAGTGGAGGTAGGAATTAAAACAGCTCAGAGAAGGGAACAGTCTAAGAGTATAAATCATGTAAACCCAGAAAATTCTCAAGATGCCTCTGATCCATAGCAGGGCCTCAAACATACACATTTTAGTGGAATGTATAATGAAGGGGCCCCAGCATCAATAAAAATTTCACTGATGGATTTCATCTGCAGGTCAGAGATCATAGGAGAGGCTGTTATGGAAATTAGTTCACTGATAACAATAGGAATGATATGACCCCAGAATAATAGACAGCAGGTGACACAACTTAACTACCAGAAGGCAAGAATGACAATTTTTCATAATAATGGGGAAGATCAGAGTTTCCGGTAAGGGTGCTAAAACTTCTGAGTTATGAAGGAAGATTGTAGAACACAGTATTCCATGCAGAAACAAATAGATGGACAATCAAAAAAGATATCATCCAGTGTATAAAAGCAAGATCAATAATAGATATATAACAAGGAATCTGAAGGCAAGTGTCTAAATGTATATCCTTGATCTTGTACCACTTATGGATGTGAACTAATTTGAGAACTGAAGCACATTTGACATGGTAACAACACCAGAGCAATTAATGTGGTGAATATTATAGCAGTCCTTCCTCAAAGGGTCTGTGGTTCTTTACCTGGGTTACAATGTACTGGACAAAGGTGAACAAAGATATTGAGTTGACATTGATTTTGAAAATCATACTACCTCTCTTAGGATGAGAATATGAAATTAGACCATGAATGGCTGAAGTTGATAATTGAGTGATCCACTAAATCCACGGACCTATTTGAAGTTCCTATTTCTAATCCCCAATGTCATAACTTGGATTGATATGTGTAACATTGCTATAGAGTTTATTTTGGATCCTTAGTCTGTGAGGTAAGGACTTTCAGACTGATGAAGCCCATGTGAAATGCTCTGAAATTATCTCTCATTACCCACCACATTAGTAAATCTAAAACAATACTGCAAACTGTGTATGCTGAGATGAATAATGTCTAGTATCTCTGAGTGATGGCAGATTTGTGCCACTGTAAAGGATACATCAAGAATGCCAGATTCGTAGTCTTATTACACTTCTGCTAATTTATCAATTTCACCTAGAAGAATCCAACTATATCCTCAAAAATGACTACTGATCTCTGAATTTAGAATAAATAGTGGCTCAGATCACAGATGCTATACCAGATGAGATGGCTTTGATAGGGCAAATTTATATAGCTTTGGGTACATGCTATACAACCACTGATTTAGCAAATTTAATTTTCAAAAAAAATACAAAAAGACACCAAAGATCAAACAGTTCACATTCATACAGTATGAACAATAATATACATTTACAGTTTGCCTCAGGGCATTAACTCTCCTGCCTTCTGTCATAAAATTGTCTTCATAAATCTCTATTGATAGACTATTATATTGATCCATTACATTGATGATAATATGTCAACAACTGGACTAGAAAGCAAGCAAGTGCCTAGCAAATTTGATGCCTTTCTAAAGCATATGCATTTCAATTTATGAGAGATAAAGCTTACAATGATTCATATGTTGACATTTCTGTAAAAGTTTTAGGGGTTCAGTGTCAGGAATGGGTTATGATGTTCCTTTAAAGAAAAGTGTAAATTATTTTATCATTCACTTCCTGATTTCAAAAGGAGCACATTTTGACAAAAGATCATAGCAAATGCCCCATTTAATTATAAGCTAGGGTTGCTTCTTAAGCACTTTGGGTTATTTTGTACAGGGAATAGCAGTTAAGGAGACTTAATGTCTTAGTACAGGTTATAGACTCTTGTGATAGTAAAAAGTTTGTGTCAGCTTGACTGGGCCAGAATTCTTAATGGCTTGGCATTTGAGATACAGGTATCCTCATAATGAGATCTAATAAAATGTTGTCAATTGTATGATGACGTCTGCTATGAGCAGCCAATATATTAAAAGAAGTTTCTTTAGGGGTATGATCTGTTTCCAATATACTAGACACTAAAGCTAACCTTGATTATTTTCTGTTGGATCTGGATATTGCATCTGGTTCATCCTCTTACCTCCAGTTCTTTGGATTTGAGCCAGTGGCTTGTTTTATGTTACCTGCCAAAGCTAGGAGTCATCAGCAGGCTTCTTTCTTACATGTTTGACTTGTTTGTCTGCATGCAGGACCTGCCTACCTACCATCTGAACTGCTGATCATGGTGCATTTGACCCAAACTTAGGACTCTCTTACACCTACAGCTGTGTGAGTCATTTCCTTAATATAAACTCTTTATATATACATATGTAAGTTTCATTGGTTTTACTTCTGTAGAGAACTCAGCCTAAGACAACTCTTATCATCAGAGAATAGTAAGGCTGCTCTTACACAATGAAGGATGGGAGAAATACATGTACATCTAGAGGATCCACTGGATGATTCTTGGTACTTTTAATCCAACTGTATTGTTGTTGTTGTTAAGTGCCATTAGTTGGTATCGTCTCATAGTGACTCTATGGAAAACAGAATGAAACACTGCCCTGTCCTGGGCCAACCTCACAATTGATGCTATTGCTAAACCCATCTCTGTCGCCACTGTGCCAATCCATATAGTTAGGGATCTTCCTCTTTTTCTCCACTTTACCAAACATGATATCCTTCTCCAGGGACTGGTGCCTCCTGACAACATGTTCGGAGTATGAGAGATGAAGTCTGGCCAGCCTGTCTTTCAAGGAGCATTCTAGCTGTACTTCTTCCAACACAGATCTTTCAATATTCGCCTCCAACACCATAATTCAAATGAATCAATTCTTCTATGGTCTTCTTTATTCACTGTCCAACTTTTGCATGCACATGAGGTTATTGAAAATACCGTGACATAGGTCAGGCTCACCTTAGTCCTCAAACATACGTCTTTGCTCTTCAACACTTTAATGAGGTCTTGTGCAGCAGATTTATTCAATGTAATATGTCATTTGATTTCTTGGCTGCTGCTTCCATGAGTGTTGATGGTTGAGATACAAGGAAAATGAAGTTTTTGATAACTTCTAACTTTTCTCCACTTTTATGAATGTTGTCTACAGGTCCAGTTGTGAGGATTTTTGTTTTCTTTACATCAAGTCCATCTCATGGTGATTCCATGAGTTGTAGAGGTGTTGTTGTTGTTGTTAGGTGTCTTTGAATTGGTACCGATTCATGACAATTCTATGTACAACAGAATGAAACACTGCCTGGTCCTGAGCTAATCTGACAATTTTTGCTACGCTTGAGCCCATTGATTCTGCCACTTTGCCAGTCCATCTCACTGGGGGTTTTCCTCTTTTTCTCTAACCCTCCACCTTAGCAAACATGATATCCTTCTGCATCTACTGGTCCCTCCTGACAATATAGCCGAAGTATGAGAGACGAAGTTTGGCCAATCTGGCCTCCAAGGAGCACTCTGGCTGCACATCTTCCAACACAGATCTGTTTGTTGTAGAGTAGAACTGAGCTTTTATGTCTGTGGCTTTTCTAAAGAAAACCTCCAGGCTTTTCTTCTGTGGCACCTTGGGGTGATTTCAAATTGTCAGTTAATAGCTTAGTGCTTACCTGTTAATCTTGCCTAATCATAGCGCCTATTTCTTCTGCTGGTATTTATTTAAAAACAAGTGTCTTGAATCAAAAGCTCTACCTCAGTGTTAGTTCCAACTTAAGATATATGTATTTGACTCCTTCTGACTCAAAACGACACTATATAGGGTTTCTGAGGCTGCCAATCTTTGTGGGAGCAGAAAGCCTCATCTTTCTTCCACATAGCAGCTAGTGGACATGAACCACAGATTTTGTGGCTCACAGTCTAGTGTGTATCCTCTACAGCCACCACGCTCCCTTTTACAAATTAAGTAAATAGAAAATTACTCAATTACCCTCCCAGTTGTTGTCATTTAAATTTTTTTCTTATTTTCAAAGATTATCAGACTTATAGTCTCTGAACCTTTCATACATTTCTGAACTGTTTTGTTTTGTTTTGTTTTGTTTTGTTTTGTTTTATTAGGTGGGTCATAGAAGGTATGGATAAGATTGTTTTCAGTCTTACTTTTATAGTTCAATGTATACAGGGACCACAGGCAGTAAATACAGTTCTTTTTTTTTAACTCTTCAAGAAATACACATGGTTACAATGTCATCTGAGTTCATGTTTGCTCAGTGTTCTTTGTATCTTTCATAATTCATGAGCAGGTTGGCTGAATAAGAAATCCTTTAGTAATGTCTTCTTTCTTTGAGGAAGTTCTGAGTGTTATTCCTCTTTTGCAGAAGAATGGTACTATTGAAAAGGATCTGAAATCAGTCTGATTTCATTCCACTCCCTAGCATAATCTTTTTGCTTTGCTACACATTTTGTTTCCTTTTCTGTTCTTCATTGAAATGCTGTAACTAGGCAATATCTCATTGTTGACTATTGTGTTTATATTTTTCATGACATATGAGGAATATGATGTGGTCTTTGAATATTAAAACTTTCAGCTTCCTTGCTTCCTTTTTTTTTAGATTTGTTGCATAATATTTTCTCAGACCATCTTCTATATAGATTATTTTCTCTTTTAGATTTTAAACCCTTTTTCTCTTCCTTTTGCTTACCATATTCCTTTCTAATGTCTCAGTAGTTCTCTATGATTGCACTGAATTTTCTAAATTTTACTTCTTATACTATGTTAATTTTTGTGATGTTTGCTATTGTGGTTTAACTTCTTGACTAGATGTTTCCATCTCACCGCTCTCGCTCTTTCCAATGCATCTCTCCTTTTTACCTTATTATTATTTTTAAATTTCTTATACCTCATAATGACAAATGCCTGAGTTCTAAATGCCCAATTTATGGTTAACTCTTATGTGCCTTTGAATGTTATGTAAATTTGCCCTCATTTAAAAATAACTAAAACCAGCCCACACTGGTAATAGATTCTTCATCACAATCACTTTCATTTGTTACATGTGTAACTTTTAATTCATGGAAAAGGCTTCAAGCCTTTTCTTGCAGTAAAGGCTGAGTAAGAACCACATGCACCTATTGGTCTTGCCTACAAATACACTCAAAAACATATTTCTTTCATAACCTGGGGACTGTTTGTACTTTAATAAATTTATTTAGAAAATATTCACTATGAAAGTTAAAACTTTCTAATGAACCCTGGTAGCATAGTGGTTAAGCACTCAGCTGCTAACCAAAAGGTCAGTGATTAAAACTCACCAACTGCTAAGTGGTACAAAGTCTGCTTCTGTAATGATTTCAGCCTTGGAAACTCTATGGAGTGGTTCCACTCTATCCTATAGGATCATGAAGAGTAGGCATAAATACAAGTGTACATGATAACAAAAATAGATATTTGATGTACTCAGGCATATGTACACTTATGATAGGTGAACAACTCACTGCTAATTTACAAAATGATCACCCACATAATCTGTAGCCAGATCAGGAAACAGCATTAGTTGCAGTCTCTCAACATGCTATCTAATTGTTACTATATCTCTCACATTTAACCAGGATTGTAACTTGCAACAATTTATGGCAATCTTGCCCACTGTTGAAATATAATAAATGAAATATTTCATTATTAAATCTTATTATCTTATTTATTTCATTCAATACTGTATTTATGAGATTTATTTATATCACTGTCTGTTTCTACACATTATTCATATGTATTGCTGTATACTATTCAAAGGGGTAAAGTATGGCAACAATAGTGAGGTTGGCCCATTATCGGGCAGTGTTTCTTTTTGCTGTGGATAAGGTCACTATGAGTCAGTACCGACTCAATGGCACCTAACAACAACAACATACTATTCAATTATGTCCACCACTCATTGCCAGTTTGTGGTATGGTGGTGGCTTGCATGTTGCTCTGATGCTGCAGTTACATCACCAGAATTTTAAATAACAGCAGGGTCATCCATGATGGATAGGTTTCAACAGAGCTTTGAGATTAAGATAGAGTAGAAGGGAAGAAAATGCAGAAATTTTCTGAATGATTGATGACTGAAAATCTTAAGAATAGCAGTGGAACATTGTCAGATATAGTGCAGGAAAATAAATAACAGCAGAACATTGTTAGATATAGCACTGGAAGATGAACCACCAGGTTGAAAGGCACTCTAAATATGACAAAGAGCTCCCTCCTCAAAATAGAGTTGACCAAAATGACATACATGGAGCAAAGTTTTCAAATTTTCATTTACTGTTGGAGCACAACTCAAAATGAGGAAAAACAGCTGCAAACATCCAGTATTAAAAAGAACATGGAATGCACATAATATGAAGCTAGGAAAATTGGAAGTTATCAAAAATGAAATGGCATGCAAAGTAATTGATATTTCTAGTCATTAGTGTGCTGAAATGGACTGGTATTGGCCATTTTGAATCCAACAATCATATGATTTACTATGCCAGAAACATCCTATTGAAGAGGAATGGCAAAACATTCATTGTCAAAAAGAACATTTCAAGATAATACCTTGAAGTACAATGCTGTCTTTGATAGAATAAAATCCATATGCCTACAAAAAAAAAAGACTAGTTAATACCACTACTATTCAAATTTACACACCAACCACTAAAGCTAGCGATGATGAAATTGAAGAATTCTACCAACTTCTTCAGTCTGAAATTGATCAAACATGCAATCAAGACAAATTGATATTTACTGGTGATTGGAATGAGAAAGTTGGAAACAAAGAGAAAGATAAAATAATTGGAAAAATATGGCCTTGGTAATAGAAGTGATTCTGGATATCACATGATAAAATTTTGCAAGGCCTATGACTTATTCATTGCAAATACCTTTTGTTGAACAACATAAAAGGCAACTATGCATGTGGACCTCAGCAGGTGGAATACACAGGAATCAAAATGACTACATCTGTAGGAAAAGATGGTGTAGAAATTCAATATCATCAGCCAAAATTAGGCCAGTAGGAGACTGTGGAACAGACAATCTATTGCTCCCATGCAAGTTCAGGCTGAAGCCAATGAAAATTAAAATAAGACCATGAGAGCCAAAATGTGATTTTGAGTAAATCCCACCTGAATTTAAAGACCATGTCAAGAACAGATTTAAGGTATTCAACACTAATGGCCAAAGACCTAACGAGCTATAGGATGGCATTAAGAACATTTTACCTGAAGAAAAAGATCTGCACAGAAAGCCTCAAAGGGCAACTAGAGAAGACAAAGTCACGCATTCTAATGAAATGTGCAAAGATCTGGAGTTAGAAAACCAAATGGGAAGAAACGGATCAGCAATTATGAAGTCAAAAGAATTGAAGAAAAACTTCAAACCTCAACTTGAAATATTGAATGATGTAAAAAGCATCACAAGAAGATGGAAGGCATACACAGAATCACTGTACCAAAAAGAAATTGTCGATATTCAAATATTCAGATCTATTTTGGGTTTTAATTATTTCCAAGAAAAGGAAATCAAATTTTTTACAAGTTCATATTGATCATTCAAAAAGCGGTTTTGGTTTTTAATTTTCTTTATTTTATGTTGGGAAGACAATAAAGAATCACGTGGCATATGAGGGCAGTTAACAAATAGAAAAAGAGTGGGGGATCTGGTTGGGAATAAAAAGAAAATTTAGGTATTACAGTTGTTACAAGTCAGGCTGCTAACCTCAAAGTCAGTAGTTCGTAACTACCAGCCATGCCATAGGAGAAAGAGTTGGAACCTACTCCATGGCACATCACCACCACTACCAATGTAAAATACCCCATGCTCCACACCAGAGAAATAGTTCTCCTCTTCTAAGTCAGTCAAAGAAATATTCTGAGCACTTTCTAACAATTCTGCTAGTCATTTTTTAATGGACTACTTAAATGCCTGATTAGATATTTATCTGATTTCTCCTCAGTGTTCCAACCAAGTATTCTGGGTTTCTGCAGCAGATGGAGTATTTGGGTTGTCTTTGGCATCTGTAAAGTATGTAAGTAGAGAAGGACCAAAGAGAAAACTTCTTTTCACATCCATGAGCCATGGGTTTCTCACTCTTCCTAGCTCTGTTGAGTTAGGTGGACCTGCAGAGTTCTAACCAGTTTCTGGCTCTCTTTCTCTTTTTTTAAGTATTTATATATTTAGTTTTTAAGTTTTTATTGTGAATTGAGTGATAGCTTACATGGGAGAACATTTCATTGCAATGATTACTATCAACTCCATGCATCATCATTTAACAGTATTTGTTTGTTTGTTTTGGGAGGGTTGTACATAAAAACTTTCAGGATTATGTAATTTAAACAAACAAAGGGCACATTCTGCAAGCCTGCCTCCTGGCTGCCAGCATTCAGTCTTTCTCTTTCCATGAATCTAGAGTCCTCAGTTGCTCTCTCTCTTCATGTCCTCATCTCTGCCTCCATCTCTGGTGTTGCTGCCTCTCTGGATAGAGTCACACATTCTGCTTGTGCTCTTCTCCCTTAATGGCCCTAGGGTTCTCTGTTTCTGGACTATAAGATTAACTACTCCCCCATTTTTGTTACAAAACTTTTACTGCTACAGATGTGACCATTGCAGTTAGTCATGATAACAGTTATTTGCTATTGAATCATAAGAATCTTATCCCCATCTCTTTTCACCAGACCTATCTAGACAACATGAAAACTATTCAGTAGGGACACTCCCCTCCCCCCCACACTCTTAAACTAAACTCCCTCTTGAAAACTTGTAAGCCAGTCACTTCATGCCTTCATCCCTCCCTCATTTTAGGTGATCAATGTCTAAGTTGCCCATCCTATCTACCCAGTATAGAGAGGGGATAGATTGATAATTGATGTGAAGATTCCTTTGCTCTCAGTTGGTATTTTGAGCTACTACATCCACAAGTATAGTCAAGTGCATCAAATTGTAGCAATTTACACTTGTTTCCTTTTTTTTTTTTTTTTCCTCTAGTCATGTTCTGATTATCAAGCCATCAAGGCTAGGTCAAATGGGTAATATCTGCACGTTTGGGCATTCTTGTGCATCTCCCCTCACTTCTAGCCTTCCATGATTGTGTTCTTGTCCATGGGCTCAGGAGTCCACAGGTTTTACCACACTTTGGACCAACCAGCCCTTCCTCTTCTCTCGTTCATTTCCTGGCCAATGGGAGTCTATGGAATGTGGTTGAACTCAGCCTATTTCTTGAATGTTGCCTTTCCTCTCTTCCACTCATCAGAAGCCTAACGTGATCGCCAGCAAGCTTACATGTCTGCTAATGTGTTCCCTTTGAGTTTCAGTCTTGGAGGGGCATTTGCCTTGAAGGGCCAGTCTTTCTCTTTTTCAGTCACAATTGTTAGCCAGAATTGAAGTGAATAGAATTTACAGAAAGAATAGAATAGAAATTTCAAGAGAAAGATGAGGTTTTCTGCTCCCCAAAAGACTTTAAACCTCCAAACACTGTTTTGTTGTTCTTCTGATGCATGCAGGGTCACTGTAAGTTGAAACTTCTATGGTGGAACTTGCCAGCAATAACAACAGAATTTACAGAGTGATAGGCTGAAGATGACTGTGAACTTATGTCTTCATAGAAGCAATTGAAACACTGGCAAAAATGATCAAAATCAACTTTTTTTTAGAACTTTTATAATTAGAAAAAGGCTTGCTAAAATATGAGGAAGGAGCATTTTAACTAGTCCTCGTGTGGCAATGTAGGATAAGCACATTGAACTACTAACCACAAAGTTGGTGGTTCAAACATACGTCACTCCTCAGAAACCCTATACAGGGTCGCTATGAGTCATCATCAACTCTAAGGCACTTACATAATAACAACAACAACATTCTAGCAAGTTGTCAATAGTCTGAAAGCCAATATGGCAGAACTGGCTTGTTGTTGTTGTTAAGTGCTGTCAAATCAGTTCTGACTCATAGGGATCCTGTATAGGGTTTCTGAGGCACAGCTGGTGAGCTTGATGCACAGACCTTGTGGTTCAAATTGACTTTGCAGTCTAACACATTAACCCACAGCACCACACCAGTTCTTGGTTTGGAACTCCTCAAAACATCTCATCCCAAGAATATTGTCACTATCTGAACTGCCTTCATCTCACTGAAAACATCCTATTCAAGAACATTACTATTACTTGACTGACAGAGGTCTCTCAGTCAGAAACACTCTTTCCCCAAGGAGTTTGTCAAAAGTAATCACCTACAGTTGTTTAATAGTGCACCTGCCTAAGACTGTGAAGCCAGTTGGTATAATCAAAAGTCCAAACAAAAATTTTTAATAAAAACCAGGGTATCAATATTTCCTTGGGAATTTTGAAAAACTAACACATATTCTTAAGGATAAAGAAAATGTTCACTTGTATAGTTTTCTGATAGGGTCCAACATGTCACACTGCTGATCTTGAAAACTACCAGCAAGAAGAGAACAGTAAATACTTACAAAATGCCTAAGCTCTAAGGGCACGTCTCAAACCAAACACAGAGCACATATAGCAAAATATAAAAAAGACTTATAGATTTAAGATATTTGAGGAAATCTATATCCGAAATTGGAGACCTGGTGTGGTGCTGTGGGTCATTGTGCTGGACTGCAAGGTCAGCAGTTCAAGCTCACCACACTCCTTGGAAATCCTATACAGTGATTACAAGTCAGGCTGCTAACCTCAAGGTCAGAAGTTTTAAACTACCAGACATTCCTGGAGAGAAAGATGAGGCTTTCTCTTCCTGTAAGGATTTACAGCCTCAGACTTCCTATGAAGGCTCTCTATGAGTCAGAACTGACTTCACAGCATACCACCACTACCACCATGAGTCAGAACTGACTTGATGTCACTTAACAACAACAATGTCCAAAACTAGCTGACCAAAAGCAACCAAATGGAGATTTTCGTGGCCACATGCTACATAAAATGCATACCTCAGAGAAATGGTATAAGATTGAAAAATATAGTTTTAAGTCTCCTGTAACCTAGGTTTCTGGGGTCCTTGGAGTTTGGTGATACACCCAAGCCATTGTCTTGAGGTGATCATTGAGTCTTTGCTGACTGACCCTCCAAAACGCCACCTTGGATAAAAACAATAGTCTTCTAATTAGTAAAGGAACTTTTGCCTTAGTCATTGGACTCTGTAAAATAATTATCTATGCTGTCAGTTTTGAGAAGCAACGACTCCAGAGTCAGAAAGGAAGCTGTTATTTAAAGTAAGTTATTATCATAGAGTCCTGGTGTGGCACAGGAGTATAAGCACTTGACCTTGAGGTTTCTTTGATCCATAAGGTCACCTATTCAAACCCACCAACCACTCCTCAGAAACCCTATACAGAGTCTCTATGAGTCAGAACTGACTCTAAGGCACTTAACAACATTACTATAGAAACACAGTTCTGACCTCATTTCCATAGCAATGTCAGTAGCATGGGGTAATAGAATCTTTAGAACTTCTCTCATTTTGGAGCACTTTGACTCTTGACTCAAAAGTGCTGCCTTATTTGTAAATAGTACATTAAACTTCAGACCAATTTATGCTATTGTCTGAATATAATGTTTTTAATGGAATAGCACTAAACAAACGAACAGCTAGCATTTCAGAAATGTCCATGGTTCATCTCAGATTCGATAGAAATGAGGATAGGGACACTTCATCACACATAGTTTAGACATGTTATCAGGAGGGTCCAATCACTGGAAAACAACAAACATCAGGTTTGCTAAAGTAGAGGGTCAGGAAAGAAAGGAAGACCCTGGCTGAAATAAATTAACAAAGTAGCTGTAACAGTGGACGCAAACATATTTATTACTGTGAGGATTGCATAGGACCTAATAATGTTTCCTTTTGTTGTACATAGAGTCTATGTGTCTGAATCAACTTAGTGGCACCTAATAACAACAACCTCATACTTAGTAGTGAAAGTCTAAAATCTTTCCTCTTAAAATGAAGAGCAAGAAAAGGATGTCCACTTTTGCCATTTCTGCGTAGGAGGCACTCACTCATCTCTGCCAAGAAATTTGGAAGACAACCCTCTGGTCAACTGATTGGAAAATATCTGTATTTGTGCCTATCCCAAAGAGAGGTGACCCAACGAAATGCGGAAATCATCAGACAATCTCTTTGATAGCCCATGTGAGTTAAGTTTTACTAAAGGTAATATAGAAATGTCTGCAAGCATACACTGACAGAGAATTTTCAGAGGTTCTAGCTGGATTCAGAAGAGGCTGTGGAATGAGAGATATCATTGCTGATGTCCGATGAATCTTGGCTGAAAGCAGAGAATATCAGAAAGATATTTACCTGTGCTTCATTGACTATGCAAAGGCTTTTGATTGTGTGGATCATGACAAGTTATGGACAACATTATGAAGCATGAATATTCTGGAACACTTAATTGTGCTCATGAGGAACCTGTACCTGGAACAAGAAGCAGTTGTTCTAACAGAACATGGGAACACTGAATGCTTTAAAATTAAGAAAGGTGTGCAACAAGGTTGTATTCTTTCACCATACTTATTCAACCTGTATGCTGAGCAAATAATCTGAGAAGCTGGGTTATATGAAGAAAAACATGGCATCATGACTGGAGGAAGACTCATTAACAACCTACGATATGTAGATGATACAACCTTGCTTGCTGAAAGTGAAGAGGACTTAAAGCATTTACTGATGAAGATCAAAGAGCACAGCCTTCAGTATGGATTACATCTCAATGTCAAGAAAACAAAAATCCTCACCACTGGATGAATAAACAACATTCTTATCAATGGACAAAAGATTGAAATTGTCAAGGACTTCATTCTTCTTTGATCAACTATTAAAACTCATAGAAGCAGCAATCAAGAAATCAAAGGACGTATTGCATAAGGCAAAGCTGCTGCACAAGACATTTTTAAAGTGCTGAAGATTAAAGATGTCAGCTTGAAAACTAAGGTGCGCCTGACCCAAGCTATGGTATTTTCAATAACCTCATATTCATGTGAAAGCTGGATAGTGAATAGGAAAGACGGTAGAAGAATTGATGCTTTTGAGTTATGGTGTTGGAGGAGAATATCGAAAGTGCCATGGGCTGCCGAAACAACCAATAGATCCATTTTGGAAGAAGTGCAGCCAGAGTGCTCCTTTGAGGCCAAGATGGTCAACTTCATGTCTCATACTTCAGACATATTGCCAGGAGGGACCATTTTCTGGAGAAGGGTATCATGTTTGGTAAGGTGGGTGGTCAGAGAAAAAGAGGAAGACTCCCAATGAGATGGATTGTCAAGTGGCAGTATTGATGGACTCAAGCGTGGCAACAGTAGTGAGGTGGGCCGAGGATAAGGCAGGGTTTCATTCTGTTGTGCATAAGGTCATTATGAGTCAGTACCGACTCGATGGCATCTAACCAACAACATTCAGCAATGTACTGGAAGTTCTAGCCAGGACAATTAGGCAAGAAAATGAATAAATGACATCGAATTTTTAAAGAAAGTTGTATGACTTTTGTTAGTTTGAACTTCAAGGTCAGTGGTTCAAGCTCACCAGTTGTTCCTCAGAAACCCTATACAGGCTTGCTGTGGGTCAGAAACAACACAATTAAACTTAACAACAATAACAAATGACCATTGTATTTGAAGATGGCATAATATTATATAGGAGTCCTGGTGTGCCACTGTGGGGTAATTCACTGGACCACAAGGTTAGCAGTTCAAATTCACCAGCCACTCCTTGAAAATCCTATACAGACAGCATCACTATTAGTCAGGCTCGATGACACCTAACAACAATCTTACATAAGAAAAAGAAAACTAAGAAATGCACTGAAAAATTATTAGAAAAAACACACAAACACAACACTTTCAAATAGAGGTGAAGAATGTTAGATCAATACATAAAAATCAAGTGCATTTCCATATACTAGCAATAGATAATTCAAAATTGAAATTAAGAAAAAAGTATTATAATGGCATCAAAATAATAAAATAGAAATAATTTTAATGAAAAATGCTAGACTTTTCCTAAAAACTATAAAACTTATGGAAAGAAATTAAAATACTAATAAATGTAAAGACATCATATGTTTATGAGTATATGAGAATAACGTTAAGACTGTAATACTTCCCACATTGGTCTACGAATTGAAGACAAAATCTTAAGCGCTAGCTGTCCTTTTTTTCTTTAATTTTCTATCAATCTACAATGAGTCGATTGCAATATGTATATTGAAATGCAGAAAAGTTAAAACAACGTAGAAATATAATTAGAATTCTTATTTCTCCATTTAATCACTTTCTACAGAATTGCAGGTTTCTTTGGGAGAAGGAACTGACTCAACAGCACATTACAACAACAAAACAATACCAGTTAAGTAATATATCGTGGTGGTGTTGGTGTGTGGTGGATCAGTTCTGACTCATAGTGACCCTATATAGGGTTTCCGAGGCTGTAAATCTTTCTTTTTTTTTTTTTTAAAGAAATGTTTTATTGTGAATTGAGTGATAGTTTACATGGCAGAACATCAGTTTTATACTCATCCTATGATATTTTGTTTCATTTCAATGATTACAATCCCCTCCATGCATCATCATTCAACAGTATTTGTTTCTATTCCCTCTGGGAGGTTTTTTTATTTTTTGAGGGGGTTGATGTGCAAAACAGCATTCAAGAATATATAATCATTTGAACAACATTGCTGAGAATGAGTATTCCAGAACACTTACTTGTGCTCATGAGTAACCTGTATATAGACCAAGAACTAATTGTTTGAATAGAGCAAGGAAACACTATATGGTTTAAAATTAGGAAAGACATGAGCCAGTGTTGTATTCTCTCACCACACTTTTTCAATCTGTATGCTGAGCAAATAATCTGAGAAGCTGGATTATATGAAAAAAAACTGTTGTATCAGGATTGGAGGAAGACTCATTAACAACCTATGATATGCAGATGATACAACCTTGCTTGCTGAAAGTGAAGAGGACTTAAAATACTTACTAATGAAGATCAAAGAGCAGAACCTTCAGTATGGGTTGCATTTCAATATAAAGAAAACAAAAGTCTTTACCACTGGACCAATAACCAACATTTGTATAAATGGAGTAAAGATCAAAGTTGTCAAAGTCTTCATTTTGCTTGAATCCGCAATTAACACTCATAGAAACAGCAGTTAAGAAATTAGGCATTGCATTAGGCAAATCTGCTGCACAAGACCTCTTTAAAATGTTGAAGAGCAAAAGTGTCAGTTTGAGGATTATGGTGCGCCTGGTCCAAGTCATGTTATTTTCTAGTAACCTCATATGCATGTGAAAGTTAGACAACGAATAAGGAAGACTGTAGACAAATTTATGCATTTGAGTTATGATATTGGAGGAGAATATTAAAGTACCATGGACTGCTAAAAGAACAAACAGTTATGTGTTGAAAGAAGTATAGCCAGAATGCTCCTTGGAAGTGAGGAGGGACAGACTTCATCTCTTATGCTTCAGATATATTTTCAGGAGGAACTAGTCCCTTGAGAAGAATATTATGTTTGGCAAAGCGGAGGGTCGGAAAAAAGAGGAAGACCCCAACAAGATGGATTGGCATGGTGGAGGCAGCAATGAGCTCAGGTGCAGCAATGATTATGATCTTGTCATTGGGCTAGGCAGTGCTCATTCTGTTGTGTATAGGATCACTATGAGTTGGTATGGACTCGAAGGTACCTAACAACAACAACAGCAATGCAAAACCAGTGGCCAACAGTACTCTCAATGAAGAGAAACTGAAATCATTCCCCTTGCTAATGGGAACCAGACAAAGGATGTCCTTTGTCATCACTCATTCACTATTGGGGTCCAGGTGTGGTTCTGTAATCAGGAGGGACCAGTTCTGTATAATGATGTCATGAATGGTAAAGTAGCAGGTCAGTGAATAAGACTTAATGACATGGAATGACAAAATGGCTGCAAAAAGAAGCTCAAAGAAAAAAAATAATTAAGAGGCTGACTCAGGACCTGATGGTGTTGTAAATAGGATCATTATGGGTCAGAACTCTCCAGAAGAAACCAAACAACAACAGTAACCTGGAAGTACCTCTAACCAACCCAAATTGTATTTGCAGGATTGCTTTGTCTAAATAAAATGGGAATTTTATAACTTGATATAGCTCTCTACTCATTTATCAATAAGCATAGCATCAAATGCATACACTTGTAATAGCAATTCAATAAGAGCCGTAACAGTTTGGTCTTTCACTCTCTTCAAAAGGCTTTCCTTTCAATTTTAATCTGGATTTTCTATGTTATATGTCAGATCATTGAATTTCCTGGATCTTGGTAGCGAATGCATCTGAAATAATTTGATATATATCAATAGATTTAATATTGTGTTGTGTTATTGTTAAATTCTATCTAGTCAATTCTGACTCATAGAAACCCTGTATAAGGTGTCTGAGGAGCAGCTGGTTGGTTTGAACTGCAGACCTTGTGGTTCACAGTCCACTGCTCATCTTACGGCCACACAAGATTGAATATAATTGTTGGTGATGCTAATATTCTACCTCTTGTCTGTCAGTTTATCGTACTATGGTGGCTTGTGTGTTGCTGTGATTTTGTAAGATTTTGGAAGCTATGCAATGGATAATTTAAATACCAGCAGCATCATCCACAATGGATGGACAGGGTTAGGCTGAGCTTTCAGATGACCACAGACTACGAAGAAGCAAAGACAGATTACTTTTGAATATTCAGTCTCCGAAAATCCAA
This sequence comes from Chrysochloris asiatica, assembly GCF_000296735.1. Taxonomy (NCBI): domain Eukaryota; kingdom Metazoa; phylum Chordata; class Mammalia; order Afrosoricida; family Chrysochloridae; genus Chrysochloris; species Chrysochloris asiatica. Next base: position 2,270,230 of record NW_006408545.1, on the reverse strand, counting down.
TAGTGGAACACTGTTAGCACCAGATTATTGCATGCTGAAACACAATATGAACACCAGAATATTGTCAGATACAGTGCTGGCTGGAAGCCAATCAAAATGCAACTGGGAAGAATTGCCTCCTCAAAGTAGAGT
>NW_006408545.1:2268484-2269488 GCF_000296735.1 Chrysochloris asiatica | reverse complement strand
ACACATAGATCTCACCAGATAGAATACACAGAAATAAAATTGACTACATCCGTGCAAAGAGATGGTGGAAAAGTTCCATACCGTCAGCCAAAACAAGGCTAGGGGAAGACTGTGGAATGAACCATCAATTGCTTGTATGTAAATTCAGGTGGAAGCTGAAGAAATGAAAACCAGTCCATGAGAGACAACATATGTCCTTGAATATGTTGTTGTTGTTAAGTACTGTCAAGTCAATTCCGACCCATAGCAACCTATAGCTCCAAGGAGCAGTTGGTGAGCTTGAACCACTGACCTTTTAGTTCAAGTGACTTTGCAGTCTGACACGTTAGCCCACAGTGCCAAACCTAACCCACCTGAATATAGAGATCATCTGAAGAACAGATTTGATACATTAGACAGTAAAGACCGAAGACCAGAAGAATTTTGGGAAGACATCAAGAACATCTTATAGGAAGAAATCTAATGCTCATTAAAAAGACCAAAATAGATATCAGAAAAGACTCTGAAACTTGCCCTTCAGCGTAGAGATGCTAAAGCAAGTAGAAGAAGTGAGGAGTTACAAGAGCTGAACAGAAAATTTCAAAGGTCAGTTCAAGAAGACAAAGTCAAATATTATGACAAAATGTGCAAATACCTGGAGTTAGAAAACCAAAGGGAAGAACATGCTCAGCATACCTCATGCTGGGAGCACTGAATGGCTTAAAATTTTGAAAGGTTTGCAGCAGTATTGTATTCTTTGACCATAGTTAGTCAATCTATATGCTGAACAAGTAATCCAAGAAACTGGATTATATGAAAAAAAATTGAATCAGGATTGGAGGAAGACTCATTAACAACCTGTGATATGCAGATGATACAACTTTGCTTGCTTGCTGAAAGTGGAGAAGACTTAAAATACTTACTGCTGAAGATCAAAGACCAGGACCTTCTGAATGGGTTGCATATCATTGTAAAGAAAACAAACATCCTCACTAGTGGACCAATAAACAGCATCCATATAAATC
>NW_006408545.1:2266342-2267304 GCF_000296735.1 Chrysochloris asiatica | reverse complement strand
GGCACCTACTAACAACACCAACAATGCTAATATTGAAACCAAGTTTGGTTCTCATCTATCAGTATTATTTTTGAGTATTTTGGTAGATGTCATTCACAGCTTACCTAAGTTTGCTGAACTCTCATAACCTGTATTTGAGGTGATCTGCTAAAGACAATGTCTGTATATTCTTTGTCTATTCCAAAGAACTAAAAAGTCAGACCCAGGAAAGCTTTTGATGTTTGGTCTTGTTGATATTCTTGTATTGTTGTTGTTGTTGTATTGTTATTGTTGTTTTCTGTTAGAACTATAAGGGACTGTGAATACAAATGAGAGAGATGATAGAGAGGCTGGGCTAACACAGAGCCATTATCAGGTTGACTTACTCTGAATAAACACCCAAGGCAGTGGAAAGAGTTTTCTTGTAGCCAGGAAGAAAGTTAGAGGAAGGGTAAGGGGAATTTAAGAGTCCTGTCTCAGCTACATGTTACACTGCAACTCTGATCCAGAATGGCAGTGATGTGTAATGCCATGGCCTAGACCCTTAGGAGGAATCTGGCTTTCCTTTCTGAAAGATATTTTATTTATGAGCAAAAAATGGTGAGTGGATGGAATGACTAGAAGCTGTCCAGTGTTGTTTACGCCACAGTCTCACCATTCCTGTTTTTTTGACATAGAAAGGGGGAGACTGTTACAACAGGATCATATACTCATAATTTGAATTATTTTGAAGTATCATAATATCCTTGTGAGTTTCAGGACTGGTGTCCATTGTTGAAGGATGTCACCTACCCAACTGCAAACATTAGTTCATATCTACCACATATACACCAGCAACAGTATAAATATCAGCCTACATTTGCAAAGGCCATGATAATTTAGTGATGGAATTTTTTTAATAACATGCAGTGTATAAATGTGCAAATTTTATGCAAGTATTGACAAAATCATTTTTCAACTTGCAAAATTGGATGGCAATATTA
>NW_006408545.1:2264656-2266192 GCF_000296735.1 Chrysochloris asiatica | reverse complement strand
TTTCTATAATGAATGTGAATGCCATCTTTTATTAATGTAATTTGCCTTCTTCATTACAGAAACTTTTGTTTGATGTAATCAATAAACTTTGGTATGATACAATTGAAAAAAAAAAAAAAAAGTATTTGGGTAAGACTCTCATATCCATAAACTGAAAAACAAGTGGTGATCCATGTGTATAGCCACCATTTATGCTGTTGAAAAAAAGGAATTTGCGTTCAAAAAGTCGTTGGTCATGAAAAATTTTTTCATGCTATCATCAACATCATATTTTGTAACCACTGATCCTTTCTTGCTTTCAACTTTTGCCTTCCATTCACCACTAGTAACTATCAGTACATCTTTTTTGCATGTTTAATCCATTTCTGACTGCAGACATTGGAACAAATCTTTCATTTCTTCATATTCTTCCTTGCCCACAAGGAAGACCAGTAAGTTCAACTATTATTCAAATGTGTGCTCTGCTCACTATTGCCTACCACCACTCATCTGTCACTTTGTGGTATCATGGTGGCTTGTGCGTTGCTATGATTCTGGAAGCTATGCCACTGGCATTTTAAATACCAGCAGGGTTATTCATGGTGAACAGGTTTCAGATGAGCTTCCAGATGAAGACAGACAAGGTAGAAAGACTGACAAATTACTTCTGAATATTGAGTCACTGAAAACCTTATTTTTGGTATTAGCCATTTTCAGTCTGACAACCACATGGTTTACTATGCTAAGACTGACAAATTGAAGAGGAATGGTGTTGCACTCATTGTCAAAAAGAACATATCCAGATCATTCATGAGGTACAACGCTGTCTCTGATAGGATAATATCCATATGCCTACAGGAAAGACCAGTTAATACCATTATTATTAAAATTTATGCAACAAACACTAAAGCCAATGAGGATGAAATAGAAGAATTCTACCAACTTCTTCAATCTGAAATTGACCAAACATACAATCAACATGTATTGATCATTTCCGGTGATTGGAATGTAAAGGTTGGGAGCAAAAAGGAAGGATCAATAGTTGGAAAATATGGCCTTGGTGACAGAAATGATGCTGAGACCACATGATAAATCAATGATTTGTTCATTTCAAATACTTTCTTTAGACAGCATAAAAAATGACTATACACATGGACCTTGCAGGCCAGAATGCATAGAAAACAAATCGACTACATCTGTGAAAAGAGACAATGGAAAAGTTCTATATCATCAGTCAAAACAAGGCCAGAGGCAGAATGGAACAGATCACCAATTGCTCATATGCAAATTCAAACTGAAGCTGAAGAACACGAAAACAAGTCCAAGAGAGCAAGAAAAAAAAATATATATATGATCTTGAATATATCCCACCTGAATTTAGAGATCATCTGAAGAACGGATTTGATACATTAAACACTAAAGACTGAAGGTTAGAAGAGTTGTGGGCTGACATCAAGAGCATCATACATGAAAAAAGCAAAAAGTCATTAAAAAGACAAGAAAGAAGGAAAAGATAAAAATGGATATCAGAAGAGACATGGAAACTTGCTTTCCAGC
>NW_006408545.1:2258946-2262821 GCF_000296735.1 Chrysochloris asiatica | reverse complement strand
AACAACAACTATTGCGTAAGAATTCTTGATCAATATCTTGAAAAGCAGAAGGGAGATCCTGTGCTTTCTGTAAGTTTGGCAGACAATATGCCATTTCTGTGTGCGTACGGTTTTTCTGCCCCTGACATACCACCATCTGCACTATGGACACACAGAACCCTCAACTCTTACTTGTTAACCCAGAGGATCACAGATAATGATGCTTGCTGTCCTCTTCTGAGCAATCATTCTGTATACTACTGTGTCATAGATATTGCAAGCAACTCTTGACCTGATTACAAAATCAAATCATGTTGCATTCATTTTGCATAATCTGGTTTCTAGATAATTTGTAATTATTATGCATGTACACGAGTCACAGAGGGCTCTGTTTAACAGAGTTATTGTTGTAGAGGCCTGTAATTACCAAATTTTATTTGTTTAAAATATTCTTGAAAGCTAGTTATAAGTATGTGACCTTTTTTTGTTATTCATATGTTTTTGAGTAGGATTGTAAATTTCCATTGTAACTTTAAAATTATTATGACTCCTGGGTTAAGAAACGAAGCTCTGTCAAAAAAAAAAAAAAAGAATCTTGTTTCCATGTGCTTTACATTGTTTAGAATGAAAGTTTAGTTAAAAAAAAATGTTATTCTATCTGTGATTATAAATGTTAACATGAATGACTTTTTATCTATTTACAAAGTTAAAGTATTGAAATAATAAATCTTTTAAATTACAGAGTACTTTGTAACTGTTGCTCTTTCCAATTTCCCTTCATTCCGCATTATGGTATACACTGTGGGAAATATGCAGTCATAAGAACAGTGACTATTATTTTCCTGGTTTTAGAGAAAGATCTAAGGTATGGTGTTGTAGGATCAGCACTGGAGTGTGAGCCACAAAACCAGTAGTTCAAACCCACCTCTTCTCCTTGGAAATCATATACAGGGTCATATAAGTCAAAACCAACTTGACAACACTTAGCAGCAACTTACACATTTAAACTAATACTAGGCAATGCAAGTTTTAAAAGCATTTGAAGTGAAATTTTATTTATTTGAATGTTCTTGCTTTACAGACAAGTACAAATATGTCTAATGACTCCAATATAAAAGTTACTGCTGATAGAGATGATGACATGGAGAGATGGAGTGGCTGGGGACTTTGAACTCAGGGAGGGAGAGGGGCTGTGTGCTGACGGCCGGGGTCAGGCTTGCAGGGTATACCCTTTGGTTGGTTGATGATGATGCATGGAGGAGCTTGTTGTCACTGCAATGAAAGGAAATACGATAGGATGAATGTAAAATTGATGTTCTCCCATATAAACTATCACTCAATTTACAATAAAAACTTAAAAAGAAAAAACCAAAAACACTGCTTATGTTGAGAAATGTTTTTCAGTTACACAAATGATACTACAACCACAGACCTGATTTTTGGGTAATGTGTTAAGTTGTGTTGAAAGCTATTGGCATTTTCATTCAGCAAAAGGAGATACTCAGAATGACAAGCTCCGTAGTGTGAATACTAATTCCAAATTCATTGTCATCGGTCTGATTCCAACTCACAGTGACCCTGTATAGTGTTTCTGAGCCTATAAATCATTATGGGAACAGAAAAACTAATCTTTCTCCTACGGTGGCTGGTGGGTTTGAACTGCCAACTTTGATATTAGCAGTTCAGTGCTTTTCCTATGGCATGATCAGAATTCCTTATAGTGTAGGTAGATGGAAGATAATACTAGATCATAATTTTGGTATTATGAAATCTTTGTATTCTGCTCTAGAGCTGTAGATATAAAAGGAGATTAACTGGTATATATTACTATATAAATGTAAAGTGCAGTCATCATTATTATTCACTGCTTCTTCCATTTTTACGAAAGTATAATTTGACTTCTTCGTGATGCTCAATATATGTGCTAGGTGAAAATAAAGCTAGATCTTCCAGATGCTTGAAATGGGACTATAGGATAGCTAATGTTCTTTATACACTTATTTGTCTTTAAAATGTTATCATTCTGTTAAATAGCCATATGACATGCAGTTTGTGTTGCATGTTCTTTTAAAATGTTTTTAAACTTTCTGTGAATTAATTATTCATTCTTTAAAACTTGTAACCTATTCAACACCAATTAACTTTACTACTCTGTTCTTAATTCACCTATGAAATTACATATTTAGTAATACCTTTTTCATGGTATATCACATTAGGCTACAAAATCTTTTACTATGTTTGAATAATGGCGTAAAAAGCAGACATATTTTACTCATTCACTTTATCAACTGACATTTATTTTAAACCAAGGAGCATGTAATGCAGATTTCCTGGGTAATGCAATCAATTAAGCACTTGACTACTAACCAACAGATGATCAGTTTGAATCCACACAGAAACATTTCAGAAGAAAGGCCTGGTGATCTGCTTTGGAAAGGTCACAACCATGAAAACCCTATGGAGTATCTGCTTGTGGACAGTCTCGGAGGAAGCACTGTTTTGTTTTGTTTTGTTTTGTTTTCCCCTCACTGCCATAATGTCTAAGTCAGAGTCTCCTAAAGAGCTGGAACACCTGCGGAAGCTCTTCATTGGAGGGTTGAGCTTCGATAAAACAGATGAGAGCCTGAGGAGCCATTTTGAGCAATGGGGGATGCTCAAGGATTGTGTGCTAATGAGAGATCCAAACACCAAGTGCTCCAGAGGCTTTGGGTTTGTCATTTACTCTACTGTGGAGGAGGTGGATGCAGCCATGAGTGCAAAGTCCACAAGGTGGATGGAAGAGTGGTGGAACTAAAGAGGGCCATTTCACCAGAAGACTCTCAAAGACCAGGTGCCCATTTAACTGTGAAAAAGATTTTTATTGGTGGCATTAAAGAAGACACCAACAAGCATCACCTAGGAGATTATTTAGAGCAGTATGGGAAGATTGAAGTGATTGAAATCATGACAGACCCAGGCAGTGGCAAGAAGAGGGGCTTTGCTTTTGTAACCTTTGATGACCTTGACTCTGTAGATAAGATTGACATTCAGAAGGACCCTACTGTGAATGGCCACAACTGTGAAGTAAGGAAAGCCCTGTCAAAGTAAGAAATGGCCAGTGCCTCCTTCAGTCCAAGAGGTCAAAGTGGTTCTGGAAACTTCAGTGGTGGATGTGGAGGTGGTTTGGGTGAGAATGACAAGTTTGCTAGTGGAGGAAACTTCAGTGGACAAGGTGGCTTTGGTGGCAGCCATGGTGATGGAGATGGAGGTAATGGGGATGGTTATAATGGATTTGGTAGTGAAAGAAGCAGTTTTGGAGGTGGTGGAAGCTATAATGATGTTGGCAATTACAACAATCAATCTTCAAATTTTGGACCCATTAAGGGAGGAAATTTTGGAGACAGAAGCTCTGGCCCTTATGGTGGTGGAGGTCAATATTTTGCCAAACCACGAAACCAAGGTGGCTATGGCGGTTCAAGCAGCAGCAGTAGCTATGGGAGAGCCAGAAGGTTTTAATGATGCCAGGAAACAAGGCTTAGCAGTAGAGGAGAGCCAGAGAAGTGACAGGGAAGCTACAGGTTTCAACAGATTTGTGACCTCAGCTGAGCACAGTGGTGGCAGGTCCTAGTGCTACAAAGAAAACATGTTTTAGACAATACTCATATGTATGGGCCAAAAAAAAAAAAAACAAAACAAAAAAAAACCCTCAAGGATTGTATTTGTGACTAATTGTGTAACAGGTTATTTTAGTGTCTGTTCTGTGGAAAGTGTAAAGCATTCCAACAAAGGATTTTAATGTAGATTTTTTTTTCCCCCATACCCATGCTATTGATTGCTAAATGTAAGTCTGATCATGACACTGAATTAATGTCTTTTTTTTTTAATGTGCTGTGTAAAGTTAGTCTACTCTGAAGCCA
>NW_006408545.1:2254602-2258305 GCF_000296735.1 Chrysochloris asiatica | reverse complement strand
AAAAAAAAAAAAGAACTAATTTAAAAATAAATTATACATGTTCAACCATTTCAAAATGTAGCATATGATAGTTGCTCTGATAACATTGGCAAACAACAAGGCTCTGGGAATTGATGAAATACAAATTGAAAACTTCCAGCAAACGGATGCAGTACTGGAGACACTCACTCATTTATGCCAAGAAATTTGGAAGACAGTTACCTGGCCAGCTTATTGTACCCATTCCAAAGAGAGGTGACCCAACAGAATGCAGAAATCATAAAAAAATATTATTAATATCACATGCAAATAAAATTGTGCTAAATATATATATTTTTTCAAATGGCTGCAACAATACATTGTTAGAGAACTGAAAGACGTCAAAGCCAGATTCAGACAAAGACATGGAATGAGGGATCTCATTGTTGATGTCAATGGATCTTGACTGAAAGCAGAGAATACCGGAAAGTTGTTAATCTGTGCTTTGATTGGCTACCCAACATCTTTCAAATTGTGTGGATAAAGACAAGCTATGGATAACATTGCAGAGAATGGGTGCACTAAAAGTATTATATAACACTCAATTCTGGTCATGAGGAACCTGTACATAGACCAAGAGGCAGCTGATAGGAAAGAACCAGGGGACACTGAATCTTTTTAAATCCAGAAAGGCACGCATCAGGGTGGTATTCTTTCACATTAATTAGTCAATATACATGCTGATCAAATAATTCAAGATGCTGGATTATATGAAGAATAACATGGCCTCAGTGATGGAGGAAGACTCATTAACAACCTATGATATGCAGATGATAAAACTTTGCTTTGCTTGTAGACAGTGAAAAGGACTTCAAATACTTACTGAAAATAAAAGACCTTAGCCTTCAGCCTGGTTTATACCTTAATGTAAAGAAAACAATAATTATCACCACTGGACCAATAAATAACATCATGATCTATAGAGGAAAGATTGAAGTTGCCAAAGGATGAATTTTGCTTGGATCCATCATCAATACTCACAGAAACAGAATATAAGAAATCAAAGAGTGTATTGCATTAGGCAAATGTGATGCACCAGACCTCTTTAAAGTGTTGAAGAATAAAGATGTCAATTTAAGGACTAAGATGAGCCTGATCCAAGCCATGGCATTTTCAATAACCTTATATGCATGAAAAAGTTGGAAAGTGAGTAAAGAAGACTTCAGAAGAATTGATGCATTTGAGTTATGGTGTTGGACAAGAATATCAAAAGTACCATGGACTGCCAGAAGAATAAGCTAATCTATACTGGAAGAAGTATAACCAGACTGCTCCTTAGAAGCCAAAATGGCGAGACTTTGTCTCTCAAACTTCGGACGTATTATTAGGAGTGACCAGTACCTGGAGAAGAACAGCATGCCAGGTAAAGTGGTGGGATAGCAAAAGGAAGGAAACACTGAAGGAGATGGATTGGCACAGTGGCAGTAGAAATGGGATCAAGCATAATAACGATTGTATGGTTAGTGCGGGGCAGGAAACTATTTTGTTCTGTTGTCACAGTGTTAAGATTACTGTGACTGGGAAATGACATAATGGCACCTAGTGACAAGAAAAACTTTGACTCTTAAAATTCTCTGCACATAAATGTTAACATGCAGATCAAGAATAAGTGTAGATGATTAACTAGACAGATTAAAGTATTTTGAGGAATTATGATTTAGTATTTTTATACACTTTATATGACTGAGAAAGAAATATTGACGTTTCACAGGATTTTTCTTGCTAAATTTTAATTTTGGCATTTGGACAGTAGTGTCCAGCTATCTTAGACTAATTTAAATTATATTATTTTAAAATTGTACAGCTATTTTTGAAGAAAGAAAAATCAACAAAAAATTATTTTGCAATTAAGTCTCTTAACTTTTCTAGGTATAGATGTGACCCAGGTATAGCTATTAGGAATATGTATGTATGTATATGTATAAGGAGCTTTGGTAACATAGTGGTTACAAGTTGGGCTGCTAAGCTCAAGGTCAGCAGTTTGAAAATACTGCTACTCTGAGGGAGAAAGATGAGGCTTTCTATTTCCTTGAAGATATATACCCTCAGAAACCCTATTAAGGGTTGCTATGAGTTGGAACTGGCTCCACAGCAAACCACCACCACCACCACTTATTTTATAGACAGATAGATAGATATGTGTGTGTATTTGAAATGAATACACATATATAAATAATACACATATATGAAATGAATACAAATATATAAATATATATATTTATTTGTTGTTGTTGTTGTTAAGTGCCATCGAGTCGGTTCTGACCCATAGCGACCCTGTATACGGTTTCCAAGGAGCGGCTGGTGAGCTTGGACTGCTGACTTTGCAGTTCAAATGGCTTTGCAGTCTGGCACATTAAGCTACAGCACCATACCAGGGCTCTATATATGTATATATTGTCATTGTTGTTAAGTGCCTTCGAGCTCCTTATATATGTATACAGACGTATATATCTAAATAATATACACACAAACCTAACTCTTCAGGTCCATGTCTGTGTCCACATCTATAGCTTTTCAACTACCAAAAGAGCAGAAAAGAATAGCTTTTATTGTCTCCAAACCATTAACCATCTAAGCAAATACTATTCTGGGACTTTCTTTGGTAACACTAAGGGTGGTGTTTTCAGATTATGTTTTTGTGAAATATTGTTAAATTGTAAGTGCCAATGAGTCGGTTCCAACACAGAGCAACCTTGTTTAGGATTTCTGAGAAGCCATGTGGTTCAAACCAACCTTGTGTCCAGTGCTTATCCTGTAGCCTAGGAGTGCATTATCTAATCTAAGCACTTTGACAAGTAGTGTTTGAGTGCTAGTAGAAAAGGACATTAGAAACCAAGATTTATCATTTACAATGCAGCCTTCTTAAGTCTCCTGTCAAGTTACAGTATAATCTGAAGAAAATCAACATCATTTTATGTTGCAGTGCCCTTCCAAGGGCTTCTGTCTAAGTGAAGAAGTTATATGGCACAATAGTATGAGTCATTGAATATGATTGTACCAAGGCAAGCTTTATAGAATGTTATTTTCTTTACACTGCTTTGGAGGTCAGCATCTATGATTTAAGTATTTACATTCTTGGAGAAAAAGAATTGTCTTTCTTTTTTTTTCTTTCTTCTTTTATTATTAAATTTTCTGCATAAACTTAATAAGACATATGGACATAGTATCTGCTGAAATGTCAGCCTCACCATGATAAGAATATAGTTATATAATCAGCTTGTCCTATATATTGATGTTTTTTATAAACTGAAATAAAGGACATTTCTCTTCAATATATAAATAGCAAGAATGTGGACAGTGTTTGATGACAAATGAGAATACAGGGTATTATTCAGATGACTTTGACAAACCATCTTGTTTGCAGGCTTGAAAATGATCAAATAATAGAGGCAATACTTTAAATCAGACTTAAATTTTTTATTTTAAATATAAGTAGTGTAGTTCCCAAGTGTGAGGGTGGTGCATATGGTTATAGTCACCTACTAACCAGAAGTTTAACATGCTCTAGTCCACCTAGATCAAACATGCGATCAAGATATATTGATCATTACTGGTGATTGCAATGCAAAGGTTGGGAGCAAAGGGGAAGGATCAGTAGTTGGAAAATATGGCCTTGGTGACAGAAATGATGCTGGAGAATGCATGATAGAATTCTGCAAAACCAATGATTTGTTCATTTCAAATA
>NW_006408545.1:2248027-2253357 GCF_000296735.1 Chrysochloris asiatica | reverse complement strand
GAACACTTAATTGTACGCATGAGGAATCTATACCTGGACCAAAAAGCAGTTGTTCGAACAGAACATGGGAACACTGAATGTTTTAAAATTAAGAAAGGTGTGCAATAAGGTTGTATTCTTTTACCATACTTATTCAACCTGTATGCTGAGCAAATAATCCGAGAAGCTGGGTTCTATGAAGAAAAACGTAGCATCAGGATTGGAGGTAGACTCATTAACCACATGAGATATGCAGATGATACAACCTTGCTTGTTGAAAGTGAAGAGGACTTAAAACATTTACTGATGATGATCAAAGACCACAGCCTTCATTATGGATTACATCACAATGTAAAGAAAACAAAAATACTCACCACTGGACCACTAAACAACATACTTATTAACAGAGAAAAGAATGAAGTTGTCAAGAACTTCATTCTTCTTGGATTAACTATCAACACTCACGGAAGCAGCAGATCAAATGACGTATTGCATTAGGTAAATCTGATGCACAAGACCTTTTTAAAATGTTGAAGATCAAAGATGTCACCTTGAGGACTAAGTTGTGCCTGACCCAAGCCATGGTATTTTCAGTAACCTCATATGCATGCTAAAGCTGGACAGTGAATAACGAAGGTCATAGAAGAATTGATGCCTTTGAATTATGGTGTTGGAGGAGAATATTGAAAGTGCCATGGGCTGCCAAAACAACCAATAGATCCGTTTTGGAAGAAATGCAGCCAGAGTGCTCCTTAGAGGCCAAGATGGCCAAACTTCATCTCTCATACTTTGGACATATTGTCAGGAGGGACAAGTTGCTGGAGAAGGATATCATGTTTGGTAAGGTGGAAGGTCAGAGAAAAAGAGGATGACACTCAACGAGATGGATTGGCCAAGTTGCAGCATCAATGGACTCAAGTGTGGCAACAGTAGTGAGGTTGGCTCAGGATTGGGTAGTGTTTTGTTCTGCTGTGCATAAGGTCATATGGGTCAGTACCAACTCAACGGCACCTAACAACAACAAGTCCAACAACAAGTCCACCTAAAAGCTCAGTAGAAAAAAGAACTGGCAATATCTTCTGTAAAGTATCCATCAAAAACTCTATGGAGTACAGTTCAGGAGTCCTAATGCATCTTATGTGGGAACACTCATCTGTCATTGCTTCTGAGCAAGTTACAACAAAGCTCTGAGACTGAGCTATGAAGAATCGCCTGGTTATCTACTTTCAAAAATCATCAATGAAAACTCTATGGATCACAATGATCATGATCCCAAATTGATGGTGGGATGATGCTGGACTGGACAGCCTTTCATTGTTGGGGACTAACTGTTAGAAGTCAAGAGAATAGAGACAAAGCACACATACTTTTTCCTCAGAAATCATAGAAATGAAAGTAAAAAGTTTGAAAACTGTCAATATATGAAATAAACAGTAGGCTACCAGATATTTCTAAGAGCTCTGGTAGTGTAGTGCTTATGAATCGGTCTGCTAACGTCCAGGTCTCCAGTTTGAAACTACCAGATGCTCTGCGGGAGAAAGATGAGACTTTCTGCTCTCGTAAAGATTTGCAGCCTTGGAAACCCTGTGCAGGGTCACTATGAGTCGGAACCGACTCCATGGCACTTAACAGCAACAAACCAGATATTTCTAAAGAAAAATTCAATTGCTCGAATTTTGGGCAACAGAAGTCGTATAGAACATAGCAGAGAAATATAATGAGATAACAAATAGCACAAATAAGTACTAAACTTAAACATATAAGTTTAAAGATATGAAGGAAAGATTGAGAAGCTTTGATTTTGTCTAACAGGAATTTAAAGAAGAGAAATTACAATTAGCTGGAGAAAAGAAATAAAGAATGACAGCACTTAACATTTTTCAAGAATACCAGAAAAGTGTAATTATGGATATAGAAAAAATGTATCCTGTTGTAACAGTATTGAAAGAAAAATGGAAAAAAAAAAATTCACATCTACACAAATGAATACCCTATAATGTCTAACTATAGAGATCTAGTGGGAAAAACTAGTCTCTCCTACCTATAACCTATGTTCTTTTATTTTTCTACATAAACTGTGTCGTCTCTGTCTGTATATTTAGTCTTAGGCCTGCATTTTCAACCAGAGATCTTTACTTTAACTATTTGAAATTCTTTTTAACCTTCCTTTGTATTCTCAATACTCACCTATTCAAAACAGGAGGAATTGTTTTTTCTTCTGTAATACCTCTGGCTTCCTTTCTGTGTATGTATTTGAGTTATTTTCTTATTGTTAGTTTATTACATGAAATCATGTCTACATTCTCCATATATTTTTCTACAGTGTTCTGTACATAGTTGAAGCTTAGTAAACATGTTTTAGATAAAGTAATGATTTTTTTTATCCTGATAAAAAAAATTAGTTGAAGTTCTTCAACTACTCCCAGTAATCAAATAGACCTTTATTTAAATTTAGTAATTAAGACTATCCTGTAAGTACACAATTTGTATTTACTTTTTCTTGGAGGTCTTAACATTTTAATTCTCAGGAATAAAAACTGATTGAAGCTCATGAGTTGTAATAAAATTTGCTTGATTATAATAAATGAAAAGTAACCCCCGATACACAAAGATGATTTTATTTAGTATGTTTGAAGTAAAATGATTCATGCACAATATTTATTTAAGTAAGCTAAATATGAGGTAAGTAAAAAAGTATTGCTATAAAATAATTTTAAAAGACTTTTACTAAGCAAAAATATCAAACTGTGAAGCTACTTCTTCTTGACTATCTTCCATGTAGGTCTATATGCCTTTGAAGGTGATATCGCCATCTCTCTAATTCTTACCTGAAGAATCCCGTGCTGTGGAATTCATACTACATCAAATAGCAGTTTGGGTATTGATGAAGGCCACAAAAATTGTATGCCTGATGCATATTCTTTGAGTTTTCCTAACAATAATAAGTCTGAAGTGGCAAGACCCAAGCTGTATGGAAGATGGGGTTAGGTTTCTCAGTGAAATATTCATAGGACAGTCCTTGCTTTCCTCAAAGAATGAGGAAGAGCATTGCACAACTTTCTTGGCTTTTCTTACCAACGCAATTCTAAATCTTCTTCCTAAAATGAACATTCATGTCTTTTGAGAAACGAAATCAAGATTTCCCCTAGGAAATCCCAAAAAGTAATCAGCATAAACGTCTTAGCTGATGGCATAAGTTTCTGTCAACCTTAAATTTAACTGGTCCAGCAGATCGCCTCAAAAACCACTGTTTTGATTTCGTCTTTCTTTTTTTAAACACCCTAATGAGACTTAAGAGTTTCCACTTAAAACCAAATGGCCACCAATCATCTGTCAGTTTCTCATACTGTGGTGGCTTGTGAGTTGTTGTGATTATGAAAGCTATGCCACCAGTATTTTAAATACTAGCAGGGTTACCCATGGTGGACAAGTTTCAGATGAGCTTCTAGACTAAGACAGACTAGGAAGAAAGAGTGATGAACTTCCAAATATTTAGTCACTGAAAACCTTATGAATAGCAGAGAAACACTGTCAGATATAGTGCCAGAAAACAAGCCCCTCAGGTTGGAAGGCACTTAAAATGCCACTGGGGAAGAGCTGCCTCCTCAAAGTAGAGTTGATCGTAATAAAGTGAATTGGAGTAAAGCTCGTGGGAGGAAAGCCCACAGAAACTTCATTTGCTGATGGAGAATAACTCAAAATGAAGACAAATTGCTGTAAACTTCCATTAATAACCGGAACATTTAATGTATGAAGTATGAATCTGGGAAATTTTAAAGTTGTTAAAAATGAAATGGAAGGCAAAAAAAAAATCGATATCTTAAGCATTAGTGACCTGAAATGGGCTAGTATTGGCCATTTTGAATCTGACAACCACAAGGTTTACTATTCCGAGAATGACAAATTGAAGAGGAATGATGTTGCATTCATTGTCAAAAAGAACATATCCAGATCAGTCATGAGGTACAATGCTGTCTGTGATAGGATAATATCCATATGCCTACAGGAAAGCCTAGTTAATACCACTATTATTCAAATTTACACACCAACCATTAAACCAGTGAGGATGAAATAGAATTCTACCAACTTCTTCAATCTGAAATTGATCAAACATTCAATCAAGATGTATTGATCATTACTGGTGATTAGATGCAAAGGTTGGGAGCAAAGAGGAAGGATGAGTAGTTAGAAAATATGGCCTTGGTGATAGAAATTATGCTGGAGAACGCATCATAGAATTCTGCAAAACGAATGATTTGTTGATTACAAATACCTTCTTTAGACAGCATAAGAGATGATCATACACATGAACTTTATTGCAACAATATAATGTTTCATCAGCCAAATGATGTTTTTCTAATCCTTGTTTTGCAGTACCATGTACCATTAATATATTTCATTTATTGTTGTTAAGTGCCATGAAGTCGGTTATGACTTAATTGTTGTTGTTGTTGTTAAGTGCTGTCGAGTCAGTTCCAACCCATAGGAACCCTGTATAGGGTTTCCAAGGAGAAGCTGGTGAGCTTGCGCCTCCAACCTTGCAGTTCAAACGACTTTGCAGTCTGACGCATTAGCCCAAAGCCACACACCAGGACTCCATACTATGACTTCATAGTCACCCTGTATGGGTTTGGAGGAGTGGTTGGTGAGTTTATTGCACTGAAAAGCAAGGATAAAAAACAACAACATTTGACTGATGAAATATTTTACTGTAGAAATCAGCTTCCATGTATTAAAAGTAACTATATGAAATATGGAGTCTTGGTGTGGCACTATGGGATAATGCATCAGACTGCAAAGCCTTTAGAACTGCAAGGTTGGCAGTTCAAGCTCACCATCTGCTCCTCGAACTGACTCAATGGCATTTAACAACAAACAACAACATATCAAGTATGTATTCTTGATGGCATCACAGGAGTCCTGATGTGGCTCTGTAGGATAAGCTTTGAACTGCTAACCACACTAACCACAAAGACTGCAGTTCAAACCCACGAGCTGCCCTTAGAAATCCTTTACAAGGTTGAAATGAGTAAGAAATGACTCAACAGCACTTAACAAAAATAGGACAGAATAGAATGGTTCTATAAGACATCCGAGTCTGAAATCTTGATGGAAGCCGACTGCCACATCATACTCCCACAGAGCAGTTCAGAGGTTCCAACTGCTGCTCTTTAGGTTACAAGCAGAATGTTTACTCACTGCACAAGCCAGGGTTCCTGCTTGTTTTATTGTTGTTGCTGCTAGGTGCCATCGAGTCGATACCAACCCATAGTAACCTTATGCACAGCAGAACGAAACATCATCCAGGCCAAACCTCACCATTGTTGACACGCTTGAGTCCATCAATGCTG
>NW_006408545.1:2231526-2245147 GCF_000296735.1 Chrysochloris asiatica | reverse complement strand
GAAGCTCTTCCCCAGTCACATTTTGAGTGACTTCCAAACCTGAGGGACTCATTTTCCAGCACTATATCTGACAGTGTTTCTCTGCTTTTCATGAGGTTTTCAGTGAATGAATATTTAGAAGGAATTCATCACTCTTTCTTCCTAGTCTGTGTTTGTCTGGAAGCTCATCTGAAACCTGTCCACCATGGGTGACCCTGCTGGTATTTAATTTACTAGTGGCATAGCTTTCAGAATCACAGTGACTCACAAGCCACCATATTATGACAAACTGACAGGTGAGTGGTAGCTGTTTGGTTTTACATGGAAACTGTCACTTTAAATTTTGAGGAGATCTGTGCACATGTGAAGTAGAATCCTCCATGGGTGGGGCTTGGGTGTCCATTGGCTCTGGCATCCCCTCTAATCACTAGAATGGAGGTGCATAGACAGCAAGAAACAAATGAACAGATACCAGAAGAAAAAAAAAGAAAAAAGAATTTCCACACCTGTATCTCCATGGTTCTGTCAGACATTCTTGGATGTTCTGATTCTTTGTAGGATGGTGGATATAAAAGATGGGCCATTTTAAGCATGTAACTAATGAATTCAGAGAATGTCCTTAAAGTGTCAGATTATCTGAGGAATCACATGCAAAATAAATAATGTCTCTACTATATAATTAGCTTTTATTTTTATCAGGTAAATATCTCAAGCAGAAAGCATGATAAATAATATGACTAGAAGAAAGTTTGTTGTACTTATAACTCAGGATTTTCTGGTAACCCAGAAAATGTCCTGGCAACCTAGCAAAGGCCTTAAATAATCTTACAATAATTATTGCATATGTTCTTGAGGACATGTTCTCTATTCCCATTTCTTCTGGAAAACAATTGTTACAGTTGGCATTTCTTAAAATCTAAATGCTGTTTCTATAATGACAACTCTCTTGAAAAGTTTTGCAATAAGTAAGATTGATGACTAAGGACAACGAAAATATGTTGTGTATACTATCCTTTCTGAAATGACTGGAACACCCATCTATCTCTGTCTTCTCATTTTGAATACTGCCTAATAGGAAGAACATGGGATTGGAAATCAGGTGATCTATATTACAGATCAGACTTTGCCTTCAAGTTACTGTGTGACCTTGGCCATTTAAAATAAGTCTTTGGGGTTTGGCTATTTCATTGCAGAAATGGATTAAACTAGATTATCCCTGAAGACCCTTTAATTCCAGTTAAAATTTTTTCTGAATATAAAAACATTTCCTAATATAAACAGGTATATATACTTTGAATTGAGAGAAATGACTGCTACTAATTAACAAATAATTAATTAACAAATAATATCTGACACACATCTTGTTTTTAGAAAGATACAGATATAAATAATTTTCAAATAATGTGAACAGCCAAAATAATGTAATTCTCCATTTTATTAAAAATGTGTTCAAATATTTTAGCACTCATAGACTATTTTACTGATACAAAGAAAACCTAGGGCAAAAAACACCCAACTAAATGTAGCTTTAAAAATAATAGGACTGTGTTTTTTATACCATAGAAATACTATGTAGGACACTATGAAGAATTATCCATGGAACATGGCATAAGTGTAGTAAACATGACTGTGACTACCTTGAGTTGATTAATTTCTTATTAGAATATAGAAGAAAAAAAAAGGAAGCATATAGTATAAAATATAGAATTTCAAGTTATCAGAGTTTTGATGCAATGGGCATAATTGCCAAAGTGGCAACATATATATGGGACAAGAAAACTAAGGTGGACAATTAATTTTTCCTTGCAGATTAAGGTGAACTGTTACATAATTTCTGTTGATTTATTATAAATATAGTAGTCCTGATGTGATGCTGCAAGATAATGTGCTGGACCACAAGGTTGTTCAAACCTCAAGGTCAGCAGTTCAGAACCACCAGCCACTCCTTGGAAACTCTGTATAACTTCGTTATGAGTTGGAACAGACTCAACGATGCTTAACAACAACAACAGCTATAAATATATCTATTCCCTCTACAACACCTTGCAGGTTTATCTGTAATAAAACCAAGTCTGGTAGTAAATACAGTCATGGATCCACTTGTTATTAGTTGCAATTTGAGCAAGTTATTTACCTTTTTTGTTCTTAGTTCAGTCATCTAGGTATATTCGTATCTTCCATAAAGTGCTGTCCATCACTCATCTGCCAGTGGTGGTTTATGTGTATCTGTTATTCTGAAAGCTGTATCACTGGTATTGTAAATACTAGCAAGTTTACCTAGGGTGGACAGGTTTTAGCTGAGCTTCCAGACAAAGACAGACTAGGAGGAAGAGGAGGAGAATTAAAGTGACACATACAAGCATGAATATTTTAGGTATCATGAGCTAAAATGGACTGGAATTGGCCATTTTGAATCTGACAATCACATGGTTTACTATGCTAGGAATGACAAACAGAAGAGGAATCGTGTTACATTCATCATCAAAAAGAGCATTTCAAGATCTATCGTGAAGTATGCTATCTGTAATAGAATAATATCCATATGCCTACAAGGAAGACAAGTTAATACAACTATAATTCAAATTTAGTCATCAGCACTAAAGACAGTGATAACAAAATTGAAAAATTCTACCAACTTCTTCACTTTGAAATTGATCAATCATGCAATCAAGATGCATTGACAATTATTGAGGATTGCAATGCAAAAGATGGAAACAAAGAGGAAGAATCAGTAATTGCGAAGTATTTATTGGCTAACAAAAATGATGCTGGGGATTGCATGATAGAATTTTTCAAGACCAATGACTTCTTCATTGCAAATACATTTACTAAACAACAAAAAGATGACTATGCACATAAACCACACCAGATATAAGAGACAGAAAGCAAATTGACTGTTGTTGTTAAGTGCCATCGAGTCAGTTAGAAATCATCAACCATGTGTAGGGTTTCCAAGGAGCAGCTGATGGGTTTGAACTGCCGACTTTATGGTTCTTAGTCCAATGCTGATCTTACAGTGTGACACTAGGACTCACTTGTGAATAGTGGTTGTGGAAAAGCTCCATATCATCAGTCAAAATAAGTCCAGGGAAGACTGTGGAATAGATCATCAATTGTTCATATGCAAGTTCAGACTGAAACAGAAGAAAATTAAAACAAATTCACAAGAGACAAAATATGAACTTGTACATATCCCACCTGAACTTAGAGATTATCTGAAGAACAGATTTGATGTGTTAGACATAAAGATCAAGGACCAAAAGAGTTGTGGGATGACATCAAGAATATCATACAGGAAGAAAGCAAAAGGTCATTAAAAAGATATGAAAGAAGGAAAAGACTAAAATGAATGTCAGAAGAAACTCTGAAACTTGCTCTCCAGCATAAAGATGCTAAAGCAAATGGATATGCGGAGATAAAAGGGATGAATAGAATATTTCAAAAGGCAGCTTAGGAAGAAAAAGTCAAATATTATAATGAAATGTGCAAAGATCTATAGTTAGAAAACCAACAGGGAAGAACATGCTAAGCATTTATCAAGCATAAAGAAATGAGGAAAAAATTCAAGACTTGACTTGAAATAATAAAAGTTTTCCTTTTTTTTTTTGAAATATATTGAATTATGCAGAAATCATCAAAAGAAGATGAAAGGAATACACAGTCACTGTACCAGAAAGAAATGGTTGATGATCAACCATTTCAAGAGGTATTATATGCTCAGCAGCCAGTGGTACTGAAGGGAGAAGTTCAAGGTACACTGAAAGCATTGGAAAATAAAAAAGGGCTTGGGAATTTATGGGATGCAAATTGAAATGTTTAAATAAACTGAAACAGAACTGGAGGCACTCACACAAGTATGCCAAGAAATTTGGTTGACAGCTACCTGGACAATTGATTGGACAAGGTCCAAGTTTTTGGTCATTCTAAAGAGAGGTGATGCAATAGAATTCGGAAATCATTGGACAATATCCTTGATATCACATGCAAGTAAATTTTTACTGAAGATAATTAAAAAATGGCTGCAACATTACATTGACAGGGAACTGCCAGAAGTTTATGCTTAATATAGGCAAGGACAGGGAATAAGGGATATCATTGCTGATGATCAGATGGTTCTTTACTGAAAACAGAGGATACCAAAAGATATTTACCTGTGCTTTATTGAGTGTGAAAGGACTTTTGACTGTGTGGATCATGACAAACTATGGACCACATTGAGGAGTATGAGTAGTCTGGAACACTTAATTGTGCTCTTAAGGAAGTTATACATAGACCAAGAGGCACTCATTCGAACAGAACCGAAACATTTTAAATCAGGAAAGGTGATTGCTTGGGTTGTAGCCGTTCACCATACTTATTCAGTATGAATGCTGAGTAAATAATCTGAGAATCTTGATGATAAAAAGAAGAATGTGGCTTTAGGACTGGAGGCATATTCATTAACAACCTGTGATATGCAGATGATGCAACTTCATTTTGGAAAAATGAAGAGGACTTAAAATACTTACTGATGAATATCAAAGACCATAGTCTTCTGTATTGGTTGCAATTCTATTTAAAGAAAACAAAAATCCTCATTACTGGAGCAATAAGTAATATCATGATAAATGAAGAAAATATTGAAATTATCAAAAAGACTTCATTTTGCTAGGATACACCATCAACATTCAGGAAAGCAACAGTGAAGAAATCAAACAATTTATTGCATTAGGCAAATCTGTCGCACAAGATCACTTTAAAGTGTTCAAGAGCAAAGATGTAAGTTTGAGAACTAGTGTACCTGACCCAAGCCATGGCATTTTCAATAGCCTCAGATGCATGTGAAAGTTGGACAGTGAATAAGAAAGACTTGGATCTTTCATAAGAATTCCTATAAGAATTAATGCATTTGAATTATGGTGCTGTAATAGGATATTAAAAGTACCATCACTTGCTAGAAGAGCAAACAAATCTGTGTCTGTGTTGAAAGTAGTACAACCAGAATGCTTCTTGGAAGCCAGGATGCAAAGGCATTTCCCTCATACTTCTGACATATTGTTAGGAGGGACTGATGCCTGGAGAAGGATATCATGCTAGGTAAATTGGAAGCTCATTAAAAAAGAGGATGACCCCCTAAATAGATGGATTGGCACAGTGGCAGCAACAATGGGCTCAAGCATAACAATGTTTATGAGGATGGTGAGGGACTAGGCAGTGTTTTCTTCTTTTATGCATAAGTTTGTCATGAGTCAGAATCAAAAGAATGGCACCTAACAACAAAATAAATTAAATAATGAATAATGCAGAGATCATCAAAAGAAAGAGGAGGAATTACATACAGTCACTGTACCAAAAAGAAAGGGTCAATGTTCAAACATTTCAAGTTGTAGCATTTGATCAAAAGCCAATGATATGGAAGAAAGAAGCCCAAGGTAAACTGGAGGTATTAACAATGAACAAGACTCTGGCAATTGATAGAATACAATTTGAAAATTTTCAACAAACTGATACAGCACTAGAGGCACTCACTCTTCTGTGCCAAGAAATTTGGAAGACAGCTACCTGGCCAACTGAATGGAAGAGATCCATAGTTTTGTCTATTCTAAAGAAAAGTGGCCCAATGGGAATATGGAAATCATTGGATAACATCATTAATATCACATGCAAGTAAAATTTTGCTAAACGTATTTCAAAAAATGGTTGCAAGAGTACATTGAGGTAGAATCCCCACTGAGGAGTTTCCCTCTTGTCCAGATGGTTCTGCTGATGAGGGAAGTAGGATTTATGATTCAATCTGAGTAATAGTTTTCAGGACTAATGGTGATTGTCACTACTGTAAATGTAGAAGAGGTGTAACTAAAAGGGGGGAACAGGAGACCCTAGGATCATCCAGAGGGAAGAGCATGAGAGGAGTGAGGGATCCTAACCAGAAAAGCAGTGACAACAGAGATGGTGGCAGAGATGCTGACATAGAGAGACAGAGCAGCAGAGGACTCCAGGCCCAGGGACTGAGAAAGGCAGTGTGTCTGAAGCTTGCAAAATGTGCCCTTCAGACATTTAAATGAAGATATAGTTTCAACGTGGTATGTGTACATAAAAAAAGTAATAGAAGTAAATACTGGAGGGGATTGTAATCATTGCGATGATTTCTTGAATGTAAAAGTGATGACCTGCCCTGTAAACCTTCACTCAATTCACAATAAAAGCTTTAAAGAAACCACACACACACAAAAAGAGTACATTGAAAGGGAACTGCCAGAGGTTCAAGCCAGATTTAAGACAAGGGCATGGAATGAGGGAAATCATTGCTGATGTCAGATGGATCTTGGATGGAAGTAGAGAATACCAGAAAGATGTTTACCTGTGCTTTATTGACTACACAAAGGCTTTCAGTTGTATGGGTTATGACAAGTCATAGCCAACATTGTGGATAATGAGCATTCTGGAACACTTAATTGTGCTCATGAGGAATCTATACATGGACCAAGAGGCAGTTGTTTGAACAGAACATGGGAACACTGAGTGGTTTAAAATTAGGAAAGGTGTGCAACAAGGTTGTATTCTTTCAACCTGTGATATGCAGATGATGCAATCTTGCTTGCTGAATATGAAGACCTACATTGCACTTCAATGTAAAGAAAACAAAAATCCTCTCCGCTGGACCAAAAAATAGCATCAAGATAAATATAGAAAAGACTGACGCTGTCAAAGACTTCATTTTGCTCTTATCAATCAACACTCATAGAAGCAGCAGTCAATAAATTAAATGACGCATTGCATTAGGGAAATCTATTCCACAAAACCACTTTAAAATGTTCAAAAGCAAAGATGTCAGGTTGAGTATTTAAGCCTGACCCAAGTCATAGTATTTTCTATTTAGTGCATAGTAGCTGGTATTGACTCTTGCATGGTTGGTGGGATTTTATAGGGTGTGATTGCAGCTTGGCTATATGAGCACAATTGCTGTCTCTTCTTGGGTAATGTAGGGAGAGAAAGAGCCCCATTTCCCCATGGTAAAAGTGAACCCCCCAAATAAAAAAAAAAAATAAATCCTCAGCAGCAAAGAAAACAGATTGGATACTACAGTCTATAATCAGAAAAGCAACAACAACAACAGAAAACAGCAAAATATGACTATGACTTTAACGCCCCTAGCTAAGCCAGCTGGAGCCGTTCTGGATGACCATTCCATTTTAAGCAGTTCCTGTTGACCTCTTGCCTTTCTTAGATTCTGTGTGCTGTGGTTTTAGCTGAGCAGATCTATGCACATATGTAGTAGATCCCTTGGGGTTGGGGTGTGACGTCCACTTGCTCAGGCACCCCCTCTGTCACCACAGTGGAGATGCACCAACAGTGAGAGACCAATGAACAGGATGCAATATTCACACCTTTATCTCTCATGATCAGTCAGACCTTTGTGGTGGGAATGCTTCTCTGATTCTGCTCCTGCTCCATTATGCCCAAGATGGTAGCTCCGGAAATTGTTGGCATGAGCAGATCAGAAAACATCACTTTTCTTGCTTCTGCTATAAATTTTCACTAGTAGTAAGCTTTCTATTCTTCTAAATATTCTTGTATGTGTAGTTCAGAGTTCTGGGACTGTCCCCTGAAACTGCTTCATCAGGTATTCTGTGTTATTACTGTTGGAGATCTGTATCGCACTTATACCCAATCCACCATCCAAACCATGGTATTTTCTATTGTCTCATATGCATGGGAAATTTGCACAGTGAATAAGGAAGATTGTAGAAGAAATGATGCATTTGAGTTATGGTGTTGGATGAGAATATTAAAAGTACCACACACCTCCAAAAGAACAATTCTGTGTTGAAAGATGTGCAGCCAGAATGATCGTTAGAATCCAGGGTGATCAGACTTTGTCTCTCTTACTTCAGACATACTATCAGGAGGGACCAGTCCCAGGAAAAGGACATCATGCTTGGTAAAGTGAAGGGTCGGAGAATATAAGGAAGTCATCCAAGGTGATTGATTACCACAGTGACCACAGCAATGGGCTTAAGTGTAGCAGCAATTGTGATATTGGTGCAGGATTGGGCAGTGTTTCCTTCTGGTGTGCATTAGATCTCTATGAGTATTTGGAAGAGTGCTTAGAACAGAAATTGTTGTAACTTTAAGTGTGAGTCCAATCTAATGCCTTAAAGTCACTTCACAGTGTCACTTTGTGTAAGATCCATGTTTTTCACATCAATGGATTTGAGTGTTAGTATTCCTGATGTGGCACTGGTGGGTTAATGAGTTGGACTGAAAAGTTGGTTTGAATCACAGGGTCAGTGATTCAAACTCACCAGTTGCTTCTCAGAAACCCTATACAGAGTTGCTATGTGTCAGAACTGACTCAACAGAACTTAACAACAACAAGTCATAAGTGGATTAGCTTTATTTTAAAATATATCTCTTTGTGGATTTAGGTGCTTTATCCTGAATTTGGAGTCCTGGTGTGGCACTGTGGGTTAATATGCCAGACTGCAAAACCATTTGAACTGCAAGGTCGACAGTTCAAGCTCACCAGCAACTCCTTAGAAACCCTATACAGGGTTGCTATGGGTCGTAATCAACTTGATGGCACTTAACAACAACAACAACATCCTGGATTTGTGTGCATTTGCAGATTCCCATGAGGATCCATGGATAAGAATCCCAACTGTTCCCATATTGGCCTTTGTATTATGTAGACAAATATAATCTGGAAAATTTCTTAAGACTGCCAGGTATAAGAGCAAATGATGAAGAGAGAGAAATCCAGACTTCAACCTGTTAGCAAGATTTCTTCCACAGGCACTGATATGAGTGAGAAGTAAGAACTTCATTTTTTGCTGCAAAGATGGTGGGTAGTTTCCTGGTGCTGTCTTCCATGATATCATTTTCCAAAAATGGAACAGGACATGCTCTGATTGGTAATAATGACAGAAGTAGATCTTATTTCATTCATATAGTTCACAAAGAGAATATTACCAAAATTAATCCAAAAGAATTAGTGTTAATCTACTTTTTGAAATAGTATATCCTTCTTCATTTTTAGGTAATTTGATATTTTAACAAAATCAATGACTGGATCACAGATTTGATGTAATACCCTTATAAAACTAAATGCAAGTATGAAATAATGGCACTGAAGTTCTGTGGCTTATAAAGAATGCAGGCATTTCATTTAAAAAGTATAAGAAAAGGGAAAAAAGCACTTATATAAGAACAGAATTACTTCCAAACCTGAGCTCTTTAAAATCTATTATTTTAGGTCAATATAAATCTGTAACATAATGAAACTTTTATCTAAAGCAAATATAATTACAAACATATAATTATATAGATCTAGTCATCAAATTAGCACTTATCAACTAAATTTTGATATGTGGAAAAGACTGATTTTCTGAGTTTTACACAATAACACTAAATAAATCTCACAAGTCATAGTATATGGGAAAAAGACAGGATTTACTGGGGGAAATGACATAGTAAAAAGAGATGGCCCAGGAGCCATCAAGGCAAGTGGTAGGGTCCCCTCAGGGCAAACCCCCTTCCAAGGGGAATACATGAGTAGGCATGTGATCTGGCTGTTGACCACATTGGTCACCTATAAGGGGAAGTGGGGGAAAAACAGTAATGAAGTTGTGAGCTAAGTCTGACCACGTGCAATAGATTCCTGTGAACCCTGATTGAGACATGGTTGGCCAGCAATATGGCAAGACCTGGGGACTCCTGGGCCCAGAGACAGGGACATGGTCACAGAAGACTAGAGCAGACAGTAAAGCATCCAGCTGATATGAAGGAGGGGAGTGACTGACTTTGCATTCCAAGAGTGGAGGTCCCTGGGACCATCAAGGGAGAGGAGCAGAGTGCGGGACGCTACCCAGAGTAGCAGTGACATACATCAAAGATGGAGGCAGAGATGATGACATGGAGAGACGGAGTGGCTGGGGAACTCTGGACACAGGCAGGGAGAAGGGATGTGTGCTTACAGCCGGGAGGTAGGCTTGCAGGGTGTACTCTTTGGTTGTTTGATAATGCATGGGGGATATTGTAATCATTGCAATGAAATGAAATACAATAAGTTGAATATAAAGCTAATGTTCTCCCATGTAAACTATCACATAATTCATAATAAAAACTTAAAATAAAGTATCTTCTATGCATCTCAAAAAAAAAAAAAGAAAGAGATGGCACTTGGTTTTTTGATATTTAGTATCTTTGATTAAGAGTCCTGATAGCATAGTGGCATATGAATTGGGCAGCAAACCGCAAGACAAGCAGTTCAAATCTGCCAGCTATTTCAAGGGAGAAAGATGAGGCTTTCTGCTCCCAGAAAGGTTTACAGCCTTCAAAAGCCTGTACAGGGTCACTATGGGTGAGACTCAATGGCACATAACCACTACCACCACCATCTTTGATAGACATCAAAATAAGAATTTCTTGCACTGCATTTTGTGACTGAATTCCTATGCCAGGTGTGAGCACATGTTGACACTAATATATATCTTTCACCTTTGGTTCTATCTAAATTGGCCCTGATGTAGCACTGTAGGATAAGCACTAGATTGCAGAAAATGCTGCAACCATACCTTTACAGAATTTCCAGAAGTTCAACCCAGATTTAGAAGAAGCAGTGGAATGAGAGATATCATTGCTGATGTTCAATGGATCTTGGCTGAAAACAGAGAATACCAGAAAGATGTTTACCTGTGCCTTATTGACTATGCAAAGGCTTTCAATTGTGTGGATCATGATAAGCTATGGACAACATTGAGAAGCATGAGTATTCCGGAACACTTCATTGTGCTCATGAGGAACCTGTACATAGACTAAGAGACAGTTGTTCAGACAGAACATGGGAACACTGAATGGTCTAAAATTAAGAAAGTTGTGCAACAGGGTTGTATTCTTTCACCATACCTATTCAACCTGTAAACTGAGCAAATAATCTGAGAAGCTGGGTTCTATGAGGAAAAATGTGGCATCGGGATTAGAGGAAGACTCATTAACAACCTGCGATATGCAGATGATACAACCTTGCTTGCTGAAAGTGAAGAAGACTTAAAACATTTACTGATGAAGATCAAAGAGCATGGTCTACAGTATGGAATACATCTCAACGTAAAGAAAACAAAACTCCTCACCACTAGACCAATAAATATCATTCTTATTAACAGAGAAAAGATTGAAGTTGTCAAGGACTTCATTCTTCTTGGATCAACTATCAACACTAACGGAAGCAGCAGTCAAGAGATCAAATGAAGTAATGATGTAAGCGAGTCTGCAGCACAAGACTTTTTGAAAGTGTTGAAGAGCAAAGATGTCAACTTGAGGACTATGGTGCACCTGACCCAAGCCGTGGTATTTTCAATAACCTTATATGTATGCAAAAGCAGGACAGTGAATAAGAAAGACCATAAAAAAATTGATGCATTTGAGTTATGTTATTGGAGGAGAATATAGAAAGTGCTATAGGCTGCTAAAAGAACCAACAGAACTCTGTTGGAAGTAGTGAAGCCAGAGTGCTCCTTGGAGGCCGGGTGGCCAAACTTTATCTCTCATACTTTGGACATATTGTCAGAAGAGACCAGTCTCTGGAGAAGGCTATCATGTTTGATAAGGTGGAGGGTCAGAAAAAAGAGAAAGACCCCCAGAGAGATGGATTGACAAAGTGGCAGCATCAGTGGGCTCAAGCACGGCAAAAATTGTGAGGTTGGCCCAAGACCAGGCAGTGTTTCATTCTGTTGTGCATAGGGTTGCTATGGTTCGGTACCGACTCAGTGGCACATAACAACAACATATGTATATATAGGCTATAAAATGATGCTTCCTAAAATACGATCATCTTTTTAATGAATTAATTTATGTACATGAATTTACTCATTTTGTAACCCCAGCAATCATTAGAAAGGAATCCTACTGGCCCAGTGGATAAGTGCTGGGCTGTTAACTGAATGATCTGCAGTTAGAAGTCACTAGGTGCTCTGTGAGAGAAAGAGGTGAGAGGTGGCAGTCCGAGTCCATAAAGATTTACAGCCTTGGAAACCCTATGGTGCCGTTCTACTTTGTCCTATATGGTTAAAATTGTTCTAGAAACTTAAAATTGGGAGGGAGGTAAAAAAAAAAACTAACATAATATTAAGTCTGGATTTGAGAGTTGCTTACAATCTTCATCAAGCCACGGCTTATCCTTGCATTCTCTCGAATGGCAAACATGCTTCAGTTTGTGATATAACGAGGATCTTTCCATTTTTGACAGTGATTTCTCTTTTAAAAGCTAACGCTTCTAAAAAGCAATTGACTCTTATTTTTTATTTGAATAACCTGTGTCTTTTTTCTTGAATAATCTGGGGAAAAGTTTGTAAATTCTGTTGATTTTTCAAGGAATTATTTCTCACTTGTTTGTCCACTTTCTATTACATTGATTTCCATTTTCATCTTTCATGTTTCATTAGCAAACCTATTTGATACACATATAATTCAGAAATTTCTTTGTAATGTCATAAATAATAATTACTGCTAGACAAGAAAAAGTGTTAGTAATCACAGCATAACTAAGAATCACTTCACTCAACCCATAAGCTTTTTTTTTTTTTTTTTTTCCTAATAAACAACCAGAAAGGTACTCTTTCATCCTGAGCCAGTCACAGTGAATTGTGTGGTTCTCCAAGAATCCTAAACCCTCTCTAAAGAGGGCTTCACAAACAGTCTAAAACTTTTCCTTTTTTTATTTTTCTCCATTATATTTTGTTCAGCCTCTTGAACTTTACAATGCTCAAGAACCAATCTTTTGGGGGCAGAATGCTACATGACTGATAATCCAACTGAGCAGTGTCATCCACCTGAAGGATGACACTAGAAACTGCATGATTTGTAAGAAAAGAAATTGTCACAACCTGAATGGTGTTTCATTATGAGTCTGAGCCAGAGTATATCTTCACACAAAACACTACTCTTACACCAACCTCAAATTATCTTGTCTCATGAAGTTCAAGTTATGAATGCTCATGCAGCTATAGATCAAAAGGGCAAGTTATGTTTTAATTAATGTTCTAAAGTGTATTAAAGGTGAAAATGTTATAAGTTGTTGAAGGTAATTTGATGAATTTAATGTCATTTCCAAAAGCCTTTGCTAGAAAGTTGCAGCCAGAAGTTAACATTTTCTTAGTTCTAAATACAGATAGATTGCTTCAATCTAATTTATAAAATATGAATTTCATAAAACATGGACATGAATGTTTTATTATTTTCAATATTAAAGATTTTTCCAGGTTTATTTGGAAAGCAATTTCCTTAGTAGTGAAATCATTTGGATATAATTAGTCATTTTGCTGCTGAAATACTAGCTTTTATAAAATTATTAAAACATTTTTTAATGTTGTTGTTGTTAGGTGATGTCAAGTCACTTTCAATTCAGAGTAACCCTGTATAGAGTTTCTGTGGAGCGACTGGTGGGTTTGTAACATCAACCTTGTGGTTAGTAGTTCAGTGCTTATTCTACAGTGTCACACCAGGACTCACTTAAAACAACAGATACACAAAGTTTTAAAGAACATGTTTCTGTGAAACATGAGGTACATATTTTTCTGGAAAAAAATTTTTTGTTGTTGTCAGGTGCCATGGAGTCAGAACCAACTCATAGCGACCCCATGCACAGCAGAACGAAACAATGTCC
>NW_006408545.1:2223754-2228856 GCF_000296735.1 Chrysochloris asiatica | reverse complement strand
TTCAATGGATGTTTACAGCTGTTTCTCTTCATTTTAAGTTGTTGCCCATCAGCAAATGCAGGTTCTGTGTGCTTTTCTCCCCTGAGCTTAACTGTATTCATGTCATTATGGTCAACCCTACTGTGAGGAGGCATTTTTTTCCACTATCACTTTCTGAGTGCCCTCCCACCTTCCAGTCCTATATCTGACAAATGTTTCTCTGCTATACATAGAGTTTTCAGTGACTAGCGATTCGGAAGTAAGTAGTTTGTCACTCTTTCTTCCTAGTCTGTCTTTGTTTTGTAGCTCATGGAAAAATTGATTTTAGGCAAATTATGAATGCTCTGGTTGTTGTTGTTATATAGTGTTTCCAAAGAGAGAATGGTGATGTTGTTGTTGCTGTTAAGTGCCGTGGAGTCTATTCCAACCCATAGCAACCCTATATAGGGTTTCCAAGGAGCAGCTGGTGAGCTTGAACTCCTGACCTTGTAGTTCAAATGACTTTGCAGTCTGATGCATTAGCCCACAGTGCCACACCAGGACAGGTGATAGTCTCTGTGAAAAATGGCATGGGTGCCTTGTCTGATTTCCTCTGGCTTCATGAGGAGAAAGGAGAATCAAACTCAAAGTCAGCCAAGCCAATTCCTTTGAGGTGGAGGTCAGATATGCCCCTCTCCTTCAACCTTCTTTGCTCTATTCTGACACCTGCCATCTATCCACAACATTAGTTGCTTCACATCTGATTTTGATAATCAGTTGCAATGGCTACACTGAATCAGAAAATATTCACACTTTTGGGGTTTATTAAGGTAGTAAACTGGTACAATTCAGGATCAGAAACAGCTCAAGATGCAGCAGTTCTTCAATCAGGAATGTCTCTTCTCTACCACACAAGCATACTTCACTCTTTTCATTGTTCAGGCAAGTGTTACAAAGCTCCTTTAGCCTATGTGTCAATGCCCAAAGGACACATTTTGCAGGCCAGCCAGAGGTTTACTTCATGTGTGAGTGGGGAAGTCCATAGTTGCACTGTCTCTCCATGATGCTGCCTGTTTTCCAGATAGGGATCTTAAACTTCAGTTACAGCTTTTCTTTCTTGATGGTCCTGGGATCACCTGTTCCTGTTTCTGAAGCCACTCATTTTAAACCTAGTATAATGGAACCTTCAGGTCAGCAGTTTGAAACTACCAGCTGCTCCACGGGAGAAAGATGAGGCTTTCTGCTGCCGTAAAGATTTATAGCCTTGGAAACTCTGTACAGGGTCGCTATGAGTCAGAACCAATTTCAAGGCGCATAACCACCACCACCACGCTTGAGTCTATCTATGCTGCCTCTTGGCCAATCCATCTTGTTGGGGGTCTTCCTCTTTTTTTCTGACCCTCCACCTTACCAAACAAGACATCCTACTCTAGTGACTGGTCCCTTCTGATAATATGTCTGAAGTATGAGAGATGAAGTTTGGTCATCCTGGCCTCCAAGGAGCACTCTGGTTGCACTTCTTACAAAACAGATCCATTGGTTCTTTTGGCAGTTGAATATCCTGAGCCATTAGTGAAAAAATTGTTCTTCTGTGTAGCTCTGAAAGTTGAAGTGAACTGGAAGTCATCACTGGTTAACCTACTCTTGAACTCCCTACAGATCATACCCAGAATTTAAAACAATAGATCCTACACCCACCATCTCTTATCTTCACCTCTAAAGCAATCTTAAATACCAGGCAAAGCTATTATCCTACTTATTTTCTCTCATAATAGGGCTTAGTGGTCTAGAATGAATGAAAGGCATTTGGTTACATCAAAAGAGAGGAGTATGTTTACCTGAGACATATGTTATTTGTTGTTAAGTGCCCTTGAGTTGGTCCTGACTCATAGGACCCTGTATAGGGTTCCAACTAATGGCTGGAGAGTTCAAAGTGCTGACTTTGCAGTTAGCAATCCAGTGCTTATCCTAATGAGCCATGAAAACCTAAATAGATCTTGAGGACCTAATAGTTTTCTAAGCATAATTCATAGCCTTTGAAAGGATTCAAACATGAAAACTACCTATATATTTAATCTCTTTGCTTTTGAAAGGTTATGTAGAAATTTCTGGTGTTAGCCAGGATGGGGTAAGTCTATTCTACCTATCTCACACACAGATACTAGACAGAATGTGAAAAAAAATGAAAACTTTGAAAAAATAAATAGCACATGTATTGTAGCACCAAGTCAAGATTTGAAGATTTACTGGAATCACCACTACTTTTCCTCATTTATTTCTCAGCTTAAAAGGATAGCCTAAAATGGCTTAGTTTTCAATGCCATTTTTAAGTTTGTTTAGTTCTGCTTAGACATGCCCCCATCAAAGGGAATGGAGAGCTAGCTGCATTAACCCCTGCACCTGGATTCAATTGACTGCTGCTCCAAACCTGCAGAGCCAGCCCTGGCCAGCCCTGGATTAGCCCTCACTAGGAGAAGAAACTGAAAAGATGCAAGGAAAGATAGGAAAAATAAACATAGACTGGTAATCTATGTCAGCTAGTCAGGCACTACAAGACATCTTGAACTTTTGTAGGTGGCTTTGAAGTCAAGAGGACTGTTGGTGGTGCAGAGGAGTACCTCTTATTGGTGGAAAGAAGGATTCAATTTTTTTTTTTGTAACCTACATTACCCTGGTGACCAGTCTCGTGGCCATCCCCTGCCCATATACATTCCCAGTGAAGATCCTGCTCTCTGAGCTCTTGGAGGCACATCAAAGTGTGTGGGGAGCTTGCAGTACCAGCCCCAGCTCATGGAGTCAAGTGTTTTTGTTGTTGTTAAGTGCCATCAAGTCGATTCCGACCCATAGCAACCCTGTATAAGGTTTCCAAGGAGCAGCTGGTGAGCTTGAACCACCGACCTTGCAGTTCAAACGACTTTGCAGTCTGACGCATTAGCCCACAGCGCCACACCAGGACTCCATACATTGGAGTCAGGTGTAGTCAGCTCTAAATGTGCAGAACTGTTTCTGGCCAACCCTGGACTATTGGGACCTCTTGTCCTCTGCAGCCATCTTGGATGGATACCCTGATTAACCAGCTGCATTAGGGTTTGCACAAACTACTTCTAGACTGGATGTCCAGAACAGACATCACCTATCTCAAGAGAAACTCCATCTAAGCCTTTTGTGCCATTGTCTCATCCCTTGACCACCTACCACAAAATGTCAGGAAATCTCAGATTATTCTCCTCTCTGATTCTGAAGCATGCCCTGGTTTTTCATTTCTCTCTCTCTCTCTCTCTCTCTCTCTCTCTCTCTTTAGTTTGTTTATTCTTTTTTCTTCTTCTTTTCTTTACTTACCTTTGCATTTTATTCTATCTCTAATTAATTTTTTTTTGGTTTATTTTCTTCCCCAACCACTGTTGGCTTCTTTCTTTTTTACTCTCTCCTCTATTTATCGCTTGTTTTATTTTTATTACTCTCTGACAACTTTCCCTTTTCCAAATCCCTTTCCCTAATTGTGTTTAGTTCTTGTCCTATCTTTTATTCATTTATTTATTCCATTGTTTAACATTTACTTTTACTTTTACTTTCCATCTTTTATCTTTTTGGCTTCCACATTCTTTTCTAGCTGTTGATTACTTTTCAAAAAATTCTCTTTAATATTTTTGTTTTTAATATTGTTTGTTTGTATGTATTTTCTTTTCTTGCCTCACTCAAAGCGCACAGCAACTTTGGTCACACAGATAAAGAAAAGCAGAGAAAAGGCAGTCAAAGAGTTGTTAGAAGAAAACTTCCCTAACATCACAAAAGACAAGAAGATAGGCATTCAAGATGCTGAGTGAACCCCCAAAAAGATAGAACCCAATCACCAAGACATATAATAAAATTCTATAAAAGAAAAGACAGTGAAAGAATCCTGAGAGCCCCTAGAGAAAAATGAAAAGTTGCCTTCAAAGGAGAACCAATAAGATGCAAGAAACTTATTTCTCAGCAGAAACTATGCAAGCAAGAAGGCAATGTGAATACGCATACAAAACTCTGAGAGAAAAAAAATGCCAGCCAAGAAGTATGTTGTTAAGTGCCATTGAGTTTGTTCTGACTCTTAGCAACCCTGTATGTGGTTCCGAGGAGCAACTGGAGAGCTTGAACCACTGAACTTGTGATTCAAACCGACTGTGCAGTCCAGCGTATTTCCTGCAACACCACTCCAAGACTGTCCAGCAAAATTGTCCATGAAGTATAATGCAAAATTAGAAAATTTACAGATAAACTGAAGTTAAAGGAATTTATAATAACCAAGACTAACAATGCAAACAATCCTGAAGGGATTCTGGACTCAGAACCAACACTGACAGACCAGAGAGTGACATACACACAAAACCACACAGAATTCAAATTATATATAGAAGTATCCAAAGTAAAACAAACCTACAAGACCAAAAACAGGGAAACAGAGAAATGAATTTATAATGACAACTACAAATCAAAAAGAGGGAAAAGTATAGTTACAAACTACAATGCAAGGAAGTTACAAACTAAATGCAAGGAAGTCAAGTAGATTTCAAGATAAAATAGACTATTTTAAATTGGAAAAGAAATAAATACATTACAGTATAATCAAAAAGAAAATCAATACACATCAAACCAAGAAAAAACATTCAAATTTAATAAACATTAAAACACCAGCAATGAAGAATCTGACAAGACAATGTACAAACTGACAACAAAATGAATTTAGCACAGAAAATTCTGTGGAACAAAGAAATCAATAGTACCATACACACACACACAAGCAAAATGATAGCAATCAACTAAAATCTATTGACAGTCAAACTGAACATCAATGGATTGATTAAATGCACAAGTCAAGAGACAAGAATAGCAGTAAGTATAAGAAAACAAGATTGTTCTATATTGTATCTACAAGAGATACAACTTATACCCAAAACAGAAACAGACTTAAAGTCAAAGGAGAGAAAAAAAATTAATTCAGGTAACAGCAGTCAAAAACTCTCAAGAGTGACAATATTGATTTCTGATAAGAAGATTTTAATGAACAAAAAAAACAAAAAAAAAAAAAAACACAGTATAAGAGTTAAAGAAGGATATTACATTATGACTAAAGGAACAATTGAACAAGAAGACATAATGATAATAATTAT
>NW_006408545.1:2217303-2223174 GCF_000296735.1 Chrysochloris asiatica | reverse complement strand
AAGATGGCTAAACTTCGTCTTTCATACTTTGGACATTTTGTCAGGAGGGACCAGTTGCTGGAGATGGAGAGGGTCAGAGAAAAAGACGAAGAACCCCAACAAGATGGATTGGCCAAGTGGCAGCATCGATGGACTCAAGTGTGGCAACAGTAGTGAGGTTGGCCCAGGATCAGGCAGTGTTTCATTCTTCTGTGCATAGGGTCGCTATGAGTCAGTATCGACTCGATGGTACCTAACAACAAAAACAACAAAATGGAAATCGAATAACATTGGGTAATAGAAAAAGTAAATAAATTCCTTCGATCAATTATGTAAAAACACAACATAACAAAACCTTTAGGACACAGCAAAAGCAGAGTTTAAGTGCAATTTATAGCAATAAATGCACATAACCAAAATGAAGAAAGAACACAAATCAACACACCAATACAACCTCTCCAACAGTTAGAAAAAGACTAGCAAAGAAGCCCACAGTGCCCAGAAGAAAAGAAATAATAAAGATTAGAGGATAAACAAATGAAATTGGAAACCATGCACAATAGAAAGAATCAAAAAAACAAAGAGTTTGGTGTTTTGCAAGGACTAATAAAATTGACAAACCACTGGCAAATCTAACAACAGAAAAGTTGTAGCTAACATGCTTAAGGAACAGTATGGGTGACATCACAACAGAACAAATGGAAATAAAAAATTATAACAGAACATTATGAAGCTGTACTCCAATAAATTCGAAAATCTAGAATAAATGGAAAAAAATTTAGAAAAATTCAACCATGGAGACTAACACAGAATGAAGTAAAGAACTCCTCATACCAAACTCAGACTAAGACATCTCTAGAAAAGAAAATTATAGACCCATATTCCTCATAGCACCCTCATGAACACAGATGCAAATATTCTCAACAAAGTCTTAGGCAATAGAATTCAACAACATATAAAAAACATAATACATCATGACCAAGAGGAATTCATACCAGGAACAGAAAGATGTTTCTGTATTTTTTTTTAAAAAACAATCAATATACTCCATCACATAAATAAAAACAAAGGAAAAGAACCACACGGTCGTTTGATTAATATAAAAAAAAGACATTTTATAAAATTCTACATCAGCTCTGGTAGCATAGTGGTTACGAATCGGGCTGCGAACCTTAAGGTCAGCGGTTCGAAACTACCAGCCGCTCCGCAGGAGAAAGATGAGGCTTTCTACTCCCGTAAGGATTTACACCCTCGGAAACCCTGTACAGGGTCGCTATGGGTCGGAACCGACTCGATGGCACTGCACAACAACAACAATAATAATTAAGGGGATAGATATATAGTCCAAGAGTCCTGGTGTGGCACTGTGGGTTAATGGGCCAGACTGCAAAGCCATTTGAACTGCAAGGTCAGTGGTTCAAGCTGACCGGCTGCTCCTTGCAACCCTATACAGGGGTCACTATGGGTCGGAATCGTCTCAACGGTACATGACAACAACTTATATAATCCAACAGCCAATACTACTCTTAATGGAGAGAAACTAAAAGCATTCCCTTTGACAACAGACACCCGGCAAAGATGCCCTTTATCATCATTTCTATTCAATATTGAGAGTCCAGATGAGGCAGCCTATGATAAGCACTGTTGTTGTTGTTGTTGTTAAGTGCCATCGAGTCAGTTCCGACCCATAGCGACCCTGTACAGGGTTTCCGAGGGTGTAAATCTTTACGGGAGTAGAAAGCCTCATCTTTCTCCCGTGGAGCAGCTGGTAGTTTCAAACCGGTGACCTTAAGGTTCGCAGCCTGATTCGTAACCACTACGCTACCAGACCTCAAAAATATTGTGAACTGCAAGGTTGATGGTTCAAACCCAACAACTGTTCCTCAGAAACCCTATACATGGTTGCTTTGAGTCAGAACTATTGTGTTGGAAGTCGTAGCCAGAGCTGTAAGGTAATAAAGGAAAATTAAAGGCATCCAAATATTAAAGAAGAAGTAAAACACTATTTTCAGATAATGTTGTTGTTAAGTGTCATTGAGTTGGTTCCAATGAAAAAATAGGGTCAAACTTAATGGCTCTAATACATAGTATAAACACACTGTTAAACAAAATTAAGAAACATAAACTGCAGAAGATAAAATAGATGACTAGCTCTCCTAAAAATTATACACTTATGTGCAACAAAAGATTGCCTAAAGAGTAAAAATAGTGCTCACTGATTGGGAAAACTGTTTTGCAATGACACTTCAGACTAGGAACTAATCTCTAAAATTTACAACAAGGGAAAAACATAAACCGATTTTTAAAATGGGCAGAAAACATGAACACAGAATACAGAGCTCCTTCATCCAGCATAATTCAAAGCCACAGAAAACAACAAATGCTGACAAGGGTGTGGAGAGACAGGGACCCTACAATATTTCTGGTGGGGCAGTAAAATGGTGCAACCACTGAGGAAAATGGTATGGCATTTCCACAAAAAGTTGAAAATAGAAATACTATATGACCCAGAAATCTCTCTATTGATACATATCCACAAGAAATAAGTGCCATGACATTAGTAAATATATGTGCACCCATGTTCTTCACAGGTCTAATAACAATAGCAAGAAGATAGAGACAACTGAAAGCCCATCGATAGAAGAATGGATAAAACAACTTTGGTATATACACACAAAGTAATACTATGCAACTTTAAAGAATAACAAATCTGAATAATACCTCATAGTATGATTGAACCAGGAAGACATTATTCTGAGTTAAATTAGTCAATCACAAAGAGCTCAACAGTGGACTGTGAATCCCAAGGTTGGCAATTCAAACCCACCAGCTCCTCTTCAGAAACCGTATATAGGATAGTTATGAGTTGGAATTAACTCAGTGGCACTAATGGCAGCTTCAACTATTGTAAAAACTCAAGGTTCTCTTTCTTTTTTAAAGTTTTTATTGTGAATTGAATTGTGGTTTACATGGGGGAATATCAGTTTGTTTCATTGCAATGATTACAATCCTTTGCATGCTTCATCATTTAGCAGTATTTGCTTCTATTCCCTCTGTTTTTATTTTGGATGTGCACCAAAACACTGAATATACATACAATCATTCAAACAGACAAAGGGCACACCCTGCCTCGTGGTCGCCAGCACATATCCTCTCTCCTTCCATGAGTCTACAATCCTCAGCTGCTCTGTCTCTCCATGTTAGCATTTCTGCCTCCATCTCTGGCATCATCACTTTTATGGGTAGGGTCCCACACTCCATTCCCGATCTTCTCCTTGATGGTCCCAGGATCCTCTGCTCTGGGACTGTAATATCGACCACTCACCACTTTTTGCTATAAAACAGCTACCTTTACAGTTGCAACAATCACAATTAGTTATTGAATCATGAGAGTCTTGTCTCCATCTCCTTTTCTGAGACCTGTCTAGACAGGATGAAAACCACTCAGTGGGATTCTACCTTTCTCTGCACACTCTAAATCTAAACTTCCTCTTGAAAAATTGTAAGCCAGTCACTTCATGCCTTTACAGCCCCCCCCCTCTGCACCCTCACCCCCATTGTAGGTAGCCAATCACTAAGTTGCCCATCCCTATCAACTTTGTGAACAGAGGGGATGGGAATGATCCTTGCTGTAAAGATTCTTTATCTCTTGGTTGCTATGTTAATCTACTATATCCATAAGTATAGGTCAAGTTCGTCAGATTATAGTGATTTGCACTTTTTTTTTTCTTTTCCTCTTTTCCTCCTCTAGTTGGGTTCTGAACATTCAGCCATTGAAGCTATGTCCAATGGGCACTATCTGCAAGTTTGGGCACCATTGTGCATATCCCCTCATTTCATCTCAACTTGATGCTTCACTCTCAGGTCTAGCCCTTGGTGTTCATGTCCTTGTCCATGGGCTCAGGAGTCCCCAGGTCTCACCGTACTTTGGGCTAACCAGCTCTCACCATACTCCAGGTCTATGGGGGCTCTATGGAACTTGATCAGACTCAGCTCACCTCTTCATTGCTGCTTTCCCTCCACTTTCTC
This sequence comes from Chrysochloris asiatica, assembly GCF_000296735.1. Taxonomy (NCBI): domain Eukaryota; kingdom Metazoa; phylum Chordata; class Mammalia; order Afrosoricida; family Chrysochloridae; genus Chrysochloris; species Chrysochloris asiatica. The sequence continues at coordinate 2,219,166 of NW_006408545.1, read as the reverse complement.
TCACCAGTAGATCCATGTGTCCACCAGCAAAGATTACATGCCTGCTCGTGCATTCCCTTTGAGTTTCAATCTTGGGGGGAGTTTATTCTGAAGGGACTTGATTGCTTGCCTTGATGGCCCCCTGGTGAATAACTTGCTTGTTCTTGTAGTAGCTAATCAGACTGACATTTTTGGTTTTGGTTTCCCTGCCAGTCTTTCTTTCAAGAAGTATCTTCTGTTCCTCTAGCTGCTCCAGACTGGTCTGCTTTTCTTTTCAAGTGGCAGTTTCCCATCTCAGAAGCTTCTGAGGTCAGGATTCCACCTAAGGTCTTATACCCTACAAAGGCTCTACAAGAAATCTCAAGAAAAGATTTTCATGCTGAAAGAAATATTCTTTGATGGTTTCCAAAGATGGGAGGGATAGGAGAGAATTTCACTGGTTACAGGATAAGCACAAGCTAGCTCGGGTCATAGGGAGGACAATATATAAGAAGTGGGAGGTTGGCAGAAGAATGAATGAAGAGGGTCTACATAGGTAAGAAGTGACTGAATTACAAGCTTTCAGGAGGGAGCCTAGATCCAGAGGGCATGGAGGAAGGTAGAATCTCCACTGACTAGGATCCAATCTGTCTGGGAGGGGCTGATGAAAGCAGATGGGGATAGGACTCTTGTGGCACAAAAGTGAATAATTGCTATCAGGACTGACTGTGAGGGTTGGAAATATAAAGATAGATGTTTTGTAGTAAAAGGAGGGCAGTGGTTGACTCTTCAGTCCAAAAGCAGAGGTCCCTGGGACCATCAAGGGAGAAGAGCAGAGTGTGGGACCCTACTCAGAGAACCAGTGATGCCAGAAATGGAAGTAGAGACGATGATGTGGAAAGATGGAGCAGCTGGGGACTCTAGACCCAGAGAAGGAGAGGCAGTGTGCTGACAAGCAAGGGGCAGGCTTGTTGGGTATACACTTTGGTTGTTTGAAGATGTATGGAGGGGATTATAATCATGACAATTAAATGATATACGATGGGATGAATGTAAAGCTAATGTTCTCTCATGTAAACTATCACATAATTCACAGTAAAACATTAAAAAAAAAAAAAGAATGAGTGAAGATAGGTGAAGACACAGGGAGGTATGCAAGATTTAAAGGGGTAGAAGTAAATATTGTTACATACACAATCTTAGAACAACAGTGTTCTGCAGACAGATACATGGGCAGATATATGGTTATGGGAGTAAGAGTGGGAGTAGTATGCCCACAAATATATAAGGCTTTGAAAGATATTTTTGTGCATGGGTGTTTACCTTTGCTGCACACATACTTATGAATGTAGTTGAGCACACAGGGGATAAAATGATGAAATCTTCTTCAACATTACCAGACACATGAGACAATGAATTGCTGGGCCAGTCTCAGGGGAAACCATGGTCAAATGTCATCATATGGTCCACAAAAAAGCAATGCTCTATATCGTACTTTGGTGAGTATCATCTGGGCTCTTATAAGCTTAGGAGCAACCACCTATGGTGGAAGAATGAAGCGTGATGAAAATTGAAGATGCTTGTAATCAACTAGTTCAATGAAGCAGGTGAATATCAGTTACCACAACTCATGATACCTGAACTAGATGGGACCTGGCTAATACTACCAACTTCTCTGAAAGGGATCACATTAGAAGGCACTACATAAAATGGCAAACAAATTTCAAAATTTGTAAAACAAAGACAAGGCTTAGAGGTTAGAAAGAGACTGAGGAATCCAGACTGTCAGGTCTGGAATTGAACTGACCCATGCATAAGACCCAAGCTATGGTATTTTCAATAACCTCAAATGCATGTGAAAGCTGGACAGTGAATAAGGAGGACCGTAGAAGAATTGATGCTTTT
>NW_006408545.1:2214085-2216523 GCF_000296735.1 Chrysochloris asiatica | reverse complement strand
TTTTTTTTAAAAAAACTAATTAAAATTCCCAAGCACTGTCACAGACAGAAAAACTTAAAATTTCAGGAAGGATAAGGCTCAAAGGATTAACTGTAAAGTATAATCACTTTTAGAATGCAGGTCATTTGAGTAAGAAAGCTTCTGTAGTAGTCTGTCTGTTAGAGGTGAATATTAATCCAGCTACAGTAATCTGTTCACATATCACATCAAGGCAGACCACTAATGTGTAGCAAGCTTGCAGTCCATGGTTCTCAAAGAAATGAATTCATTCAGTCAATGATCCTCTTTATTTTGTTCATTGTAATATTAAATGTTGACATTTGTGGATTAAAATATTAAGAAAAGAAAGAACGTTACAGTTTAATCCAGCTATTAGTGTGATTTGGCAAGAGTTGAACACATTTGAAAATACAGTGTTCAAACTAATTTCCTTTACATTCCTTGAAATCATTTCAAATATTTCTCCCTGAAAGTTAGGAAGTAGAAATTCAAATATTATCATGCATATATCTTAAGCATTTCCTTTTGTCAGCTAAACAATATAGACTAAGAATGAGTATTCTTGAACATCTAATTGTGCTTATGAGGAATCTGTACATGAACCAAGAGGCCATCGTTCGAACAAAACATGAACAAAACTGAATAGTTTAAAATTAAGACAGGTATGCAACAGGGTTGTATTCTTTCACCATACTTATTTAACCTGTATGCTGAAAAATAATATGAGAAGCTGGGTTATATGAAGAAAAACATGGCATCAGGATAGGAGGAAGACTCATTAACAGCCTGTGATATGCAGATGATACAACCTTGCTTACTGAAAGTGAGGAGGACTTAAAATACTTACTGATGAAGATCAAAGACCACAGTCTTTGGTATGGATTGAATCTCAATGTAAAGAAAACAAAAATCCTCACCACTAGACCAATAAACAACATTCTTATCAACAGAAAAAAGATTGAAGTTGTCAAGGACTTAATTCTTCTTGGATCAACTATCAACATTCACAGAAGCAGCAGTCAAGAAATCAAAAAACGTGTTGCATTTTGCAAATATGCTGCAGAATACCTCTTTAAAGTGTTAAAGAGCAAAGATGTCAGCTTGAGGGCTACGGTGCGCCTGAACCAAGCCATGGTATTGTCAATGCATGTGAGTGCTCCTTGGAGACCAGGATGGCCAAACTTCATCTCTCATACTTCGGACATACTGTCAGGAGGGACAAGTCGCTGGAGAAGGATATCATGTTTGGTAAGGTGAAGGGTCAGGAAAAAGAGGAAGACCCCCAGCAAGATGGATTGGCAAAATGGCAGCATCAAAGGGTTTAAGCATGACAACAATTGTGAGGTTGTCCCAGGACTGGGCAGTGTTTTGTTCTGTTGTGCATAGGGTAGCTTTGAGTTGGTACTGACTCGATGACACCTAACAACAACAACAACAATCCCCCATGATGAGATCTAATATACTTGAGTCACTTACAGGATGAGATATACTATTAGCAGCTAGTCAATTAAAAGGAAGTTTCATCAGGGGTGTGATATGCTTTAAATATATTACAAATTCAGGCAAGTGTATTGTTATTTTGAGGGTCTTGATCCTTCATCTGGTTCATCATCTAACCTGTTTTTTTTGGACTTGAAACAGTGGCCTTTTCTATTGCCTACTGTCCCTGGGAGTCAACTGCAGCCTGCCATCTTACCTGATGACTTGGATTCATTCACCTCTGCAGCTAAAGCCTCTTGCCTGAGCTACTGATGTTGGGTTCATCAGCCTTGGCACTTATGTGAGTCAGAAGAAGCCTCCAGCCTGACATCTGATACACAGACTTGGAACTTTCCCCCCACTTCTATATCTTTATGAGCCATTTCCTTGATGTAAATCTCACTGTTTGATATTGTTAAATGATGTCAAGTTAGTTCTGACTCATAGCAATCCATTTATGAGGATGTAAATCTTTGCTGGGCAGAAAGCCTCAAATGGACCTCTCAGTAAATGTACACATAGAATCTTCATTGGTTTTGCTTTTCTAGAAAGCCCAGCATAAGACATTTGGTACTGAGAATGATTCTAGAGAAAGAAAATAGTAAGGGTGAGCTTTCTAAAATGGTTCTCAATTGTGACTAATTTAAAGGCACTGAAAAATTTGCTTCCACTAATAAAGAGAGAACGGGTATTGCATGAGGTTGCAATACTAAAACACAAAATATCACCACCAACAAACCATGTATTGGTGAGAAGTGAGGCTCTGGGTAACAGTGTGTTTGATGTTTTTCTGCAATTTTGTCAGGAAAAGAAGTATAGGGAAGCTAGGTGATTGGTTTAACATACAATAGACCAACTGGTCAAGGAAAGAGATGAGCTCAGGCTTTGAAGTCACAGTTCAAGTGCTACATAAAATATCTCAAAGATTCTAAATGTGCCCTGAAAGAAAGCTTTATTTC
>NW_006408545.1:2175380-2213455 GCF_000296735.1 Chrysochloris asiatica | reverse complement strand
CCAAATGAACCAATAGGTCCATTTTGGAAGAAGTGCAACCAAAGTGCTCCTTAGAGGCCAAGATAGCCAAACTTCGTCTGTCAGACTTTGGACATATTGTCAGGAGAAGGATATCATGTTTGGTAAGGTGGAGGGTCAGAGAAAAAGAGGAAGACACCTAACAAGATGGATTGGCCAAGTGGCAGCATCGATGGACTCAAGTGTGGCAACAGCAGTGAGGTTGGCCCAGGATCGGGCAGTGTTTTGTTCTGCTGTGCATAAGGTCACTTAGGGTCGGTACTGACTCGATAGCACCTAACAACAACAACAATCTGATGAGTCATTGTCTGAGATGCTGCCTGGGGTGTCACATAGGAAATTGTTTGGGGCATTTCCTGAATGTTCATAGGCCACATAATCATCATCCACTAGTGCTCCTAAACCTAGGCTTTAGTCCATGTGAGACCCAAAAAATAAAGTACCAATTATGATCCAGTGGCACTGTGGGCTAATGCTCTAGAGTGCAAGGCCAGTTTGTACATCAAGGCCAGCAGTTCAAACTCACCAGTGGTTCCTTGGAAACCCTATACAGCATCACTATGAGTCAGAACCAACTGGATGCTAGTTAACAACAATAAGAGGTACACAACACTCCAAAACAACTGCTTTAGTTTTCTAATATGTACAAACAGAAACCTGAAGAATGTATATGGAAATTACTTTTATGTGTTTCGTTGGGTAATGATGCAAGAAGTTAAAATTGAATCATTTTGAGTTTATTGACATGGTTCCGCTAAGCACAGATTCTTCATTCAATGTTTCAGCTGGAGAAGTTAGGAAAGGATCTAATTGTTTATTTGGTAGGTTCACTGAAGCATGGATTGTGCTGTAGCCTAAAATACATCAGGTTGAAGTATGCCAGACTATAGAAGAAGTTTAAGGCTTAAGGACACTGACAGGTTAGAGTGGATTTATCAGAATAAACCAATAGACCTATGCATCAAATGCCCAGAGGACATACCTTTTATCACATAAGTGAGGAGCAAATTTGTGAAGGGAGACACAGGATCCTTGAAGACAGATGTGTTGCTATTTTATGTAAATTAGATTTAACAGTAGGAACTGCCCTAACTAACTTAGCACATGACTGTAGAGCATGAAATGTTAAGGCATTTTGAATGTGAACAACTCCAGCTATTGTTGGTAAGTGCTATTGAGTTGGTTTGGATTCATAACAACTCTGTATAGGGTTTCCAAGAAGCGGCTGGTAAGTTTGAACCACTGATCTTGAAGTTCAAACTGATCTTGAAGTTGAGTGCTTATCCTACCATGCTACATCAGGACTCCAGCCTGTTGTTGTTAGGTGCCAAAGAGTTGGTACTGACTAATAGAGAACCCATGCACAGCAGAATGAAACACTGTCCGGTCCTGGGCCAACCTCACAATTGTTGCCACACTTAAGCCCATTGATGCTGCCACTTTGCCAATCTCACTGGGGATCTTCCTCTTTTCCTCTGATTCTCCACCTTACCAAACATGATATCCTTCTCCAGTGACTGGTTCCTCCTGACAATATGTCCAAAGTATGAAAGATAAAGTCTGGCCATCCTGGCCTCCAAGGAGCATTCTGGCTGCACTTCCTTTCAATATTCTTCTCTAACACCATAACTCAAATTTATCAATTCTTCTACAGTCTTCCTTATTTACTGTCCAGCTTTCACATGCATAAGAGGTTATTGAAAATACCATGGCTTGGGTCAAGCGCACGTAAGTCCTCCGCATTCCATTGGGTCACCTTCCTTTGGAATGGGTACAAATATTGATCTTTTCCAATCAGTTAGCTAGGGAACTGATCAATTAGAACCTGGAGAAGTTGGTAGAAGCCTTCAACCATAATTAGCTTCATGTTGCCAAGCAAGGTGCTCTGCCACTTGAGTCATATGATTCAGCTGACCAGGGGTACACGATTTGGCTGATAGAAATGCAGTTTGGTGTCTTTGGCAGACTGCTATTGGTGAGTCACCTCACAGACCTTTACGATTTTTTATCAAAGTCTTGTCATCCTCTGTAGATAACTGTTCTCCTACTGTGAAACAGCTTTTGGCTTCTTAATGGACCTTAGTAGAGACCGAATGTCTAATCATGGGCCACCAAGTCACCATGAGATCTGAGATCCCCATCAAGTACTGGGTTTTGTCTGACCCAGAGTTAGAAAATTGAATGTGCATAGCAGCATTTCATCATTAATGGAGGTGGTATTTTTGAGCTTGGTATAGGCAGGACCTGAAGGCTTAAATAAGTTGTATTAGAAGGTGGCCCAAATGTCTATGGCCTTCACTCCTGTCACATTATGTTTCTATACCTATCTAGTCTATACCGATGGCTTCATGGGTAGTTCCTTATTATCAGCTGACTGAAGAAATTATAATGTATATTTGGTTTCATGATGGCAAGTCACAAGTCCATAGATTAAATATCAGACTGGAGGCTTCAGGCTCACATAGATGCAAGGCTGATGCATTAACTCAGCTGATCAGATGTCAGGCAAAGCTTGCTTGTTTTTTGCTTGGTTTGCATGCTGCAACTGGCTCATCATCTTACTTCTGATTCAAGCTGCAATGAAAGCGCTAGTAAAAAGCAAGGCTAGAGGAATTGATGGAATATCAGTGGAAATATTTCAGCAAACTGATGCAGCATTGAAAACACTCACTAGTGTACACCAGGAAATTGAGAAGACAGCTACCTGGCCAACTGGAAAAAAATATATATATGTCCCCATTCCAAAGAAAGGTGATCCTACATGATGTGAAAATTATTGAACAGTTTTGAAAATTATTAATCATTAAAATCACATGTAAGGAAAAATTTTCTGAAACACATTTCAAAAACAGTTGCAGTAGTATATCAACAGGGAGCTGCCAGAAATTCAAGCTGCATCAGAACAGGATGTGGGACAAAGAATACCATTGCTGATACTAGAGTGATCTTGGCAGAAAGTAGAGAACACCAGAAAGATGTTTACTTGTGCTTTATTAACTATGCAAAGGGTTAATTTCCATGGATAATAACAAACTATGGATAATATTGTTAGAAATGACATCCCAGAACATTTAATTGTGCTCATGGAAAACCTATACATAGGCAATCATTTGAACAGAACAAGGGATTACTGTATGGTTTAAAATCAGGAAAAGTGTGCATAAGGGCTGTATATTTACACTGTATTTATTCAATCTATATGTTGCACAATTAATCTGAGGAGCTGGACTATATGAAGAAGAACACAGCAACAGGACTGAAGAAGCTTCATTAAACAAACTGCAAAATGCAGATGGCACAGCCTTGCTAGCTGGAACTAAAGAGGACTTGGTGTACTTACTGATGTATATCAAAGAATACAGCCTTTAGTATGGATGACAGCTCATTGTCAAGAAACAAAAGTCCTCACAACTGTACCAACAAATAACACCATGATAAATGGAAGAATTGTTGAATTGTTAAGTATTTCCTTTTTCTTAGATTCACGGTCAGTGTCCATGAAAACAATACTCGAGAAATAAACTGATGTATTACACTGTACTAATCTGATACAAAAGACTTTTTAAAGTGTAAAAGAGCAAAGATTTTTGCTTTGAGGACTAAGATGTGTCTGATCCAAGCCATGGTAATTTTCAACTGCCTTGAAAATTGGACAATGAATAAGCAAGATGAAAGAAGAATTCATGCTTTTGAATTAGGGTGCTAGTGAAGAGGATTGGAAGTACCATGTTCTGCCACAAGAATAAACTGTTTGGAAGATGTACAGCCAGAACGCTTCTTAGAAGCAAAGAAAATGAGATTTGGTCTCATGTAAATTGGACATGTAATCAGGAGGGACCAGTTCCTAGAGAAGGACATCATGTTTGGTAAAATGGAAGGTCAGTGAAAAAAGAGGAAGACCCCAAGGCAATGGATTGACATAGTGGCTGCAGGGATGGACTCAAGAGCTATTGTGATGCTATCAACTAAATGATGTAATTATCCTAAGTATTGTAAATCCTCCCTTCTATGATATTAAATAAGGAGCTCTGGTAGTAGTAGTGGTTATGAAGAATCAGGCTGCAAACCTTAAGGTCAACAGTTTGAAACTACCAGTCGCGGATGGGAGAAAGATGAGACTTTCTACTCCTGTAAAGATTTACAGCCTCGGAAACCCTGTACAGGGTCACTATGGGTCGGAACTAACTCGATGGCACTTAACTTCAACAACATCATGTTAAATGGAGTCCTGGTGTGGCGCTGTGAGTTAATGCTCCAGACTGGAAAGCCATTTGAACTACAAAGTCGGCGGTTCAAGCTCACTAGTCGCTTCTTGAAAACCCTATACAGGGTCACTACGGGTTGGAACTGACTTAACGGCACTTAACAACAACAACAATGATGTTAATGGGGCCAGATGCAACCTACAGGATTAAGCTGTAACTCAGTCACTTTGAGATATAAAAGGAGAGAGAAGTAAACAGAGCAAGAAGGACCTACTAGCACCACTAGGAATATGGTGTGTCCTTTGGAACTAGGGTTTCTTCACTACGAAGCTCCTGTTGCTGTTGTTGTTAAGTTCCTTTGAGTCAGTTCTGACTCACCCTGTATAGGATTTCCAAGGAACGGCTGGTGAACTAGAACTCCCAACCTTGTGGTTAAAACCAACATTGGACCCAAAGAAACAGTGATGCCAGAGATGGAGGCAGAGACGAGAACGTGGAGAGATGGAGCAGAGTGGCTGGGGACTCCAGACCCAGAGAGGGAGAGGGACTGTGTGCTGACATCCAGGGGGCAGCCTTGCAGGGTATACCCTTTGGTTGGTTGATTGTGCATGGAGGGGATTGTAACCATGGCAATGAAATGATATATGATAGGATGAATGTAAAGCTAATGTTCTCCCAAGTAAATGATCACATAATTCACAATAAAACATTATAAAAAACACAAAAAACATTGCAGTCAAGTGCATTAACCTGAAGCTCCTAGACACAGGGAAAGACTGATGTAAAAATATATTAAAAACTCCAAGGAGTGCCAATCACAGATGCTGAAAAGAAACAGGGACAAATAATTTCCAGAATCAGGTGTTATGAATTTAGACTTTCCCAAACTCTGAGAAAATAATGATGTGTGTGTGTGTGTGTGTGTGTGTGTGTGTGTTTTAAAGCCATCTACTGGTGTGGTATTGTAAGATAAGCACTGGACTGTAAACCACAAGGTCAGAAGTTCAAACCCACCAGCTGCTCCTCAGCAGCCTTATACAGGGTTGCTCTCAGTTGGAACCATCTGAACAGCACTTAACAACAATTAACAGCTTGTGGTATCTCTGGTATAGCAAAATTCTTATATATAAAGACATATGGTAGTGTAGAGATTCAATGAAGCAACAATGAGTTCAAGAATAGCAATTGTGAAGACGGTGCAAGACTAGACAGTATTTCCTTCTGTTGTGCTGAGGTTCTCTATGAATTGGATCAGACTCAATGGCATCTAACAACAAAAACATATACTTAATTACTCTTTTACAGAGAGATTGAGCTTAGAACGGTTACAGCTTTACATACTATTATTATTTGAAACACTGACTAGCTGGAATTCCACAAACAGCAGCACATCAGAAGAATCACACCTTAGATTCAGAGTGCTTTCTCTAGAGTCTGAGTCTATAAACTAAGCATTTTCTGTTAAATAGGCTTTCAGGAAAGAATGGTTTAGACTAATGCTAATATGAAAAGCATAAGTTAATTCACATTATCGTCCTACTTATTTTTTATTCAATATATGCTTATCTAGTCTGGCACTTGCAAGGTGCAAGGAGTGTCCCAGTGAACTAAGTAGTCCTCTTGCTAACCCTCAGGGAGGTAAGAGTTCCCTGGGGGGTAACAGGTTCTAGATGATGACACAAATAACAATGCAATTGTGATTGGGAGTGATAAGTGCTATGAAAGAAAAGTTAAGGGACCTAACCTATGTTTCTAAGGGGCAAAAAAAGTCTTTCTGTGAAATGACTTTTAAGATGGGACTTGACAGAAAATAAATGGAAGTTAAGTAGGTGAAAAAGCATAGGCTGCAATTAGATGAGGAAGAAGCATTTTGTATAGAAGGGATTTCATGTAGAAAGATGCTCAGGCAGCAGACGCTGCTGTTTTGAGGAATCTAGAGACCCTGTGCCGGCATCCATGGAGACTTCTGGAAGACAAGTTTAGTGTATGTGGCAGAGGGTCTGGGGAGAAGGCAACCACTCAGGTCTTTAAAGATTTTGATCTTCATTTCAAAAATAATTGGAAAGATTTTAAGTGGTTTTTGAACACTAGTTGCTGTGTGTAATTCAATTGGATTGAGTGAAAGGTGTGTGGGGTGGGGGTGGGGTATAGGAGCAGGGCTAAAGTAGGAGTGGGAGACCAGGTAGAAGCTAACTTAGTACAGGAATCGTGATGGAAAACAATAGCATGGAATAGAGAGGCAATCAGACATAAAGAATAGTGTACATACTCAAGATGTTTTAGGAATTAATGATTGATTTTTGTTGCTATTTGCCATTGAGTCCGTTCTGACTCATAGTAACCCTGCATAGGTTTTCTGAGAGCATTTGATGGATTTGAACTGCCTACCTTATAATTTACAGCCTCAGTAACCCTGTACAGGGTCGCTATGGGTCAGAACTGACTCGACAGCACTTAACAACAACAACCTTGTAATTAGTAGTCAGTGCTTATCCTGCAGTGCCGTACCAGGGCCCTAATGATTGCTTTTTAACTCCACAAAATTAAATATTTCCTGGTGTGGTGCTGTAAGATAAGCACTGAACCTCAAAGTCGGTTTGAACTACAAGGTCAGCAGTTCAAACTCACCAGTTGCTCCTCTGAAACCCTATACAAGGTTGCTGAGAGTCAAAACCGACTCAACGGCACTTGGCAACATCAATGACGATTTTCAGTTGAAGGAGATAGCTGGTTTGCCCCATTTAGTAGATATTGTTGTTGTTGTTAAGTGTCACCATTGTTAAGTTCTGACCTATAGTCAGCCTCTATAGAGTTGCTGAGGAGAGACTGGTAGGTAAGCTTAGACTGCCAACTTTGCGGTTCAAACTAACTTATTAGGACATTGCATTAATCCACAGCTCCACATCAGGAACACTGTGTCATAAGCGAGTGTGTATAGGGCTTTACACTCTTGTTGTTGTTGTTGTTGTTGTTGTTGTTGTTATGTGCCGTGGAGTTGGTTCTGACTCATAGTGACCCTGTACAGGGTTTCCGAGGCTGTAAATCTTTATGGGAGCAGAAAGCCTCATCTTTCTCCCGCGGAACAGCTGGTAGTTTCAAACTGTTGTCCCTGAGGTTCGCAGCCCAATTCGTAACCACTTTACACTCTTAGGAGAGCTTAATAATATGAAATGAGAAACCTGCTCCATGTATTTGAAGGACTCATATCCCAGGCATGATACTTCTACCGATTTATCGAAATCTCACTATGACTCTATTTGCTATCAGAAATAGGGATTAAAAGAGCACCAGAATTACAGAACTCCTTTAATGACAGAGAACATTTTAAGTACAAGACAGCCAGTCTTGATCAGTCATGTAGTAAATTCAAGTTTTGATATGGTTTCAGAGTCTGAGTATATTCCTTATCTCTGCTGACAGGAATTTGGTGGATTCACAGTACTATTTGATTATGATTTAGAAACCCACATCTTCAAGCTTTAATATTCACTTTATTTGCTATCATGAAACAGCCATTTCTTTATTTGTGACTGTCAGATAACATCTCCACATTTTATGGTTTACTATTGGAGAATTCAAGGCTGATCTGCCGTGTACCCTCCAAAAGCCCCAGCTCTCACTTAAAATTATAATTAATGCTGCATGATACCAATAGGATTATTTTATTTTTACTTAGAGAAAACATAAATGACAGTAAGTAAATACAAGAATGATAGCCTGATGAGAGTGCACATTTTATTTATGTGCTAGGCAGACAATAACCCTTTGGAAATACTGATATAAATGCATTGCCTATAGATTTTTGTAGTTGTTGTTAATATAAGAATTTCCAACTCCTCCAATTAACTAGCCTCTCAATTTTGAATAATAATCTATTTGTTAACTCATTTTTACTCAGTATCTATTATATAGTACATGTAAGTATGGTACGAGCAGACTGCACAATTTCATTATTTGAGGGAATGTTCTGAGAGAAGTCTTATCAGATAAAGCCTTACCTGAAGAGAATAGTAGCGAAGGTTGTAGTGCGATGCTTTGGGCTGTGATTGTGGGTCTCTAAATTGGTCGTGCCCACCTCAAAGCCATGATTCAATGGCTGGGCTGGGATGGAGCCCTTGTGTCTGGGGTGATTATAAAGTGCTGACCAGTTGCTGCTGAACGTAACTGAACAGAAAACGGAAAGATGGCTGCAAATGCTTCAGGACAAGATTTCCAAAATAAAAATAGGGTTGCAATTTTGGCTGATCTGGACAAAGGAAAAAGAAAACTACTCATGCAGAACCAATCTTCGACAAATCATTCTGGGGCTAGCATTGCACTCTCCAGACCCTCTCTTAATACAGATTTCCGGGATCATGCTGAAAAGCTGCACATTGCAACCCAGCAGAAGGCAGCTTTACAGCTGACTGGACTGAATCAGACTCTGAACTGGACAGTCACAGAAACTCACCCTCTGCCCTCGCATGTGGACATGAGCAGATCATGTCCTCAATGGACTGTCAAGAATCTGGTATGCTAATTAGCTTTAAAGAAGTGAACCAATCAGCTTCATTAAGTCACATTCATATTTGCTGTTATGGATTAATGCCTGTGTACATTTTGAATTTATAGTCAAATATATCATCCTGAAATATTCTTTGTGAACTCATAACTAGTTCCCCTAATCTCAATTGAAAAACAAAAGCAAAAAACCAAGACATGACTAAATAACCCATCAGTCTTAGATATCTTTTATAAACAGATGCCACTGTAAATGATATGACTAATTGCTATTAAAAACAGTTGAAAAAAAAAAGAGTAGCAAAAAGTCAAAATTAAGCAAGCTAAAGAAAAGCAAAGAAGGATAAAGAAAATTTCTGACTTCAAGGAGTTAATATATTATTTGTTTTGCTATTCAACCAAAAACTAAGGAAACAAAATGTGACAAATCAACAGGAGCAATTAAAATTCTTTAGAACGATATCTCCAAGTACTTTCCTTTTCCTGATAGTATGGGAAGGAAGATTTAACTTAGTGATATACCAGGGTATATTAAAAAGTGTTGTTACTAAGGTTCTAATGCATACATGCATGAGTTTATTCCATGCAAAATATGTTTAAGCATGTCTTTGCAATCAAGGGATGACTGCAGACAAATTCTCTCAGAAATACATTGTCTTAGCCTCATTCTGCTGTTAAGTGTCATCAAGTCAATTCTGACACATAGCGACCCTGTATAGGGTTTCCAAGGAGCAGCTGGTGAGCTTGAACCACCAATCTTGCAGCTCAAATGACTTTACAGTATGATGCATTAGCCCACAATGTCACACTAGGATTCCATTAAGGTGCTTTAAAAAACAGAGTTCAGGACTGGGATGCTCCTGCATTGCTGGTGGGATTGCAAAATTGTCCAACCACTCTTGAAAGCAATATGTCACTTCCTCAGAAGGTCAGAAATAAAAGCTTGGAAATAGAAGGTTGGAATGATCCAGCAATTCATCTACTTGGTATTTACCCACAAGAAATACGAGCCATAACACGAGTAGATATATGCACACCAATGTTCATAGGCGCACTATTTACAAAAGCAAAAAGAAGGCGACAGCCTAAGTGCCCATCAATTGAAGAATGGATAAATAAACTGTGTACATACACAGAATGCAATATTATGCTGCCTTGAAGAACACCAAGGAAGCTGTTAGCCACCACATAACATGGATGAACCTTGTGGATGTTATATTGAGTGAAATTAGTCAGTTACGAAATGAGAAATTCTGCATAGTACCACTATTGTAAAAGAATAAGAAAAAGAACCCATACTGAAAGCGGGAGGGATTCCTTGCTGGTCACTGAGATGCGGGGAGTGGTGTGAGGGGATGGAAGGGAAGGTGGAGCACAGGGTAGGGAATAGACACAGGATAGTTTGGATGCTGGGGAGGGAGCCAATACACAACAAGGTGGAAGGGAATAGATAAATAAATAAGAACAGTTAGAAAGGTTTGCATGGGCTAAGTGGGACAGAGGTAAATAATGATGTATGCACAACCTTGGAACAACAGGTCTCTGGGATACAGGGATTGAGGTATAGTCAGAATGGGGCTAAAGGGGTTAAATAATGTTAAGATGTTTGGATATCTTTTGAATCTTGGTTTCCCTTCCATACCATTATAAAATAGACACTAGAGGGATTGAGAAAGGAATAGCCAGAAATATCACTATACAAAGCTTGTAAGTCCGTCTTCTTCCTATAACTGATTGGAATACCTAAAATGGGGCTACAACTTGCCCAGTGAAGGAGGCTTCCTGTGGAGCCTCTGCAATGCATAATGCCATAGGTAGAATCCTGAACCTCATCCAGAATGTTCTGAGGTGGGAAATTTCCACTTGAAAGGACAAGCAGACCAGCCTGGAGCGGCTACAACAGAAGATACTTCTTGAAAGAAATACCGACAGGAAAAAAAAACAAACCCCCAAAAAACAATAATGGTAGTCCAACTGACTACTACAAGAACAAGCAAGATGATCACCCAGGAGACATCAAGGCAAGTGGTCAGGTCCCCTCAGGCCAATCCCCTTTCTAAGACTAAGACTCAAGGGAAATACACGAGCAGGCATGTGGTCTGTCTGGTGGACCAAGTTGGTCACTGATAAGGGGAAGTGAGAGAAAAACAGCAATGAAGCTGTGAGCTTAAGTCTGACCCTGTACAACAGACTTCTTCGAAAACGGGTGGAGACTTGGTTGGCCAACAGTATGGCAAGACCTGGGCACTCCTGGGCCCAGAATCAGTGACATAGCCATAGAGGAGTAGAGTGGAGAGTGAAGTGTCCAGCTCATGTGAAGTGAGGGTACATTCAGAAGAACACCCACACATGCTGTTAATATCCATTTGTCCTGCCTTCAATGGCTGAATGATCAGAACTCAACTAGAATAAGAAAAAAGAGGAAGAAAAGAGTAATGTGATACAATTTGATGAACTTGACCTACACCTATGGATGCAGTTGCTCAAAAGAGGGAACAAATCTTTACAGTGAGGATCATTCCCACCCCCTTGATACACAGGTTAGAAAGGGTTGAGCAACTTGAACATTGGCTACCCAAAATGGGGGACTAAGTCCTGGTGTGGTGCTGTGGGCTAATGCATCAGACTGCAAAATTATTTGAACTGCAAGGTCGATGGTTCAAGCTCATCAGCTGCTCCTTGGAAACCCTATACAAGGTCACTATGGGTCAGAATCTACTCGAGGGCACTTCACATCAATGACACAAATGCAAGAAGTGACTGGCCTACATGCTTTCAAGAGGGAACCTAGATCCAGAGGATGTGGAGGAAGTTAGAATCTCCACTGAGTAGTATCCAATCTGTACGGGCGGGGCTGATGAAAGCAAATGGGGATAGGACTCTTGTGGTACAATAGTGAATAATTGTTATCAGGACTGACTATGAAGGTTGGAAATGTAAAGGTAGACATTTTGTAGCAAAAGGATGGGAGTGGTTGACTTTGCAGTCCAGGAGCAGAGGTCCCTGGGACCATCAAGGGAGAAGAGCAGAGCGCAGGGTAGGGACCCAGAAAAACCCTGATGCAAAAGATGGAGGCAGAGAAGATGACGTGGAGAGATGGAGTGACTGGGGACTCTAGATCCAGAGAGGGAGAGGGGCTGTGTTGAGGACCAGGGGGCAGACTTGCAGGGTATATCCTTTGGTTGGTTAATGATGAATGGAGGGGATTGTAACCATTGCAATGAAACAATATACGATAGGATGAATGCAAAGCTGATGTTCTCCCATGTAAACTATCATATAATTCAAAATAAAACAATAATAATAATAAAAAAACAGAGTTCAATCAAAACATTGGCATCTGATGGGATCTACTGGGCCAGTTAGTTTTCAAGACAGAGAGATCCGTTCATAAGTTTATGTCTCTGAATCATCAAAGAATGTGTCATAGGAGGAGTTAGGATACTTCAGGACTGAGAGAGTATGAAGATCTACATACCCACAACAAACACCCTGTCCTCAGACCCTGGGTGATACAAATGGTTTCCTATTCCATTTTAACTGTATTAGGTGACAGGGCTATTATCTTCACAGCTCTTTGCTTGGGGGCTGCCCAACAATAATAATAAATACTCCTATATTTAGAAAAATAATATCCTTCCAAATAAATATCTTCCATAGAAGTGGGACCAAAATGTACTTTTGGAAAATTTATAAAGTAAAACAACACAAAATGTGCAAGGATTATAAATGTTATTTAACAGGATCCTTATCATTGGCCTATTGAAATCTTCTTCAGCTCTTCTCTGAGGATGCAGAATAAAGTCAAGAAAATCGAACTTTCTCTGTGTCTAGTTAGATTGACAACCATGAATACATCTCATAAACCTGACACCCAGTGAAAATGTTTCAGGTACCAGCCACTGACTGGTTAGGGAAACACTAAGTCCCATTCTATACTGAGAAAACTATAAGCATTGTTAAGAAGATTCAAATAGCAACAAATTAATGATTCTATTGATAAAAGTACTATCTGCAAAGTATAAGAGTTGATGTGGATGATAAAGACAATGTAACTTCTCAAACAAAAATCAGCTTTGAACTTGTTGGCTATGTCAACTCATTCCTTTGTTCTAAGGGTTAGACCCTTTAAATCAAGTTTTGAAATGGTCCCATGATAATATTTACCAAACTAGTAGGCACTTTCGTGCTCTCAGTTCTATTCCCTTTGTTCTTTCAAGCTATACACTTCTCCTAGGTGCTAAAAAGATCCAAGATTATTTTTGTGTTTAGGTAAGTTATACAGCCTTCCCCCACTGCCCATTCCTCTGCTGAGTCAAAGAGAAAGAAAACTTTGAGCCCTAAAATCAATCGGAGCAAAGGAAACAGCAGATCCCATTTCAGTTCCTAATAATCCTTTATTTCACTTGTTGTTGTCCTTATTGCTATTTTATTTGCCCAATAGTAGGTAGGAAAACAACCTACATCATACTGGGAAGTTAATTCTTACCAATCGCTCTCACAGGCTGTGCCTAACAGTTTTGTATACTTCATGCTAATGTTCTCTTGACTTGATTATGTAAAACAGTAAGTGACCATTTTGTAATCTGTGCTATATTACAAAGCTTTTATTTCTATTATTGTCATAATTTAACTATAGAAGACACATGGTCTTCTCAAGTCCTAGGTTTCAGCAGAGAGCAAAAATAATCATGATACACAAGTATTAGTAATTTCATTCTAAATGAACATAAAACATCACTTGAATTTCAGTCTAGGTCAATTTTTACTTTGCTCCCTCACAATGATTTAGAAAAAGGAATTCTGTTAAGAAATTAGTAGCTAAACATATTTTTGTAAATATTTGCAAGGGTTTGGATGAAATTACAAAAGAATTATATATTTCCCTATAAATAAGGAGCTCTGGTAGCACAGTGGTTACTAGTTGGGCTGCTAACCTCAAGGTCAACAGTTTGAAACTTCCAGCCATTCCATGGGAGAAAGATGAGACTTTCTGCTCCCATAAAGATTTATAGCCTAAGAAACCACATATAGGGTTGCGTTGAGTCAGAACTGACTCCACAGCACACTACCACCACCACCACCATAAATACTATATAATCAGAGGGAACACTGTTATGTTGACATTTCACTCATATCTTTGAATGAATAAAAAGAAACCTGACCTACATATCTTTCATTCTCATTTCACACCAAGATATTAATACCTTACGTGAACACAAAAGGCCAGAGGACAAGATTTACAATAAATATACGGTTATCAGACATAATATGGCAACACTCATCTGCAAATTTGCCATACTATCATGACTTGTGTGTTTCTGTTATGCTAAAAAACTATGCCACTGGTGTTTTAAATGCCAACAGAGTGACCCATTGCAGACAGGTCTCAATGGAACTTCCAGACAAAGACATTCAAAAAAGGAGAGGTGGACAACTTCTGAAAGGTTGTTGTTGGTGGTGGTAAGTGCCATCAAGTCAGTTTCGACTAATAGTAACCCTGCATAGTGTTTCCTAGGAGGGGGCTCATGAATTTGAACTACCACCCTTACAATTCAAACGACCAGTACTTATCCTACAGCCCCACACAAGGAGGGATCTGAAATGTTAGTCACTAAATATCTTATGAATTGTAGGGTAAGACTGTCTTACAGTGCCTGAAGATGAGCCCCTTACATTGGAAGACACTCACAGTGCAAATGGAGAAGATCTGCTTCCTTAAATACACTTGATCTTAATGATGTGGATGGAGTAAAGCTTTCGGGGCCTTCTGTTGCATATGGAGAACAACTCAAAATGAGAAGAAACGATGCAAACATTTGGAACCTGGAGTATGTGAAGCATGAATCTAGTAAAATTGGAACTTGTCAAAAATGAAATCTAATGCATAAAAATAGATATCCTAGGCAATAGATATATATATTCTGAATAGTAAAACTTCCTCAGCCTGGGTGAAATAAGAACCTCCCCACTAAATTTTAGAAAAGTAATCTTTATTTCTCACCTCCCAAAATATTTTGCTGTGAATTCAAATAAATTGCTAATCTGACATAGCATCATTTTTATTTCTTGTTACTGCATCTGAATTACCTATTCTAAGAAAGGCTCATTAAAGTACCTCTATATGGAAGAATTGGCTATTTGATGGTTTCGCAGTTTTCAATCAGTTGGTCTTTTTCTAGACAGTAATATATAAGGTTTTAATGAATTTTGCTATTTACTCTATGGTTTTCTTCCCATAAAGCAATGAGTTATTATATCATACCAGCAAGCAGATAAATCTTTCACTGATGATGGCTGATTTATAATAAGACTTTGTAAATTGAATATTCATGTTTAAAAAGTTCTTTTAAACATGAATGATATATATTAGTACTCATAACTCATTTTCTTTTTTTACTTCTGCTCACTGCAACATTGATGTATTTCTTTCCTCTCCTTTCTCCTTTATATACTTGATTTACACTTCCTTGAAATGGAAAATATATTTTAATTTGCAGTGAGATATGTACATGTTGTGTGTTTATATATGTGACTGTTCCACTGTAATCAGAGTAGCTGATTAGATTTTGACTGGTGCATAGCAAGATTAACATTCGAGTTCAGGAATAGAATACTTCGATTATCACAAATCCTGAATGAGTACATAACTGAGATAAAAGCTCACTTGCCTGCAGTGTAAATCTTTGATGGTAAAGAGAGAGCTTTTCTCTTTTGTATGACAGTATCTAAACTATATTTTTTTCATATCTTCAATTATAGTTATATTTTAGATCATTCATGAGATAATTAAATTGGTTTGGGTATACCTGTAATATTTGTTGGACAACATTCTGATTTATTGGGCACTTTTGTAACCAACAAATGAACGTTCATATAATAATGTAGCCTTAATTGTTTTAGAAAAATTAGAAGGTTGAGTCATATTCCTTAAAGTAAACACTTGGATGATACTGAGTAACCACATCTTTCAGTATGAAAGCAAAACACCTTCCCCAATGCGTACTTTAGACTACTAGAAATCTCCTGATCTATAAAAACATTACAATTCAACTTAACTAAAAGACTCTAAGAAGCATACACACACACACACACACACACACACACACACACACACACACACACGCATTGCTGTTGAGTCAAATCCAACTCAGTAATCCTATAGGACAGAGTAGGTTGGAAACCCTAGACGGCCACATCTTCCTCCCACAGAGCAGTTATTGGATTGATACCACTGACCTTTCAGTTAGCAGCCAAGTGTTTAACCACTACACCACCAGGGATCTTATGCAAGAACCAGAGAGGTAAATAAGTGAAGTCAGGTAGATGCTCACTGAGTACAGCAATGATGCATCCTGTGTGCGAGAAGTAGCTCCTACCCAGCACCATCCACATCGTTTAAAAGGATTGAAGACTTAATATTGCCAGGTCTTCTGATTTAAAAACAAAAAACAAAATCTGGAAATTCAGATTATTATGTCAAATCTCTCAGTTTTCAAATAAATAAAATATGTTGGTTCATTGCATCTATCCTGCAGACCAAATTTCAAATCTATCTTAAAAGACATTTTTTTTTTTTTAACTTTTTTATCTGGGAAAATTTCAGACATCTGCAAAAGTGAAAAGAATATTATAAAGAACCTCCTTGTTGTGCAGCAACATAAATCTCTGGCCAGCCCTGACCCTTTTATATTACCATCCATTTCCCTCATCCTTATATTGGTTTGAAGCTAATCTCACACATCATATCATCTGTAAATATTTCAGAATGCATTAGGGGAATATTTAAGAAAATAAAATAGAAATATTTCCCAGCAAATACAGGACTGTTTCTGTTAGGTTACATGCACAAAATTAACCCATCAGTGTTTATCTTATAAATCATCTTAGTTAGAAATTTAGAGGGTATTTGAAAATACTCAAAACACCACATTTCTAAAAACAAAGAGAAAACTATATGGCTGTCCTTTTTGATTTCTACCTCTTCTGCTATCTCATACCAGAGTGATGTTGTTGTTGTTGTTGTTAAGTGCTGTCGAGTCAGTTCTGACCCATAGCGACCCTGAACAGGGTTTCCGAGGCTGTAAATCTTTACGGGAGCAGAAAGCCTCATTTTTTTTCCCGCGGAGCAGCTGGTAGTTTCAAACTGCTGACCTTGTGGTTTGCAGCCCGATTAATAACCACTACGCTACCAGTATATCAAATATAGACAATGTATTCATTTTACCATCATCTTTGTAGAGCTTGTGAAAATAACTTTAACATTGTGATTCCAAATTGTGGCTCATTTGTAATAGTTGTCAAGGAGTCATAATGGAAATTCTATAACTTTTGATCTCTAGATGACCAAGAACAGAAATCATTTTATTAGGAAAGCCTTAGATTATGTTTTACTAACAAAATCATGATATTTAAGTCCCTCACTCAGCTGATAACTGGTGGTGGTGTGTAGTGGACTAGGTAGGTTCTGACTCATAGCGGCCCTGTATAGGGTTTACAAGGCTACATATCTTTATGGGAGCAGAAAGCCTCATCTTGCTCCCACTGAGCAACTGGTAATTTGAAACTGCTGACCTTGCAGCTAGCAGCCCTACTCATAACTACTATGCTACCAGAGCTCCTTAGCTGATAGCTAGAGCATGTGAAATGACTTATCCCTTGTGTAAATTTTCATTGTTCCTGAGATTACTTCTGTGTGAATTCAGCATAAAGATTTAGAATGTGATGGGTAGTTTTAATGAACCCTCTTCTGAATCCCACTGCTTATGAAGTTATACATAAAGAGTTGTGAAGCTTGAGTGTAATCCATTCTTACATACTCATATTGTGAGCTATATGTACTTGAATTTTCTAATTCTTTTTTAAAATCATATGTACACTAAGTGTAAATATATCATAAAGGTAGATTCCCCCAGAGACCCCATTATATGCTGATTTGAATTTGAGTAGCAAAGGATAATTATTTATTATCCTGAACTTATCCTGAACATATATATATATATATGTGTGTGTGTGTTCTAATAATAATAAATAATAAAAATATATAAATATGTGTGTTCATAATAATAATAAAAATAAATAAATAAATGTGTGCTCATAATAATAAATAAATAAATATATATATATATATATATAGAGAGAGAGAGAGAGAAACAGAGAGAGAGACAGAGAGAGAGACAGAGAGAGAGCACGCTAATTAATATTCTGAAAAGCATTTTACATTCAAGATTGCCTTGTTACTGGACAGTAGGTACTGAGTAATGGCATACTACAGTTTATTTTTAAAAAAAAAAATGGAAAGAGTTTACATGTTTGTTTATTTATATAATTTGTGTATTATAGTGATTCTACACAGTGGTTTCAAAATGAAACTACACAAATCATCCTTTTTCCCTTCATTTTAAGATTCAACTGAAGTGGTGAAACTTCATTAACTTTGTTGGAAACTTAGGTATGTTACAAAACTGCATTTGATTGTTTCCTTTAACCTATGATATAGATGAAATTGAAATTCAAAGCAAAATTGATTTCAGACTAAGTAACACATACTTTTGTGGGCTTAAGAATTTGGTGTAGTTTCGTGCAGTGGTTCCTTTATCAGACTTGCAATAGAATAGGGGCAATGCAAGAGCAAGCATAATCATAAAGCCTTCATTTAATTATACTTATAAACTAATTATACTTCATACAATATTTTGATAGTCTAGACCTGGATGTTCCACATAACCTTGCAGCAGAAGGCAGCGGTGCCACTGGAATACTCCCTGTACCTCCTGGTTGGTAAGGTAAAAAATGGGAAAACAGGAAACCTTGTTTTATTGCTCCATTTATTCAACTTTCAGCTATTTCATCAGGTATCTGCCAGTCACCCTAGTGAGATATAGCTGGACAATTCATTGAGCAACAATAGGACATTAAATTAATAAGCTATATTTCCAATAATACTGAGGGTTTCTTGCAGGTATCATAACTAGATATTGGCATCAGAAGCCTAAATAAACAGCTGAATCACCAAAGAGTAAAGAGAAACAATTTTTTCTGGACCCTTGTTCATGCTCATTTGCTTGAACTTTGCAGAGAAATAAATGGCTGTTGTCGTTAAATGCCCTAAAGTCAGTTTGGATTCATAGAGAACCTGTATAGGTTTGTGAGGTTTTGCATTGCTAACCTTGTGGTTAGCAATCCCAGGTTAATCCTATAGGGGTTTAAGTAGAAATGAGAAAGCAGTCTGCTGGTTGGAGAATCCTGTTTCTCTCTTGAAAGCAGTCATTGAATAAAAGTAGAAAACATGGATATAGACCATTATGGACTCAATCCTCTACCAGTGAATTTCTAGAAAGATAAAAGCCTTTGAGAACTAAGCCAGTGATAAACTGTGAAACTGAGATTAAAACTCCTCTATAAACAAAATATCATAAAAAATAGATTAATATGCTAAATCCTTAGGAAAATAATGATCTTACTTGAAGTGTTTCTTCATATAACTTGTTTTAGGTGTATCAAATATACATATGAGTTATAAAATATTTATAATGCTGTTTCTTTAGCTAATTATTATTCTTCAAGATGTAGTAAATACATAATATATTCAATTATGAATATATCAACCCAGAGTATTGCAGATGGAATCAAATATCCATATTAATGTTACAAATTTATGATATGGATTCTCATATGAACGCATTTTACTATGTACCATACGAAGTGCAATACTTTACCCACCACTGAAATGCAATTATCTCTGGGGTGAATGACAGCTAGAGTTCAGAGCCTAGAACAGCAGTACATAATAGAAAATAAATGACTTTTCCAGCTGAACCCAGAGAGGGATTTTAGGTAGGCAGAATTGAATTATCCTCATTAGAATCAGGCCAGGAGACAAATCTTTATTATCAGGAGAAACCCAGTAGTGTTTTTAATGACCATAATGGAGCATATCTGGGTTTCCCATATCATCTGTATGTCAACTTCTTTCCAAAACAACACTCTCTGTCCCAAGAGAATGCTAATATGCACAAGGGTTTTGTGTGAGTTCACACAAGTTGTTTTTCTTGACCACATTTCATCGCCAAAGTGTCAAGTATTAGTCTTTGTCACAGCACTATAACATTTATACATATGAATACAAGGTTTAATGCGTATACCATTAAACCATTTTGTGCTTTTCTAAAGCAGCATTTACATTCAGATTAACATTTAAGAGACAGCTTGTACCAATACAATACACAGCATACATTCTACTTCCCACTATCTAGATAAATGGTCTAACCTTTTTACAGGATAAAAGGACATTTTTATTTTGATAATTTAAGAAAATCATATTTATTCTTATGTGTCCTTAGATCTTGGACTAGTTATAAGGACAAAGAGTTTAAATTGTGTTTGTAACCAGAGGGTGTGAAACCAGGAGGCATACAGATGAAGAATGTTAAGGACTAAACCTTTTAGAGACTATAGGAGATTTCCATTCTTATCCCTCTTAACTAAGGTATCCTGCAGAATGCTGTTAATCACTGATCTTTCATTCTCTTCAAAGAAAGGCTGAAAGTTCATTTATTCTGCTTCATTTTATTTTGAGATTAAAGATGTCTTCAAAATAGATTTATTTTCCTTATTTATAACCTCTAATGCACACTTTCATTAAGAGTTTACAAGGTGTTTTGTTTTGTTTGTGTGTGTGTGTGTTTGTGTGAGTCCTGGTGTGGTGCTGTGGGTTAATGAGCCAGACTCCAAAGCCCTTAAGAAGCTCTGGTAGTATAGTGGCTACGAATAGGGCTGCGAACCACAGGTTAGCAGTTCAAAACTACCAGCCGTTCCGTATTAGAAAGATGAGGCTTTCTGCTCCCGGAAAGATTTATAGCTTCAGAAAACCTGTACAGGGTCACTATGAGTCGGAACCGACTCCACGGCACATAAAAACAACAACAACAATGCACACTTTCATTAAGAGTTTACAAGGTGTTTTGTTTGTGTGTGTTTGTTTAATTACTTCTAGAAGACTCTACACAGGTAGGAGGGGCACTGGTGGTGCCAGTGGTTAAGAATGAAACTGCTAACTGAAAGGTCAATAGTTGAAACCTGCCAGTCACTCTGGGGGCGAAAGATGTGACTGTAAGCTTCCATAAAGATTTATAATATTAAAAATCCACAAGGTCAATGTGAAGTCCTGGACAAGCACTGCACTGCTAACTGAAAGATCAGCTGTTCAAACCCACCAGCCATTCCCTAGAAGCCCTAAACAGGGTCACTATGAATCAGAACCATCTCAACTGCACTTAACAACAACAACAAACGGTCAATATAAGTTGGAGAGGTTACAAAATCTCCACATCCTTAAGACACTTTTAAAATGGAATTCAATAAAATTCATATTTGATTGAAGCATGCTATTGGTGTTAGTTGCTATTAAGTTGTCTGTGACTCATGAAAACCTTATGAATAATGGAACAAAATGTTGCCCAGTCCTATGCCATCTTCAGCACTACATGAGTAATTGCTGTGTTCTGATACCTAAAGATTCATTGGCTGATTTTTTTAAAGCAGTTCACTAGGCCTTTCTTTTTAGGCTTAGTCTGGAAACTGCTTTGAGAACTATGCACTCAACTGCTGATATTTGAAACACCAATGGCATAGCTTCCTTCAACATAAGAACATAAAGCCCCGCACACTACAAAAAAACTGGCATATGGGTGTGGTATTTAAGCATAGGCTATTTCAAATGTTCTTGGTAAAATTTCAGTGAGATCACTTTTATAGATTATTTTTTTTTTTAAGTTAGCAATATCATTTTTACTTTTTCATTACACTTAAGTCATGCATTACGTTTTCCAACTACAATAATTGATAAAGGTTACTCTCTTCTTAATACAGTACTGGTAACTCAGTATTTCTTAAAATTTTTAAAGTTAAATGATTCTTTGAAAAATACATTGGCTGCTTTTTTTACAACCCATCCTTACTTTATATTATTCATTTTATTCTATCACTTACATCTCAAATTCTTAAACTTAGATTCTAAGACATCATAACATCACTTTCAGTAAGGTTAAAGGGCAGTTTAAATAGCCACGCAATATTTTAAATTTCAGTCTTTCATTTCAAAATTTGAGAGGATATACATATTAATATGCGTTCGAATGCCTCATTTATTCCAGAATTATACTGATCATACCTACTAAGTTCAAGTGAAGGGAGGATGAGATGGGAAGCAAAAATCCCAGGATTTGAAGAGGCCTTGAGCAGAATTTGTTAGTCGGCTTCATAATGTGATAAAGACAAAGGTAAAGAAGTTGGGATAAGAAATGATCTTTTCTCTTTGGAATGACATCTATAAAGATTTCAAAGCCTTTCTTGTAGTTGTCTGATTTATTTTAACTGTCTTCATTATGTTATATATGAATTTAACTCACAAAGTCCATTTTCACATTTCAGAAAATGTAGCGAACAGCTGCTCTCTTTTCTTACTATCACCTTGCTTTTCCTGGCATTTCATTATTGTTACCCACTCTGTTTTACGTTTTAATGGCATAGGCTTTTCATTTTGTTGTAACAAAATGAAGCACAAGTGTTCATCCCTCATTCTCAACTATCTATAAAACATTACACCAAACTTACTGTTTTTTCTCTGCGCATGTATCCCTTTTATATCTTTCACCTTTATAATCTCTAGTGTACCATAGGTCAATGAGTGGTCTTTTTTTTTCTTTCATCTAACAGATATCTGGAAATGACTCATATGTGCCAATTCTATGTTAAACACAAGACATGCACTTGTTGTTAAGTGCTGTCAAGTTGACCCCAACTCATAGAGACCCTGTATAGTGTTTCCAAGAAGCGGCTAGTGAACTTGAACCACTGACCTTGCGGTGCAACCAGACCTTGCAGCCCAGCATATTAACCCACAGCACATAGTAGCGAGCAAAAAAGACAAATTCCCTATCCTCATAGAGTTCACAGTCTAGTGGGAGAAACAGGCCCTGAATAGTATAAATGCATTATGTCAAGTGATAGTAAGGTGCTTAGGAAAGAGATAGCACAGTAGATCTGATGTTGTTCACATTGATGCTATCTTCAGGAGGACTTGATTATGTGAGACATCTTTGGCTGGCTTCTGGGAACTCAACCTTATGGACTATTTCAATTGATCAGGTTGTTTTCTCCACCTCTGTCACTGAAACATACTTGGAAATATTATCTAGATAGTGTGAGAAAACAATTTAGATTCCTTCTGAGTCTTCAGTTTTGGTAATCATGTCTGTCACACAGGTATGTGCCTACATGACCCTATGTGTAAGAATGCTGTTTGAGACTGACGCCAGGTTCCCTGGGCAGAAATACGTCATATCTCTTACTGAAGTAAATTATTAAAGAAATAAAAGATTCCTGTGTTACTTCTTAGGGGATGACTTTGGAAGCCTGCATTTGATCTCTTTTGTTGTTGTTGTTAAGTGACATTGAGTCAATTCCTACCCAGAGTGACCCTGTATAGGGTTTCCAAAGAGCAGTTGGTGAGCTTGAACCACCGACTTTTTGGTTCAAATGACTTTGCAGTCTGACGCACTAGCCCACAGTGCCACAACAGGACTAGACTCCACAAAATTAAAATTTTTCTCTGGTTGGTTAATTTTCCAGAATAAACTATATTTTATTCAACCTTCTGCTACCACAGAATAATTACAGTTGATACTTGAACAACATAGGTGTTAGGGGTGCAACCTAAACAGTTGAAAATTTGTGTATAGCTTTTAATTCCCCCAAACACTATTAGCCTCCTGCTAAAAACCTTACTAATAACGTAAATAGTTAATTAACAAATATTTTGTATGCTATATGTAATATATATAGTGGAGTTCTGGTGTGGCACTGTGGATTAATACGCTGGACTGCAGAGTAGGTTTGAGCCCCAAGGTTGTCCTCTATAGTAACAATGACAGTGCTTTGAAGAGAACATTAGGAAAGCAATATCATTTACAATAGCCACCCAAAGGATGAAATATCTAGGAGTAAATGTAACCAGAGAAATAAAGGACCTGTACAAAGAAAAACATAAAATACTACTACAAGAAACCAAAACAGCCTGGTACTGGTGCAATGATACATTGATCAATGGAACAAAATTGAGAATTCAGAAATTAACCATCCACATACAACCAACTACGTATATTGCATGGGGAGGAGATAGTCTCTTCAACATATGGTGCTGGCAGAACTGGAAAGCTATATGCAAAAGCCTGAAACAAAAACCTCACCCCTTATACAAAAACCAACTCAACATGGATTAAGGACCTAAATGTGAATCCCAGAATTACAAAGGTCATCAATGAAAAATAAGGACAAATGTGAGGGCTCTAATTCAGGGAATATACAGACTACCAAACATTTTGAAAATAACACAAACAAAAGTAGACAAAATAGATGACTGGGATACTAAAAATTAAAAACTTATGTGCATCAAAAGACTTCACCAAAAGAGTAAAAAGGGAACCCACAGACTGGGAAAAAATATTTTGCAATGACACATCAGACAAGGGACTAATTTCCACAATATATAGGAACCTACAATACCTCTTGGAACCGACTCGATGGCACTTAACAACAACAACAACAACAACAATACCTCTACAAGAAAAGGACAAATAACCCAATTAAAAAATGGGCACAGGACATGAATAGATACTTCACCAAGGATGAGATCCAGGCAGCCAACCAACATATGAAGAAATGTTTACAATCACTAGCCATTGGAGAGATGCAAATCAAAACAACAATGTGATATCATCTCACACCAGTAAAAATATCAAAGATCAAAAAAGTAAAGGACAATAAATGCTGGTGAGGATGTGGAGAGACTGGGACCCTCCTACATTGCTAGTGGGATTGCAAAATGGTCCAACTACTCTGGAAAACAATATGGCGCTTCCTCAGAACTTTGGAAAAAGAGATACCTTATGATCCAGCAATTCCTCTACTTGGTATTTACCCACAAGAAATACAAGCCATAACACGAGTAGATATATGCACACCAATGTTCATAGCAGTACTATTTACAATAGCAAAAAAATGGAGACAGCCTAAGTGCCCATCTATGGAACAATGGATAAACAAACTTTGGGCCATACACACAATAGAATATTATGGTACCTTGAATAACAACAAGGAAGCTGCAAGCCACTGAATAACATGGATGAAGCTTGAGGACATTATGTTGATTAAAATCAGTCAGTCACAAAAGGAGATATACTGCATAGGTCCATCACTTTAAAGATTAAGAAAAAGTACCCACACTAAAAGGTGGGGAAATATTTTTTGTTGGTTTATGGGGTGGAGTGAGGGGAGAGAGGGGAAGGTGGAGCACAGGGTAGGGAATAGACACAGGATAGTTTGGGTGCTGGGGGTGGGGTCATACACTAGAAGGGGAAGGGGAAAGGAAGAACAAGGTGAATGAGAGAACAGTTAGGCAGGTTTACATGGGCTAAATAGGACAGAGGTAAATAACAATGTAAGCAAAACCATGGATCAACAGGGCTCTGGGATACAAGGATTGAGGCAAGGCTGGAATGGGTCCAAGTGGGGAAATGATGTTAAGCTGCTTGGCTGTCTTTTGAATCTTGGTGTTCCTTACCTCCCATTGTCAAATAGACACTTGAAGGGGAGAGAGAGAAATAGCCAGAAATATCACCATAGAAAGTTTGCAAGTCCGTCTTCAGCCATTAACTGATTGGAATACCTAAAATGGGGCTACAACTTGCCCAGTGAAGGGGGCTTCCTGTGCAGCCTTTGCATTGCACAAGGCCATAGGAGGAACCTTGATCATCGTCCAGAATCTTCTGAGATGGAAAATTTCCACTTGAAAGGACAAGCAGACCAGCCTGGAACAGCTAGAAAAACAGAAGATACTTCTTGAAAGAAAGACCAGCAGGAAAAAAAAACAAAAACAAAACAATAACAACAGTCCAATTGACGTCTATAAGAATAAGCAAGTTGTGTCCCTGGGAGCCATCAAGGCAAGTGGTCAGGTCCTTACAAAGCAAACCCCCTTCCAAGACTAAAACTCAAGGGTAATACACTAGCAGGCATGTGGTCTTGCTGGTGACCCCAGTGGTCACCGATAAGGGGAAGTGAAGGAAAAACAGCAATGAAGTTGTGAGCTAAGTCTGACCACATTCAATAGACTCCTGTTAACCTGGGTTAAGACCTGGTTGGCCAGCAGTATGACAAGACCTGCGGACTCCTGGGCCCAGGGACAGGGACATGGCCCCAGAGGACTAGAATGGAGTGTATAGCATCCAGCTGATATAAAGGAAAGGGACATGCACAGGAACACCCACACTTGAAGATAGTACACATTTGACCTAGCATCAATGGCTGGATGATCAGAATACAAGTGGAGGAAGAAAGAAGAGGAATAAAAAAAAAAAGGAGTAATGCACTATAAGTAGATGAACTTGACCTATGCTTGTAGATGTAGTATGACAAAGGAGCAGACAAATCTCTACGGTGAGTATCACTCCCTCTCCCTTAGTACACAGGGTTGACAAGGATGGGCTACTTAGAATTTGGCTACCAAAAATGGGGTGGGCTACAAAGGCAAGAAGTGACAGGTTTACAAGCTTTCAATGGGGAACCTAGGTCTGAGGGTAATGGGAAAGGTAGACTCTCCACTGAGTAGTTTCCAACCTGTCTGGATGGGGCTGATAAAGGTGATGGAGATAAGACTCCTGTGGTTCAATAGGGAATGCTTGCTATCAGGACTGACAATGAGTGTTGGGAAGATAAAGGTAGAGGCTTTGTAACAAAAGGAGGGGAGTTGTTGATTTGTAGATCCCTGGAACTACCAAGGGAGAAAAGCAAAGTGTAGGACCCTGTGGGGGAGGCAGTGATTCCAGGGATTGAGGCAGAGATGATGACATGGAAAGAAAGAGCGGCTGGGGACTCTAGATTTAGGGAGGGAGAAAGGCTGTGTGCTGGCAGCTGTGGGGGCAGGTGTGTGGGGTGTACCCTTTGGTTGTTTGATGATGCATGCAGGGGATTGTAATCATTGCAATGAAATGAAATACAATAGGATGAATGTAAAGATAATGTTTTCCCATATAAACTATCACATAATTCACAATAAAAACTTTTAAAAAATGAGTTTAAAAGATGGTTCACTTTCTGGTATGGTTGTAGTAATGGCATCATGAATTTTCTTTCCTCTTCTTTTTTTAATAAAGGTCCTTGTGCTGGATTCATTGATGATCTTGAAATGGCATGTAGCCAACCACAGCTGTAGACATGAATCTATAACATATGTCTCCTAATCTACAGTAAATATAAAGCTATGCAACTTTTTGTTTTAATGTCATGGTTATTCTCTGCTTCTTGGGAGCACTTCCTTTATTACTAATGGTACTTCTTATCAATCCCATGGTGTGATTCTAGGTATTGCATGATAAAAAAAAATATGAGAATTATGAAGGATCACTTTTAGCTCTGATATGCAATTTACTGGAGAGATGATCTACAGAGAGGTGATTAGCATCATACAGAGTTTAAAAAAGAAAAGAAAAATCTGTGTATAAGTGCATCAGAACAGTTTAAGTGTTATTCAAGGGTCAACTGAACTGCCCATTACTATGATTCTTTATAGTGATTCACTGAAGAAGTGAGTGGTCATATGACCACTGAATCATAATCTCACCAAACATTTAATTAGTTAATCAGAGTAAAGAGTTAGAGGATGACAGAGATGGACTATTTCAGACAGGTTTGCTAGGCAGGATCTCTCTAATCAGGGAACATTTCAACAGAGACTTGAATGAAAAAATGATAAAAGGCAAATTAGGCAAAACTGTTGAGGAAGAATGTTCTAATTAGAGATAATAGCAAATGCAAAGACCACGGCCTGCAAGTGCAAAGGTTACATTAGCATGCTGAGTGGTTCCAGTAAGAATAGAATCAAATGAATGTGATGGACAGTGACTACAATGGATATAGATTGGAGAAAGTTTGGGGGAAAAAAAAGTAATATTTTTTATGTAAAATAAGTTCATGAAAATTTTAATACCATCATACTTCTCAATACTTATGAACTAAGAAATGTGGTTCTATAGATAAGCACTGGACTGATAACCAGAAGGTAGGTGGCCCAAACCTGCCTGCTGCTCCATGGAAACCCTGTATAAGGTCACTATGAGATGGAACCTACTTGATGGCACTTAACAATAATGACAACAATAGCAGCAGGAAATAAAAATAACAGACTTAAAGCATTTCTGTTGAGAAAGACAAGTCATAAGAGTATATATTGCCATATTAAATTTTTCTCCTAAATTAGTCTAAAACTATCCCTCAATAAACTACATTGTAATGACTTATAAATCTTATAAATAAGAGAAATGAAGACTTTTTTCCTCTTGGTCTTGAATTAAATGAATGAAAAGCATATATTAGAAGCAAGATTAACTATTAATAGAAAAACAAAAGATTAAATTTGTGATAGCAGAAATTGGAAAGAGATAAAAACTGAAGTCAGTCAAATTTATCTGAGAGTAGTTTCAAGAATACTAAATTGGCACCACTATTTGAAGACTTGCAAAGTATTTGAGTTACTGAAATGGAGAAGTATGTATCACCATCTTAGGTAAAGGATGCAAACCTTTGCTTTACAATAAACGAAGTGCAGAGATAACTTTGACTATGAAATCCACTAGTCCTATTAAATACCAAACCACTGTAAACAGCCAGTCTATTAGTGTAATGGGACAGACTTTTAAAGTCTCATAGTGCTGGACTCCTGTTATGGCACTGTAGGCTCAGTACAGAACTGTAAACCACAAGGTCAGCAGTTCAAACCCACCAGTTACTTTTGGGAAACCTTATACAAAGTCACTATGAATCAGATTTGCATTAGGCAAATCTCTGCACAAACCTCTTTAAAGTGTTGAAGAGCAAAAATTTCAGCTTGAAATAGTGAATAATTGTTATCAGGACTGATTGTGAGGGCTGGAAATGTAAAGGTGGACATTTTATAGCAAGCAGGGGAGTAATTAACTTTTCAGTCTAGGAGCAGAGGGCCCAGGGACCATCAATGGAGAAGAGCGGAGAGCGTGACCCTACCCAGAGACACAGTGAGGCCTGAGATGGAGACAGAGAGGATGACATGAAAAGACGGAGTGCCTGAGGAGTTGAGACCCAGAGAGGGAAAGGGGCTATGTGCTGAAGACCATGGTGGGGGTGGGCAAACAGGCTTGCAGGGTATACCCTTTGGTTGGGTGATGATGCATGGATGGGATGGTAACTATGGCAATGAAACGACATATGATAAAATGAATGTAAAACTAATGTTCTCCCATGTAAACTATCACACAATTCACAATAAAACATTTATTAAAAACAAAACAAAAACCTGGGTTATGCAGATAATAATAATAAAAAAAAAATTCAGCTTGAGGACTAAGGAACACGTGACCCAAGCCATGGTATTTTCAATAATCACATATGCATGTGAAAGTTGTACAGTAAATAAGAGGACCGTAGTAGAGGAATTGATGCATTTGACTTATGGTATTGGAGAATATTGAAAGTACCATGGACTGCCAAAAATCCCAACAACAAACAAATCTGTGTTGGAAGAAGTACAGCCAGAGTGCTCCTTGGAAGCCAGGATGCCAGACTTCATCTCTCATACCTCAAATGTATTATCAGGATGGACCAGTCCCTGGAGAAGTATATTATGTTTGGTAAAGTGGAAGGTCAGAGAAAATTTCAAGACTCCAATAAGATGGATTGGCACAGTGGTGGCAGTGATGGGCTTCAGCGTAGCAACAATTGTGAAGTTGGGCCAGGACTGGGCAGTGTTCATTCTGCTGTGCGTAGGATCGCTATGAATTGGAACCAGCTCGACAACACTTAACAACAATAACAACAACTTGAATTGTTAGCTTAGAGATGACAGGCTACAAGAATAGGAAGCTATCTTTCCGGATGTGGTACATACTTTGTGTGCAGTAAATGGTTTAGGTAGCTTTATGTTTATCTGCAGGTGATGACTGGACACATAACACCTATTCTAGGTCAGCACATCTCTTGTTCTAGGTTACTCACTTCACAGGTTATGCCAAATGAGAGATTCTATCTCACAATGTCATAGGCAATGCATCGTAGCGGACTGGTGGTGGATGTGTGCCAGGGAGTTGATTCTGACTCATAGTGACCCTACATAGTTTTCTGAGGCTGTAAATCTTTATAGGAACAGAAAATCTCATCTTTCTCCCATGCAGCAGCAGGTAGATTCTAACTGCTGACCTTGGGTTAGCAGCTGAGCTCATAATCCACTATGCTACCAAAACTCATTCTTAGTGGACTAGGAGATAGGAAACAGTATTCCCCTTTCTTCCTATTGACTCATAGTGTTATAGTTGTTGTTGTTAGATGCCATCCAGTCTGCCGTGACTCGTAATGACCCTATGCACAACAGAACAAAATGCTGCCAGGTCCTGTGTCATACTCACAATCATCGCCATGTTTGAGGCACTCTATGTCAATTCATCTTGTTGAGTGTCATCCTCTTTTTTTCCCAAACTTTACTTAACCAAGCATAATGTCCTTTTCTAGGGACTGATTCTTTACTTCCTAAACAACATGTCTAAAATACATGAGACAAAGTCTTGCCATCCTTGCTACTAAGGAACATTCCAGTTATATTTCCTAGACAGATTTGTTTGTTCTTCTGGCAATCCATTCCATGGTAATTTCAATACTCTTCACCAACATCATCATTCAAATACATCAGTACTTCTGTCTTCCTTATTCATTGTCCAGATTTCACATGCATGTGAGGTGACTGACAATATCTTAGCTTGGTTTACGTGTACCTTAGTCCTCAAAATGACGTCTTTGTTCTATAACACTCTTAAGGTATCTTTTGGGGCAGGTTTGCCTAATGTAATACCTCATTTGATACTTTACTGCTGCCTTCATGAATGTTGATTTTGCATCCAAACTCACTGCCATCGAGTCAGTTCTGACTAATAGCAGCAACCTTAGAGAGAAGAGTAGAACTGCTCCCCAGGGATTCCAAGACTATAAATCTTCTGTTGTTGTTAACTGCCGTCGAGTCGGATCTGACCCATAGTGACCCTAAACAGGGTTTCCGAGGAGCGACAGGTAAGCTTGAACCACCGACCTTGCAGTTCAAACATAAATCTTTACAGGGGCAGATAGCCTCATCTTCCTACCAAGGGGCACCTGGTAAATTTGAATCACCAGCTTTGAGATTAGCAGTCCAGGGGTTATCCCACAGAATCACCACAGCTTCTTGTGGTGTAAAATGAAAATTTCAACAACTTCATTCTTTTTTTCTGTTTATCATGATGTTGTTTATTGCTCCAATGTGAGGATTTTTGCTTTCTTTACATTCTGTTGTAATTCATACTGAAGGTTGTAGTCTTTTATCTTCATCAATAAGTGCTTCAAGTCCTCTTGACTTTCAGCAAGCAACACTGTGCCACATGAATATTGTAGTCTGTTGGTGAGAATTCCTCCAATCCTCATGCCACGTTGTTCTTCATATAGTCCGACTTCTCACATTGTCTGATCAACATACAAATTGAGTATGTATGATTAGCTATTACGAACCTGATGCATACCTTTCCTGATTTTAAACCATACCATACCATATTATTAGAATGACCTCTTATTAGAATGGTGACTGTTGACCTATGGACAGGTTATAACTGAGCAAAATTAAGTGTTCTGGAATTCCCATTCTTTGCAATGTTACCATAGTTTGTTATGATCCACACAGACAAATGTCTTTGTACAGTTAATAAAACCCAAGTAAATGACATTCTCTGCTTTCAGTCAGAATCCATGTGACACTGACAATAGTATCCATAATTTCACATCCTCTTCTGAATTATGCTTGAATTTCTGTGGATGTAATGCTGCAACAATTTTTCAATTATCATCAGCAATATTTTACTTATATTTAATTTAATGATAATTTTCAATAATTTCCATATTTTGTTGGATCACCTTTCTTTGTATTGGGCACAGATATGAATCTTTTCCAAGTAGTCAACCAGATTGCTTGGCACAGATTATTGAATGCTTTCAATAATCAGTTTTTTGAAACATTTCAATTGGTAGTCTTGTCATTCCTGGAGCTTTGTTTTTCACCAATGCCTTCAGTGCAGCTTGAACTTCCTTCATTATCATTAGCTATTGATCTTGCTATTTATTGAAATAGTTGAACATCAATTAATTATTTTTGGTAAAGTGACTGTGTACTCCTTCCATGTACTTTGTATGCTTTCTGCATATTTCAATATTTTCCCCATAGAAACCTCCAACATTGTAAGTTGAGTCATGAATTGTTTTCTTTAGTTCTTTGAGCTTGAAAAATGCTGAGAGTGCACTTCACTTTTGGTTTTCTATCACAAGTTCTTAACACATTTCATTACATAAGTTTGTTTTCCGAGCTACTCTTTGATATATCTAGTTCAGCTCTGTTAATTCATCATTTCTTCCAGTTGCTTTAGTTCATAAAGTGAGAACTTTATGATACACTGCTATTGACGTGTTGGCACTATTACTGTTGTTCTTCACTTGGATAATAAGTAAACCTCATGATGTACGTATGACATGCATTCACCTTATTCAATATATTCTGCTGTTAAACTTTAAATGCATGTTATTTGGCTTTAAAATTATTTAAATGATTAGTAATAGTAAAGAATGGTTTTGAGAAGTTAACAATGAATGTGCTTGTTTGGGATCGAACTGTTTACTCCTAAAATATGTGCCAGCTTGTCTGGGCCCTGATTCTAACTGGTTTGACAGTTAGGTAATGATATACTTTGGTGGTTATGTGATGCTTCCCCATGATGTGACCTGAAGAGATAAACCAGTAAAAGGATTAAGAGGGGATTGCAGTACCTTTAATCTCATCATAATCCTGAACTGATGTCAGGGAGTTTCCCAGGGACTCTCAACACCTTTTATCTTAAAGAGATAAAAGGAAAGAGAAGTGAGCAGAGAAGTGAGCAGTCAAGCCAGAGTACCATGTGACCTTTAGTACTGGGGTCCCTACACTGTGAAGCTCTTGTTATTGTTATTGTTGCGTATGGTTGATTTGGTTTCCACTCATAGTAACTCTCATAGTATAGGATTTTTGAGGAGAAGCTGGTGGTTTTGAACTGTTAACCTTGCAGTTAGCAGTCCAGTGTTTATTCTACAATGCCACACCAGGAGTCCTAGATCCAGGGAAAGATTGTTGCTAGGATGCATGAAAAGCTCCAAGCAACTTTAGGTTTACAAATGCTGAGCATTCTCTAGAGCTGACAAAGAGAGAAAGGCATCCCCTAGAGCTGGTACTCTGAATGGAGACTTCTAACTTCCTAAATTGTGAGAGAATAAATATCTGTTAAAAGCACCCATTTGTGGTATTTCTATGATAGATAGCAGCACTACAAAATTAAGACAGTGCCAGACTGATTCTTTCCTCGTCTTTTCAAAGCCATTTTCAGTAAAAGAAAACACATAGGTAATTTGATCAAGAAATAAAATATCTGTAGTAACAAGGCATTGAATTATGCCCAAAGACGCAATCTCAACATAACTTTAATTTCCTTTTCAAAACAAGTTTATGACTATGATACAAATCAACTCTATTTTTATAGAACCAGTTTTAAGATAATGAAGGTGACTATACTGACCTTTGGAACAATATGGTTTGTATCCTTTACTTAGATTTCTCTGGTTTTATGTCTTGCTAAGTGACCTGATGATACAAAGACAATAGAACAATTTATTATTTTTATTATATAACATTTCACATTACATAGAGATATTGTGACTGAAAAAATTGGCTAGTGCCTCTAGATGCAATAACAAAATGACAGGTTTTATGATGAACTTCTTACTCACCAAGCACTGAGTATGTTCTTTTGGTCCTTGGGTTATTGATGCCCTGAAAACCACACGATTACATTTATTAGCATTGGTCCTTGTTTATTAGACACTTCTGTTTCTGGCTTTATTCTAACCTGTTGTCAGTCATAATTGCCAACAATTTATTGAGAAAAATGATAGCCTGTCATGTTATGTATAACCATATAATAAGATATCTTTAGGATTCATTCAAAAGACCTGATTCAAATGACACAATTGCTTGACTAAATCATACTGGAAGCTCCAACTAATTATGGCCGCCAGAAGCTTTTATTATTTAACACTCAACCTGCCATTTTCATTTTATTTTATTTTTTTTTAGCTTAAAAATATAAGGTAGTCTCATTACATGACATTTCTGGAAATGTGTATAAAGAATTTAGTAATTGTGCGACTGGTTCACGTAATTTAAAAATAAAATTTCTAGCTTAACTGAAATTATAAATCACCCCTTTATTACTCCATTATAGATGTGGACACAGTGTTTTATGACAGCATTATAAAAATGAAGTTGTTTCAATATGTTTTAAACATGCAACCATGGAGAGAACAGAGGTAATTAGGAAGCTTACTAAGAATTTAAAATGTGGCTGTTTTTATGGCCTTCAGCCATCCACAAAGTAACGAATGACAGAGGAAAAGCATCTTTGTAATTGAATTACTGTTAGTAAATCCCTAATTTGATAGACTATGGATATTTTTTAAGTTTTAAGAATGTAAAAAAAACTCAAAATTAAATTAACTCAAGAAGATATTTAAATATGAGGTTGTCCCTGTATCCACCTAATTCTAATTCTTCAAATATGTAACAACTGTTTAAATAAATGATATTTTATTGAATAGCATTATGTATTTGCATATATAATTTGCTTTATTAATTCTACAATTTTGTGTGAATTTAGTAGACTGCCTTTCCTTTTTTTTGTTTTCTATATAACTTTTTAAAAGTGCAAAGATTGTTGAGTAACTTCTTTGATGCCATGATTT
This sequence comes from Chrysochloris asiatica, assembly GCF_000296735.1. Classification (NCBI taxonomy): domain Eukaryota; kingdom Metazoa; phylum Chordata; class Mammalia; order Afrosoricida; family Chrysochloridae; genus Chrysochloris; species Chrysochloris asiatica. The sequence continues at coordinate 2,178,812 of NW_006408545.1, read as the reverse complement.
CTGCTACTATCACTTTACAAATAATTATATTTCTTTCTATAAAATTATTCTCTGAAATACACAACACTTAAGCATTGCTAATTATTACATTAAAAATGAGATAATGCCTAGGTGGTACATAGAGTTGACCTGTTCAACAGCTACAAAAAAAAAAAAAAAAAAAAATCAAATTTTGGTTTCACACATACGCACTTTGAAACAAATGCTGTTGATCAACTTTTGGAAAACTCACCCACTGAAAACTATGTGGATCAGAGTTCTATTGAGTCACAAAGAGTCTCTATAAGTCAGGTCAACTCATGGTGTGACCCTGAAGTAGAGGTCTTGGTGTGTTGTTGTGTGATAAGCAATGAACTTCTGAACCATTAACCATTCCTTGGAAACATTATATATGATTGTTATGAGTGCAAGGCACTTAACAACAAGAAAAAAAGCACCAAAAAAACACAGCAGTAGGGAGCCCTGATGCTTTAGTGGGTTATTCTTTGGACTACTAATCATAAGATCAGCAGTTTGAATCCAACAGGAGACAAAGGGAGACTATCTGCTCCTGTAAAGATTTACAACCAAGGAAACCCTAGGATCACTATGAGCCAGAAAGAGTTTGATGACCTTGGGTTTGATATTTTCTTTTTTAAAAATTATAAGGCATTATCATTGTTGTTATTGTTGTTAGATGTCATCAAGTCAATGCCAAATCATAACAACGCTATGCACAACAGAACAAAACACTGCCCGGTACTCGACCAACCTCACAATTGTTGCCATGCAAGAGCCCATTGATGCTGCTACTTGGTCAATCCATCTTGCTGGAGGACTTCCTTTTTTACTCTGACCATCCACCTTACCAAACATGGTATCCCTTTCCTGTGACTGGTACCATCTGACAACCTGTCCGAAATCTGAGAGACAAAGTTTGGCCATCCTGGTCTCCAAGGAACACTGTGGCTGCATTCCTTCCAATACAGATCTGTTGGTTCTTTTGGAAGCCCACTGAACTTTCAATATTCTCCTCCAACACCATAGCTCAAATGCATCAATTCTTCTACCATCTTCCTTATTCACTGTCGAACTTTTGCATGCATATGAGGTTATTGAAAATACCATGGCTTGGGTCAGGCACACCTTAGTCCTCAAGCAGATATTTTTGCTCTTCAACACTTTGAAAGTATCTTGTGCAGGAAATTCCCCTAATATAATACATCGTTTGATATCTTGACTGCTGCTTCCATGAGCGTTGATAGTTGATACAAGAAGAATGAAGTCTTTGACAATTTCAATCTTTTCTCTGTTGATAAGAATGTTGCTTATTAGTCCAGTGGTGAGGATTTTTTTTTCTTCTTTACATTAAGATGCAATGCATATGGATGGCTGTGCTCTTTGATCTTCATCAGCAATTATTTTAAGGCCTCTTCACTTTCAGCAAACAAGGTTGTATCATCTGCATACCGCAGGTTGTTAATGAGTATTCCTCCAATCCTGATGCCACGTTTTTCTTCATAAAACCCAGCTTCTCATATTATTTGCTCAGCATACAGGTTGAATAAGTATGGTGAAAGAATACAACCACGACTCACACCTTTCCTAATTTTAAACCATTCAGTGTTTCCGTGTTCTGTTTGAACATCTGCCTCTTGGTCCATGTATAGATTCCTCATGAGCACAATTAAGTATTAAAGAATACTAATACTTTGCAATGTTGTCCATAGCTTGTCATGATCCACACATCGAAAGCCTTTGCATAGTCAATAAAGCACAGGTAAACATCTTTCTTGTATTCTATGCTTTCAACCAAGATCCATCTGACATCAGCAATGATATCCCTCATTCCATTATCTCTTCTGAATCTGGCTTGAACCTCTGTAATTCTCTATCAATGTATGCTTGCAGCCGTTTCTGTATTACCTTTAGTAAAACTTTACTCGCAAAGATATTGTCCGTTGATTTCCACATTACATTGGGTCACCTCTCTTTGGAATGGGCACAAATACAGATCTCTTCAAATCAATTGGCCAGATATTTGTCTTCCAAATCTCTTGGTATAGATGAATGAGTGACTGAAATGATGCCTTACTTTGTTGAAAATTTTGAATTTGTATTCCATCAACTCCCAGTGATTTATTCTTTGCCAATACTTTCAATGTACCTTGGATTTCACATTTAGTATCATTGGGTCTTGATCATGTGCTATCTCTTGAAACAGTTGCACTTTGATCATTTTCTTTTGGTACAATGACTGTGTATTCCTTCCATCTTCTTTTGATGCTTAGTGCATGAGTCAATAATTTGCATATAGAATCCTTCAATAATGAAGTCAAGGCTTTAATTTTTCTTCAGATCCTCCAGCTTGAGAAATGCTGAGCGTGTTCTTCCATTTTGGTTTTCTAACTCCAAATCTTTGCACATTTCATTATAGTATTTGACTTTGTATTCTCGAACTGATGGTTGAAACGTTCTGTTCAGCTCTTGTACTTCCTCATTTCTTCCATTTGCTTTAGCATTTCTACACTACAAAGCAAGTTTCAGAGTCTCTTCTGACACCCATTTTGATCATTTCCTTCTTTCTTGTCATCTTAATATCTTTTTGCTTTCTTTTTGTATGATGTGCTTGATGTCATCCCATAACTCTTTTGGTCTTTGGTCTTTAGTTTCTAATGTATCAAATCTGTTCTTTAGATGATCTCTAAATTTAGGTGGGATATACTCAATGTCCCACCACTCATTTGTCAGTTTGTTGTACTTTGGTGGCTTGTGAATTTCTGTGATTCTGCAAGCTATTTCGTGGGTATTCTTAATACCACCAGTGTCACTCATGGTACACAGTTTTCCGATGAACTGCCAGACAAAGACAGACTAGAAAGAAAAGGAGAGATGAACTACTTCCACATATTCTGTCGCTGAAAACCTTCTGAATATCAGAGAAACACCGTCAGATAGAGTGCCAGAAAATGAGCCCCTCAGATTGGAAGGCACTCAATATGCAACTTGGGAAGAACTGCCTCCTCAAAGCAGAGTTGACCATGATGACGTGAATGAAGTAAAGCCCGTGGGAGTAAAGCCTTCTGGACCTTCATTTGCTGATGAGGCACAACTGAAAATGATGAGAAACAGTTGTAACTACCCATTAATAATTGGAACATGGAATGTATGAAGTATGAATCTAGGAAAATTAGAAATTGCTAAAAATGAAATGGAACGCATGAACATCAATATCTTAGGCATTAGTGAGCTGAAATGGACTGGTATTGCCATTTTGAATCTGACAACCACATGGTTTACTATGCTAGCAGTGACAAATTGAAAAGAATGGTGTTGCATTTATTGTCAAAAATAACATAACAAGATCAGTCATGATGTACAACTCTGTCTGTGACAGGATAATACTCATGCACCTACAGGGCAGACCCGTTAATACCACTATTATTCAAATTT
>NW_006408545.1:2172708-2173240 GCF_000296735.1 Chrysochloris asiatica | reverse complement strand
TGGTGAAGTTCATGTGAATAGTCACCTCCTATGCTGTTTAAAAACTATATTTGAGATGAACAAATCATTGGTTTTACAGAATTCTATCATGCAACCTCCAGTATCATTTTTATCACCAAGGCCATATTTGGTGCATAAATGTGAATAATGCTGGTATTAACTGGTCTTCCCTGTAGGCACATAGATATTGTCCTATCACAGACAGTGTTGTACCTCATGACTGATATTGATATGTTCTTTTTGACAATGAATGTGACACCATTCTCTTCATTTTGTCATTCCTTATCAACTGGAGTGGCTCATCTTCCTTCATTATATCTGACAATAATCTTGTGCTGTTCTTCATGTTTCAATATTCAGTATTCTGGTGCTTTCTGACAGTATTTCACTGTTATTATTTAAGTGTTCATTGGCTAGAAATTCTGAAGTAGTCCTCTTCTCCTACCTTATCTATCTCAGTCTGGAAGCTCAGCTGCAACCTGTCCACTATGGTTGACTCTTTTGTCATTCAAACTACCGGCGGCATAGATTC
>NW_006408545.1:2159182-2171139 GCF_000296735.1 Chrysochloris asiatica | reverse complement strand
TAAATTACTTATAGAGTCCTGGTGTGGCTCTGTAGCATAATGCACTGGACATCAAGGTCGATATGAACCTCATGATCAGTGATTCAAATTCACTGGTCACTCCTCAGAAACCCTATACAGTGCCGCTTGGGTCAGAACCAACTTGATGGCACTTAACAATAAGAGCAACAGTAATTCTTTAAATTGGGAGTCCTGGTGTCAGTTTGAATCTCAAGATCAACAATGCAAAATCACCAGCTGCTCCATGGAAACCATATATTGTGGTTGTTAGGTGCCAGTATGGAAACTATACCAACTCATAGTGATCTTATGCACAACAGAATGAAACACCACCTGGTCCTGTGCCAATTTCATAACTGGAACCCATCACTGCTGCCACTGTGCCAAAGTATCTCGTTGGGGGGTCTTCCTCTTTTCTGCTGACACTCCATTTTATGAAGCATGGTGTCTGTCCTTCTTCAGGACTGGTTCCTGCGATCCTCCTGGGTCTAAGGAGCATTCTAGTTGTAATTCTCCCAACACAGATTTGTTTGTCCTTCTGGCAATCCATGGTACTTTTGATATTCTCCTCCAATATTATAGCTAAAATGCATCAATTATTCTGTGGTAATACTTATTCATTATCCAACTTTCACATGCATGTGAGACTATTGAAAATAACAAGGTTTGGATCAGGCACATATTAGTCCTCAGAGTGGCATCATTATTCTTGAACATTTTTAAGAAGTCTTGTGCAGCAGATTTGCCTAATGCAATAACATTTGATTTCTTGCCTGTGGGTTCAATGTTGAGAGTTGATCCGAACAAGATAAGCCTTTGACAACTTCTAACTTTTCTCCATTTATATGGATGCAATTTATTGGTCCAGTGGTGAGGAATTTTTTTTTCTTTTTTCTTTACATTGAGATGCAACACATACCGAATGCTTTGGTCTTTGATTTCAGTAAGTATTTTAAGTCCTCTTCAGAACCAACTGGACAGCAGTAAACAGCAACAAATATGGGATAAAAAGGAACCCTCTGGTGGTACAGCAGGTGAAGTGTTGAGTTACTAACCACAAGGTTGTTGTTGTTGCTGTTAAGTGTTGTCAAGTTGGTTCTGACCCATAGCAACCCTGTATAGGGTTTTGGAGGAGAGACTGGTGAGCTTGAATCGCTGAACTTCTGGTTCAAATGACTTTGCAGTCTGGCACATTAACCCACAGCACCACACCAGGACTCCACCACAAGGTCGGCAGTTCAAATTCACCAGCTGCTCTCATAAAGATTTACAGTCTCAAGAATGCTAATGCGCACTTTTACTCTGTTCTGTAGGGTCACTATGGGTTGGAACAGACACAACAGTAGTGGGAAATGCAGTGGGTATATGAGATCACAACGGGTCTTTGTGATCCAAGGGACAACAAAAAAATCCACAGATTAGATAGGAACCTTAGGGGCAATGAGTTAAGGAGTTTATGGTAATGAGGAAGAATAGCTAAGAAAAGGAGGGTAAGCATGGTAATGTAAATGCAAAGAATGCAATACTGGGTTGTATATGCTGAAACTTGAATGGTTGTCAAAATGGCAACAAATTTGTTGAAAACAAGAGGGGTACCCCCCAAAAAACAAAAGAAAACAAAATAAAAAATAATATCTTTAGGTTATTGAAGGATAAAAACTATCATTGTGAAATTATATACCCAGCACAAATCTTTCAGAAATTATGTTGAAGATATTACAAATATACAAAAACTAGGGTTTGTAACATATTTATATGTATGGCAAGAATAGCATAAAGACTAGGAAGTGAAAAGTATCTCTTTCTAAGAATTATTTTATTTTTGTTATTCTTACTGTTAAAAATATACACATCAAAAAGTTACAACAATGGGGCAACTGGGCCAGGCTCCTTCCAAAGTCACCAGGGAGCATCCTTTCTTGTCTCTACCAGCATCTGGTAACCTAAGTATTATTGACTTACAGACACATCTTCAAAAAGCAATGCTTCTTCTGTCTGTTATTCTGTATTTCTTCTCTTCCTATTTAAGGATACCATTGAGACTGCAATGAACCCACCTTACTCCAATATAACCCATGTTACTGACTATCTCCAAAGACAAAGTCACACTCATAGGTACTAGAAGGTAGGACTTCAATATATATTTTAAGGGACATAATTTAATCAATTAACACTCATTTAGCTAATGACCCAACACATCGTATTAGCACAGTAAACCTGAAAACTCTGGAACCTGTGTAAGGTGGAAGCTTGACACACAGGAAAACTCAAATATTTTCTACTAAAATAAACAATAACAGAGTGGTAAGACTGAACCCTCTCAAAGCCAGAAAACTTGAGAATCCTTGCAAAAAAAAAATGCTTCAAAGTTCTGACTCTCTCAGTTTCCACATTATATCTAGGATCCATTTCAATCAACCCTGCTCCTTTCTTCATAACTCATATTTGCATGGCATTTCCTATACATAATCTTATTCTGTTATACTATACTTTATGCTTGGGTACTTTTGTGGATCACTCCATTATACTTCTTCAACTAAATTATGTTTATAAATTGATATTGATTTTTCAGTTCCTATAAAGCTCTAAATGTTAGCAAAGTTCTTTTGTATTGAATTACTATATAATTATTAATAGTACACAATTTATTAGCAAAAATGAAATTTTACTGGAAATATACTTCTTAATGAGATGGCTATATCTTTTATAATTAATTTATATACTCATAGATGAATATGATTTATTGCTACAATAAAGCAAGGATATTAACAGCATTTGAAAAGAGTGTGCATGAGTCATCAATACAGAGTTTATAAAGATGAAATAATGATTGTTGTTAAGTGCACTATTTAATGTAGAATCCTATATTCTAATTAGGTTAATATAAAACAATTAAATGCATGAAATGCACAAGTAATTGTAAGAAGACTTGCATACAATTGAAAAATGGATAAGAGTTTTCCACTATTTAATAACCTATTGGAAATTCTAATGAAACTGTTTCTTTTACAGCCCTGAATAAATGTTTGGGTTAACTTATCTCTGATATATATTCATTTACTCCAAGGTATAACTTTGGTTTGTCAGAAGAAAAAAGAAGGGAAAAAATGATCATATCTTATTTGAAACCAGTCAAAATAAGCTGCTAAGGAAGTTTTTTGGCTACAAAAGATCATGATACATAATTATTTTGGGCTTGTTATTTTTAAACAACTGCTTTGTTTGGGTTTTTTTATTATTTATTTTAATGCTTCAAAATATTGTTTACATCTGTGACAAGTTAAGAAAATAAAATTCAAGTCTTTTAAAATTTTGGATTTTTTTTAAAAAGTGTATTATATTGGAAAAAAACAAGAAGTTATAAGGCATGGTAACACTTCTAGAAACTTTAATGTGCATATTAGTATTAAGATAAAGTTTAAAAAACAGAAAGAAAGAAAAAAATACACTAATATTTAATTAGAAATTGATTAATTAACTTTACTTCCTGTTTTCATATCCAGGGGGGGAGTGGGGGGGGGGGAAATTATAACTAGGAGTTTACCATGTGGTTTGAAAGCTTTGCTCTAAGTCTCTAGGAATGCACAGAGACTTTAAGGGCTGAAGAGAGCTTCAAACTTGATTTACCACTTTACATTTGAAATTCCTTAAATTTTTTTGATTTCAGTAGTGCAGTGGGTTCCAAGCTGGGTTGCAAACCACAAGGTCATCAGTTCGAATCTACCAGCTCCTCCACTGGAGAAAGATGAGACTTTCTGCTCCTGTAAAGGTTTACAGTGTCAGAAACCCTATATGCAGGGTGTGTGAAAGTTGTCACCAACTCAATACACAGCCACAACCACCACCATCAAAGATTTTTCTTACTTTCCTGTCATGTCAGCTTGTCATATTAACTCATTAAGGAAGTTAATAAAAAATGAGAGTATAGAAGACCCTTGAACAACATGGACATGAATCATTTATATGTGAATTGCTTTCAATAATTAGAAGTCTGTAGATTTGTGACAACTTAAAAATATTTTAAAAAGAACCACGTAACCTAGAAATACTGAAAAAAAAAAGAGAAAAAATCTAGCTGTGTTATGAATGCATAAAATATATGTGGATACAAGTCTATTTTACCCTTTACTTCCATAATATATAGACAAATCTATTATGAAAGGTTAAAATCAAAGCTTTTGTACAAAACACTCACAGACTAGATATGATGCCATTTGCAGCACAAAGATATGTAAACCAATGTAAAGATGCAGTATTAACTCCGAACTGTATAAAATTAGCTATACTGTTGTTACTATGAGGAGAGCTCAAGTCTTGCAAGTATTCACTTAAAATGCCCTGTGATGCAACTCATCTCCTTTGTCAGCAGTTCTTCTATCCGGTAAACTGAATATCACAGTAAAAAGTGATCTTTCATGGTTCTCACATATTTTTAATATGTCTACTGCAATACCTTAAACCTTGTATGACATCGTTATACTAATAAGAAGTACCTCAAAGGAGCTCTGGTAGTGTAGTGGTTACAAATCAGGCTGCTAATCTGATGGTCAGCGGTTCGAAACTACCAGCTGCTCTGTGGGAGAAAGATGAGACTTTCTGCTCCCATAAAGATTTACAGCCTTGGAAACCCTGTACAGGGTCGCTATGAGTCGGAACTGACTCCTCGGCACACAACAGCAACTAGTGATGCAGGAAGTGCTCCCAAGAAGAACGGAAAAGACATGACATTACAGTTCCTTAATATATTTGAATTGCTTAATGTGTTTCATAGATTGATGTCTGTAGCTATAGTTTCCTGCCATATCCAGGCAAATGAATCCAGGATAAGACCACTTAAAAAAAAAAGGAAATTGTGAAGCTGTCACTGCAACTATGCCCACAAATGTGAAAAATTTCAGTTTTTGTGAAATACTTTTTATCTCATATTGAAAATGAAGTTTTTATAGGAATGCAGGATTGCTATAAGAACAGACTACCTATAGATACCAATGTGATTCAGGAAAAAAAGCTTAAAGCAAAAAGAAGGTGAAGGATCTAGAAGTGGAGAATTTAATTCCAGCAAAGGATATTTTGATCATTTTAGAAAGAAGTTTGGCTTAGAAAATGTCAAGATAACATAAAAAGCAGCTTCTTTTAACAAGAGTCGGCATACCAGTTCCCAGACTCTATTAACAAAATCATTAAGGAGAAAAGATATCTGCCTGAATAGGTTTTTCAGTGTAGACAAATGTATCCTATTCTGGAAAGAAAAAAATTATACAAAAGCCTTTTATTCAAAGAGAATCAAGTACCAGGATTTAAGGCAGGAAGTGATAGTCTAGCACCATTATTTTGTACAGATGCATTTGGGTTTATGATCAGAATTGTAAAAACATCAGAAATTTTTTTTTTGGTATTTTTAGAAAGTTATACTTTATACAATAAGCACTGGACTGTGAAGGTCTGTGGTTCAAGTCTACCAGCCACTCTGAGGGAGAAAGATAAGGCCTCTCACAAATATTTAAAAACCTCAGAAACCCTATATAGGGTTGCTGAGTTGGAACTGACTCGAAGGCACTTAATAGCAACAAAAACACTGAATGTACCTGCCTCTCCTGTCTCTCCTTTCATCTCTTCTATCTCTTCCACTACTGACACTCATAAAAGAGCAAAGCCAACTGCTCTCCCCCTCTTCCTCTTCAGCCTGAAAAATATGAAGATGATTGATTTTGTAAACAAATAACATAAATTTATGGTATCAATAAATTCACTACAGTACAGAATAAGAATTCTTCCTTATGATTTTCTTAACATTTTCTTTTCTCTAGCTTACTTTATTATAAGAGTACTGTATATATTACGCATAACTTACAAAATATCTGTTAATCCAATCCTGAATGGATAGTCACACAGGCTGAATGGGTATGGGAGAAAGAGTGGGAGTATACCCCAAAATATACATAGGATGGAAAAAGATATTAGTACATCGGTATTTACCCTTGCTGCAGCATATCCATGAATGTGGTGGAGCAAATAGGGGGCAAAGTTATAAAAAAAAAAAATTCTTAGAAATAACCAAATACATTGAGGGAATGAGTCACTTGGCTTGGAGGGTTGGCATGCCAAGGTCATTTAGCATAACATAGTCCACAATGATAATGTTCTACATCCTACTCTCGTGAGTAGTCATTTGGATCCTAAAATCTTGTAAAAAGTTACTTAGGTATTGGTCTTTCCCTGTGTAGAGGAAAGAAGAGTGATTAAAATTGAAGACACATGGAAAATATTAGTCCAATGCACTAATGGACCATACAAGCATCAGTTTCCATAACCCTGAGACCAGATGAACTAGATGGTTCCTAGCTACCACTTCCAACTGCTTTGAAAATGGTCACATTAGAAGGTATTGGAAACAGTGGAAGAAAAATATGGAACAAAACTTAAAATCATATAAAACACCAGAATGACTGCTCAGATAAAAACTAGTGGACTCCCTGAGACTATGACCCTTAGCCACCCTTCAGGTCTGGAGCTGAATTCACTCCTGTGTCTCAATTTTCAGCAAAACAATATATAAATGTACAGGAAGAACAATAACACTGGTGAGGTATGCAAACCTTAGAATAATCAATCATTTGAGGTCAAAAGAATTGAATTTACCCAAGAAAAAAAGTTCAATAAGGTTAAAAAGAAAGGAAACAGGAAAACCAGGGAGGAAGTGGGATAAGTGATGTTACATTGAGGGGATTGTAATCAATAAAATGAACCAAAATGGGTGTGAGTTATTGAGTGTAAAACTGATGAACTACTCTGTATACCATCTACAAATTCACAATATAAAGTTTTTAAAACTATGTTAATCAACTGCATAAATTATTGGTAAGGTTTCTATTCAACAATAGGCTATTCATACTTAAGTTTTGGAGAGTAAAAGTTTTGCATAGATTTTTACTTAATGGGTGATTGGTGTACCTAATGCAGACTTCATTCAAGAATCAATTATATATAATTTGGTTGTTTTTAAAGGTAGATATATATTTTTAACCTGGAAAAGTGTTTCTCAACTTCCTTCCCTTTCAAGAGAGTAAGAAGACTACCTACAATGTTAAGATACCTAAAACAAAATTCACTTCCATTTTATTTCTGCAAAGTTTTCCAAAGTTGTTATATTTACTTACTTTTTACAGTTAGTGTTTATTAGTTTTTTTACAGAATCCTTGCATTGATAGTTTGTTCAGATCATATTTGAAATTCATAAGGAAAAAGATCTGATTTCTTAGTCAATCAATTATTAAATAGGTTATTGTTATGGGTCCAACACTTGACTAGTTTAAATTAAGAGTTTTAATTGGGAACCTCAATAGTGTTAAATTCCTAAAATATATATCAAAGATCTTCAGACAAATAGCTTTTTAGGATAATAGAAAACGTCAAGATTTATTTCTGATGGTCACTTGGGCATTGAATAATCTTTCTTTATTCTAATGATAATGTGAGTCTAATGTCAATGAGCATTCCTTCATATGGAAAGTGGTTAGTATAAGACATTTTCAGCATTGGAGATGTAACAGATACTCATCTGCAGTGACATATGAGAATTGGCTTTCAGTTTTGTAATCTTGTCAGAGATCCTGGAGACAAAGAAACTCTTTTTAAGCTAGTATGCATATGATCCTTTTATAACCACAAAAATTTGATTAACTTTTCTATCCCAGGCTAATGAAATAAGGTGCTTAAAATAGCTTCAAGGTATGTGAGTGAGTATTTCCTCTACTTTCTAGTCCAACATACTGAGGTTGGCATGAAAACCATTGTCTCCACATTGAAGTTCAATGAGAGGCAAGGAGTTACAGGAAAGAACAGTGAACTAAGAATGTCCCTTATAAATTAGCTGGCAGAAGTCCTTAAGACATTTAGGTGGGTTTTTTGTTGTTGTTGTTGTTGTTGTTGTTTTAAAGCTTTACATGGTTTACATGGGAGAACATTAGTTTTACACTCATCCTATCATATTTCATATCATTGCAATGATTGTATTCCCCTCCATGCATCTCCATTCAACAATATTTTTTCTATTCTCTTTTTTTTTTTGGGGGGGGGAGTTTATATAATCATTTAATCAATCCAAGAGCACATTCTGCACGGCTGCCTCCTGGCCAACAGCACACAGCCTTTCTCTTTCCAAGAGTCTAGAATCCTCAGTTGCTCTATCTCTCCATGTCCTTATCTCAGTCTCCATCTCTGGTGTCATTGCTTCTCTGAATAGGGTCCAGCATTCCACTCATGCTCTTCTCCCTTGATGGTCCTAGGGTCTTCTGTTCCTGGAATGTAAGGTTAACAACTCCCCTCTTTATGTTACAAAACTTCTGCCTTTACAGTTGTGACAATTGGAATTAGTCATGATAATAATTACTCACTATTGAATCATAAGAATCTTATCCCCATCTCCTTTCCCCAGACCCATCTAAATAATATGAAAAACATTCAGTGGGAATTCTACCTTTCCCTTTTGAAAACTTGTAAGCCAGCAATGAAACTAAACTCCCCTTTGAAAATTTGTAAGCCAGCAGGTTCATGCCTTTATAGCCTCCCCATTTTAGGTACTTGAACTTCCAGATGTTCAAGCTGGTTTCAGGAGAGGATGTGGAACGAGGGATACCATTGCTGATGTCTGATGGATCTTGGCTGAATACAGAGAATATCAGAACAATGTTACCTGTATTTTATTGACTATGCAAAGATTTTAATTGTTCGGATAATGACAAATTCTGGACAATGTTGTAAACTGAACACTTAATTTTGCTCATAAGGAACCTGGACCTGGACCAAAAGGCAGTTGTTTGAACATAACATGGGAACACTGAATGGTTTAAAATTAAGAAATGTGTGAGACAGGGTTGTATTCTTTCACCATACTTATTCAACTTGTATGCTGAAGAAATAATCTGAGAAGCTGGGTTATATGAAGAAAAATGTGGCATCCAGATTGGAGGAAGACTCATTAACTACCTGTGATATATAGATTATACAACCTTGCTTGCTGAAAGTGAAGAGGACTTAAAACATTACTGATGAAGATCAAAGACCACAGCCTTTAGTATGGATTGCATCTCAATGAAAATAAAACAAAAATCCTCACCATTGGACCAATAAACTATATTCTTATCAACGGAGAAATGATTGAAGTTGTCAAGGACTTCATTCTTCTTGGATCAACTACCAACACTTATGAAAACAGAAGTTATGAAAACAACCTATGCATTGCATTAGGCAAATTTGCTGCACAAAACTTTTAAAATGGTTGAAGAACCAAGATATCATCTTGAGAACTAAGGTGCTCCTGACTCAAGCCATAGTATCTTCACTAATCTCATATGCATATGAAAGCTGGGCAGTGTATAAGGCAGACCATAGAAGAACTGATGCTTTTGAGTTATGGAGTTGGAGGAGAATACTGAAAGTACCATGAGTTGCCAAACGAACAAACAGATCTGTGTTGAAGAAGTACAGCCAGAGTGCCCCTTGGAGGCCAAGATGGCAAAACTTTGTCTCTGATACCTCGGACATATTGTCAGGAGGGACCAGTTGCTGGAGAAGGATATCATGTTTGGTAAGGTGGAGGGTCAGAGAAACAGAGGAAGACCCCCAGAGAGATGGACTGGCAAAGTGGCAGCATCAATGGGCTCAAGTGTGGCAACAATTGTGCGTTTGGCCCAGGACCGGGCAGTATTTCATTCTGTTGTGCATACAGTCTCTATGAGTTGGTATTGATTCGCTGGCACCTAACAACAACATTTTAGGTAGCCAATGTCTAAGTTGCCCATCTCTATCAACCCTGTGTACATAGGGGATATGTTTAATCCTTGATGTGAAGACTTCTTCCTTCTCAGTTGATATTTTGAGCTACTATATCCATAGTATAGTCAAGTTCATCCTACTGTAGCAATTTACACTGTTTCCTGTATCAAAGACAGTCTGATTTGCTATTACAAGAACAAACAAGTTGTTCACAGGGGCATTATCAAGCTAAGCAATCAAGTGCCTCCAAGACTGAAACTCAACGGGAACACACAAGCAGGCATGTAAGCTTGCTGGTGACCACATTGATCTACTGGTGAGTGGAAGACAGGGAAAAGCAGCAGTGAAGGTAAGGGCTGAGTTTGACCATGTTCTATAGACTCCTGTTGACCTAGAGATGACAGAGAGAAGAGGAAGGGCTGGTTGGCTCGAAGTGTGGTAAGACCTGAGGACTCCTAAGTCTGTGGACAAGGACATAACCGCAGAGGGTTAGAGCTGACAGTGAAGTGTCCAGCTGATGTGAAGTCCAGAGAAACTCACAAAAATGACCAAACTTGCAGATAGTACCCACTGGACCTAATTATGATGGCTTGATGATCAGAACTTAAACAGAGGTAGATAAAGACATCTAGTTTTGAGGAAGATTTTGTGAGGGAATTGCATTAGTGGCATTTGCCAACATTTACCTCCTTCCCAATGATAACAAGTAAATAATTAACCTAATTACTTGGGTTTACCTAAGTAGAAGAGTCCTGATGTGGTGCTGTGGGTTAATGCACTAGACTGCAATGTGAGTTTGAACCAAAACGTTTGCAGTTCAAGCTCACCAGCCACTCCTCAGGAACCCTACACAGGGTTGCTATGGGTTGGAATTGACTCAGTGACACTTAATAACAACAATCTAAGTAGTAGGGCTATCAAAGACCTCCAAAGAGAGCTGAAAATCAGAAGAGATGGACTGTCCTTATATGTTGTTGTTCTTATGTGTCGTGAAGTTGGTTACAACTCAAAGTGACCCTGTATAGGATTTCTGAGGCTGCAAATCTTTACAGGAGAAGAAAACTTCATCTTTCTCCTGTGGAACAGATGGTAGTTTCGAACTGCTAACCATGAGATTAGTAACCCAATTCATAACCAGTACGCTACAGAGATCCTTACTTCTTGTCCTTAGATACAAAGCAAAAATTGGATATATCTGGAGGCACTAAATTAAGAGGACCTCAGTGGAGTTGGGAAAATACTTCCATCTAATTGAGCCAACTGTCTTTGGGTGATTCTGCATCAAGGCAGATCTTAGTTTTAATGCTTAGCTGCTGTTGTTCCTAAATTGTTTTAATGCACAATAACCCCATTAAAAATATCCAATATAAACTTTCCTACTCTCACACAATTCTTTTCTTGAGAATATACAATATAGAAAAACTTTCATTAAAATTAATTTTCAGTGATATCAAAATTTACTGCATGGGACCATAACATGATAAACAAAAAGTAATTTCTCCTTTTCAAAAACTGTGATTGATGCTCATAAACCTAAGAACACTAGGTCCATGCCTGCAACGAGGATAACTACACACCAGATGCACTGAGGACATATAAATAAAAGAGATTTTAGGAAGAGCTTGTTACAAGGTTGGATTTTTTGCCGGGGATTCATTGGAATGTGGTTTTGCTATGGACTGGGTAGTTAGAAAATACAGAAATTCTATGGTTTGATATATATATATAGTGTGGCGCTGTGGGTTAATGCACCAGACTGCAAAGCCATTTGAACTGCAAAGTTGGCAGTTCAAGCTCACCAATTGCCCCTTGGAAACCCTGTTTAGGGTTGCTATGGGTCGGATCCGACTGGACGGCACTTAACACAAACAACAATATATAGCAAGACAGAGAGAGAGAGAGAGAAACAGTTGTTGTGCTGTTGAGTTGATTCTGACCTATAATGACCCTGTATAGAGTTTTCAAGGAGCTACTGGCAAGCTTGAACTGCTGACCTTGTGGTTCAAACTGGCTTTGAAGTCCAGCGCATTAACCCACAGTGCCACACCAGGATTTCCATACAGATGTAGATATAGATGTGCGTGTGTACATCCTGGTGAACCACTGTCAGATAAGCACTGGACTGTGCACCACAAGGTTGGCAGTTCAAACCCACCAGCTGATCTCGGAAATCCTATACAAGG
>NW_006408545.1:2141227-2158583 GCF_000296735.1 Chrysochloris asiatica | reverse complement strand
GAGAGAGAGAGAGAGAGAGACAGAGACAGAGACAGAGACAGAGACAGACAGAGACAGAGAGAGAGACTGAGAGACTGGTAGGTTCCAAATCAGTAGTTCAAATCATCCTGTTGATTCACAAGGCTGCAGAAACTGGCAAATCAGGTTAGATGATAGGCATTGAGTTCCAGGTCCAAGGATTGGAGGTCAGATGGAGGCCAGCCAGACACAGGAACCAGAGAATGAGAACAAACTTTGCTAAAGTTGCTAAGCACACCTACAGAGATTCAATATGGCCTAAAGAAGGTTTTGCTTGGTTAGTCGAGCAAAGGAGCCCATCTGCATTGATAGAAAGACGTGTGGAAAGAAGAGTGGGGATAAAGATGCATTTCATAAACAAATCTCTCCAGTGAGTCAGTAGAGAACAGTATTAGTTAGTTTTCGGATTGAACAGTGTTCTTTTTTTCTGTGCTCAGATATGTTTATGGACTAGCTTTAAGTTTTAAGTATTTCACCATGGTCATAAAGCATTTTGTCTGATGTCACGGTTGGAGTATTGTCCCTGAAACAGTGTCACTCTCCTTCCAAAGAATTGGGAAGGCATAATACACTCTGCGCAAAAGAAAGAAAGACTAGAGACTTTAGGGAAATGAAAGATAGGTTTATTAGCATAAACATCCTTACAGAGAGGTAAAGATGAGTGTCCAACTTTTGAAAGAAGAGAAAGGAAAACATAGATCCCTGAATACAATTAGGCTTTTTCTTTATATATACCTTTGTCAGGGGAGTGGGCTATACTCCTGGTTTGAGTGCCCAGGTAACCAATCCAGCGAATTGGCACATATAAGGTTTCTTTGAATCCTCTTGTTTAGGCTTCACCTTGTTATCAACTAACTTTATTTCTCCTTACAATAGTGTCCCTTCTCTCCTACCCCTCTTAATGAATTTAATTCCTCTAGCAAACTATCTCTTGTTTCCCCCATACTTCTTTGAAACTGCTCATTGCTGAAGTTGACTCCTGCTGAGACAGGCCATACCCAGAGCGACTTGAGACCTTCTTCTTTCCCTGTTATCATGACCTAATATGATACATTCCAAAACTTTATGTTCAACAGGAGAACATTCATATGATGATGAAAAGGGTCATGTAATATAAAAGGTGTTAGAGAAGATCATTTGTTGTTGTTAAGTGTTGTCCAGTCAGTTCCAACTCATATCCACTCTATATAGGGTTTCTGAGCAGTGGCTAGTGAGCTTAAACCACTGACCTTGAGGTTCAAACTGACCTTGCAGTCCAGCGTATTAACCCACAACTCCACCCCCGAACTCCAGAGAAGATCATTACTGCTACCTAAACTAATGATGTTCAGTTAAAAAGAATACAATACACAATATTATCACATGGATATCATTGTCATTCCAATTTAATTTATGCAGAGATTGAGATAGAAAAATGTGAGAGTGAGTTATCTCAACTATTAAGTGTTGTTGTTCAGTGACATCAAGCCTGTTCCAACTCATAGCGATGCTGTATAGGGTTTCTGAAGAACAGCTGGTGGGTTTGAATTGCCAACCTTGCAGTTCAAACTGACCTTGTGGTCCAGTGCACTATCCTGCGGTGCCACACCAGAATTCTATGTAAGAGTCTATGTACATAACAGCACTTTTTAAGTACCGTGCCCATTCCCACTAGTGTCTATGATAAATAGATATATGACCCACCAAAGCTCAATGGGATAGAATAAGAACTATTCAAATTCAAGAGCATTATAGCAGAGCTGAGGACTGAATTGCAGGAAATATACTTTCCATAATACAGGAAAGCTGGAGGCCTGCAAATTATTCAGCAAATCTAGGAATACAATGTATTTGATTATATTTGATTATATACTGCAGTTAGAATCTGGAGGTAGAGAGCAATGAAATATATTTATGTTGAATCTGCTTCTTTTTAGAGGTACCTCTCTGTTTCTGTTAACATCCTTTAAATTATTCAATAAAGGAAGTATGCTAATGCTAAAGGATATTAATGTTGGGAGGGGGTGATGTGCTGTGGCATATTCTCTTCTCTTTATCAGAATCTATATAACACACTTTAGGAACCAATGGAGGTTCCTAGACAACTGAATTAGTTGATTAATATGATATCCTAGGAATGGCATAGAAATGGATTTCAGTTTGGATTGAATAATCAAAGAGATGAAAGCTAGGGAAAGAAATTAGATAAGTTTTTTACAATCTGGCCAAGGGCAAGTACTTTGACTAAAAATAGGCAATAGGAATGGCACATAAACTGACAATAAAATGCTTTACAATTAGTTATGAATTAGCTGTTAGCAATAAAAAAGCAAAAACAAGAAAAAACATCCTGAGAGAAATACAAACAAACACTTAAGTCTTATAGGTTATTCACAAAAAAGAAGCAGGGATGAAGGAGCTAGCTGGTACAAGTAAAGGGGAAAATAACAATTAAACCATTTATAAACAAATTAATAAATTCAATAAATACTTAATGAGTGCCTACTTTATACCAGACATCCTTCTAGATGCTGAAAGTACAGCAATGATTGAAAACAGAAATATAAATTTCTTACTTTTATGGTTGTTACATGGCGGTTGAAGAAACATAATAGGCAGATAATCGAAAATAGGTTCATTGAAATAGGAGGGATAAAGATAAACAAATATAGTGTAAGTCCCTTGGAAACCCAAGAGAGTTTTCTCAAGCATTTTGATCTATCTTAAATAATTAAATATCTTAAATAAGAACTCTGAGAGAAATTATAATTGGTTTAAATGAAGAAAGATAAGGCAATTAAGAATTGTAAATTTTAAATGAATTAACATGGAAAATAAAGCCCTTAACAAAGGTGCTGCTCTTGGAGTCTGAACTTTATCTTGAGCCACTAATGCTAACATTTGGACATTTCTGTTTTCAGTAGTGTGTTCTATTACTATTAATCATCTCCTTTGAGCTTCGTGTCTTAAAAAGTTTCTGTTGCTCAAAGATCTGTGATTCTGATGACCTTTAGTTCCCTTTTTATTGTAATGACTGTTTACTTGCAAAATCTGGATAAGTCAGGCAGGCAATCAAGGGATCCTGCTAATTTCTGCCCCTTACATACATGTGGGACACATGATATAACACTGTAGCATCAACACTGGACTGTGAACTGCAAGGTCAGCAGTTCAAACCCACCAGCTGCTCCTTAGAAACCCTACACAGGGTAACTATGAGTTCAAATAGATTCAACGGCACTATACAACAATAATAACACATATATGTGAGCTTGAAAAAAATCATTATATTGAGTCGATTTTGTCAGCCACAAAATGCCATTAGTAATGTCCAGTTAACAGCTACTGAAAGAATGAAATGAGGACCCACATAGAAAAATGTTTTGTAAACTGTGAACTGCTTTGCATATATGAGAGATAATAATTTAATGTTACCTAGACAGTAGCTTGCAAGCTCCTCTTAACACCAATGCAATTGAATGAGATTTATTCATATACTTTTTATTACACCTTCAGACTCTTTCTCTCTTTTAAATTTTTCAGCATTGCAGATTAAAGGACTTACCATGGAGTATGTATATAAACACCATTACTTATATTAACACTTATATTGCTTCACTTTAATACTTTCATTTTTAAAATTTGATGACTTGTAGCAGACATTTAGGCATTCCTATCCTCGCCTTATAACTAGTTCTACATCATAGAAATCCAGAGCACAATTTACATCTACGCACTCCTGGTGTGGTGCTGTAAGATAACACTGGACTGTGAACCACAAGGTCGGCAGTTGAAATACAGCAACTGCTCCTCGAAACCCTATACAGAGTTGCTATGAGTCGGAACTGACTCGATGGCACTTAACAACAACAACTACAAATTTACATCTATGGAGTCCTGGTGTGGTGCTGTAGGATAAACACTGGGTCACAAGATTGTTTGAACCACAACGTTGGCAGCTCAAACTCACTAGCCACTCCTTGGAAACCCTATATAGGGTTACTATGAGTCAGAAGTGACTCCATGGCACTTAACAACAACATTTACATCTATAGGCCACACTCTTAGCATATACGATTTTTTTTTTTTTTCAAATGCGGTTCAACTGTAAGTGGCTGACTTTGCAGTCTTATTATTTGTGCCAGTTCTCAGTAGCTCTTCCATATTCTTTCCACTAACAGCATATGGCTTTGCATGGTCTATTCAGTAAATACTCATAATTATTCCCCTGAGCTTTGGTGGCGATGAATGTGTGTGTTATTGGAGATAAATTGTGCAATCTGCAAAGAAAACAAAGACGAGTTCTTGCTTGGATATTTGTACTCATTTCATGGTGAAGACAGATGCTCTACTCCATACAGAAGCAGGGGAAGAGCATTGGATAGAGGGATGCTGAGTACATCACATGCTTTTCCTCTTCCTTATCTGTGTTTCATGCTGATTAGCATGCTTTCCACAAACTCGTCTGATATATGGATGCAACTACATCCCATACAAGGTAATAAGAATAAAGTAATGCATGCAAAGGAATATTGTTACTATAAGCAAAACCAAAACTGGGTCTCAATATAAATATTGTATGAAATAAAATCTAAATATTTTAATACCTCTTGATTAAATATTAGAGTTTTCTTTGTTTTGTTGTGCTCTGACACACTGACCATTTAATCAGACCAAGCAGTAACTTAAGTTACAGCAACAATCAATAAAGGGTTTTTATTTTTATTATTTTCTTTACTGATTGTTATCCTCAACACTAATTTTAAGAAGCTTGTAACTCCTTCCTAGGCTTATACTGCAATGAAATAGCTGTAAATTGTTTCCAGGAAGTAAGAATCACAACTCTCAAAGAAAACCACATTCCCAATTACTAGTATTTCATATTTTAAACCCAAGTAAATGCAAAATGTGAACCAAGTCCATTTGAACATCCAAGCTAGAAATACACTGGGCTTTTGTTTTCTGTAAGAATGATTCTTTTGAGAAAAAGGATTGAACAACTTTAGGGCAGATTTATAAGTGCTATTGTCATCCTGGAGTCCTGGTGTGACACTGTGGGTTTATGCGCTAGACTGCAAAGTAGGTTTGAACTGCAGGGTTAGTGGTTCAGTCTCACCAGTTGCTCCTTGGAAATCCTCTACAGGGTCGCTATGGGTCAGAACCAACTCGATGGCACTTAACAACAAAAACAAACAACATTTTCATCCTAGGTATATCTTTACATTTTGCTTTTGAACCAGAAAGAAATCAAGTCACAGAAGAAAAGGGTGAGCACTTTATTACAACCTTGAGGTTTGATTATGTAGAAATATATATGACAAATGTTGCAGGTATGCACAAGAAGGTCTGTGTACTTCAGATCTTCAAGTGCATCAGAAGCTACTAAACCACAAGGGGAAAAAGAAACAACCATGCTTCCTTTTTTGAAAACTATTCTCTGAATTCTAATGTCTTTACCCAATCATGAGAGTATATTCAAATACAAGTTGATAATGCTTGCTCGTTACAACTTGCTTGAAACATTGCTGTATGACTGTATCCCCATTTATTCCTAAAACTTCAGAAAGCAGTGAAACATCTGCCATCTTTCAACAATTCATGAGCTACTTACTTAAATGATATCATTAATCCAGTTATGACAGAAAGAATATGAACATTTTAAAGGAAGATAGAAAGAAATGTCTGAACTGAATGCTATTTTTAATGTTAAAACTCCCATACAATAATCTATCTTTTTATGAAGTCCTCTAAATAAGGTGACAAATATTTTTCCTCAGAAAGCCCTTCTAGTTAGCTTTCTCTCTTCATTGGGGATCTCTTTGTTAGGTCAAATGAAAGGAAACAGGGTATCTTGGGTTGTACAAAGCAATGCAAAAACAAATAAGGAAGAATCAGAAAGGGTGACACATGGCCTGAGTTTTTAGGCCTGGCATACCTTCAAGCTTTCCTCAGGATTTGCATTGTACTGGAGGCTTTCAGATCGCTTCCAGGCACATTAAGCTGACTTCTAGTGGACTGTTCAGGTCCTGCTGAAATAAAATGATAACAATTGTGGGTCACATGGTTGTGATAATGGTTGTGCTGCCAATTCCCCTTACGTACTTTGCCTTTTGCTTCTGACCTTAGAATTAACACTCTTCAGAGATCTAATATCTGCATCAACAAATGGAGCTTGATGAGCCCTGCAGCATCCAAAGGATGTACCAATGGTTCACAAATTAAACAATTGTGGTCTCTGTTTTAAATTAGGAGATTTTATTGCTTCCTAACAGACCTCACAGATGACTCAGATTTTTGTTTGTTTGCAAAAATACAGGGAAAAGAAGCCTTCACACACGTTAAGGTACAGTACACTAAGAACGATTTCCTTGAATCTACAATCCATTAATTTATTGTTGTTGTTGCTGTTAGGTTCTGTCTAGTTCCTGACTCATAGTGACCCTACGCACAGCAGAATGGATCTTGCACCATCATCACAGTTGTTATATTTGGGTCCACTGTTACTGCTACTGTGTTTAATCCGAGCCTCATTAAGGTACTTCCTCCTTTACACCTGACCTCTACTTTTCCAGGTATGATGTCCTTCTCCAGGGACTGGTCCCTCCTAACGAAATGTCCAAACTACAAGAGACAAAGTCTCACCAACCTTGCATCTAAGGAGCATTCTGGCTGTACTTCATCTAAGATAAAATTGTTTGTTCTTCTGACAGTCCATGGTACTTTCAACATTCTACTCTAACACCACAATTCAAAAGCATTGGTTCTTCTACAGTGCTCCTCATTAATTGTCTAAATTTCATGTGCGTATTTTGTTGTTACGTGCTCTTGAGTTGGTCCTGACTCAAAGCAATGCTATATAGAGTGTTCAGTGATTGGATGGTGGGTTTGAACCAATGACCTTATGGTTTGTATTGAGTGCTTATCCTATAGCAACACACCAGGAATCCACATTCATATGAGGTTATGGAAAGTACTATAGCTTAGGTCAGGTATCTTAGTCTTCAAACTGACATCTTTGCTCTTTAACCCTTTAAAAATATCTTGTGCAGAATATTTGCTTAACCAATACATCCAATGATTTATTACCTGCTGCTTACCTAAGTGTGACTTGTGGATACAAGTAAAATGAATTCTTTGACAACTTCAACCATTTCTCCATTAATCAAGATGTTATTAATTGGTCCAATAGTGAGGACTTTTATTTTCTTTATAATGAAGTGCAATCCATACTAAAGACTGTAGTCTTTGTTTTTCATCAGTAAGTATTTAAAGTTCTCATCACTTCCAGCAAACAAAGTTGTGTCATCTGCATATTAAAGGTTGTTGAGTAGTCTTCCTCCAATCCTGAAGGTATGTTCTTTTTCATAAAATCTATCTCAGATTATTTTCTTAGCATACAGAATGAATAAGTACGGTGAAAAGATACAACCTTGGTGCACAGCATTCCTGATTTTACTATTCAGTATCACCTTGTTCTGTTTAAATGACTGCCTCTTGTCCTATGAATAGGTTTCTCATGAGCACAATTAAGTGTTCTGGAACA
The DNA here is from genome assembly GCF_000296735.1 of Chrysochloris asiatica. Lineage (NCBI taxonomy): Eukaryota > Metazoa > Chordata > Mammalia > Afrosoricida > Chrysochloridae > Chrysochloris > Chrysochloris asiatica. The sequence continues at coordinate 2,151,043 of NW_006408545.1, read as the reverse complement.
TCCATTTTTATCAATGTTATCCACAGTTTGTTATGATCCACATAGGAGAATGCCTTTGCATAATTAATAAAGAACAAATTAACATTTTTCTGGTAGCCTCTGCTTTCAACCAAGATTCATCTGATGTCAGCAATGATATCCCTCATTCCCAATGATATCCCTCATTCCATATCCTTTTCTGAATCCAGTTTAAATTTGTGACAGCTCCTTAATAGTGTGTTGCTGCAACTATTTTTGAATAATTTTCAGCAAAATTTAACTTGCATGTGATATTGATAGTGTTGAATGATTTCCACCTTCCATTGGCTCACTTTTCATTGGAATGGGCAAAAATATGGATCTCTTCCAATTAGTTTGCCAGGGTGCTGTCTTTCTTTTTTTGCCTTCTTTTCACATAGACAAATGAGCACCTCCAGTGCTGTATCAGTTTGTTGAAGCATTTCAATTGGTTTCCTATCAATTCCTGAAGGCTTTTTTCACCAATGCCTTCCTTGCAGCTTGAACTTCTTCCTTCAGAATCATTGGTTCTTGATTATATTCAAAGTTGACCTAATCTCAGGGGTACAGTGACTCTCTATTCCTTCTATCTTCTGTTTATATTTAATATTTTGTCCATAGAAGCCTTCAATAATGTAACTCAAGACATGAATTTTTTCTTCAATTCTTTCAGTTAGAGAAATGTTTAGCATTGTCTTCCCTTTTGGTTTTCTAACTCCAAGTCCTGCACAATTCATTGTAATACTCTACTTTATCTAATTGAACTATCCTTTGAAATTTTCTGCTCAGCTCTTTAATTTTATTTTATCTGCAACTCCCATTAGCTTCTCTATGTTCATAAGCAAGTTTCACGGTCTTTTAAGTCATCCATTTTTGTGTTTTCGTTCTTGCCTGTCTTTTTAATGAACTTTTGCTTCTTCATGCATATTGTTCTTGACATCATTCCACAACTCCTCATGTATTCAATCATTAGTGTCTATTTCAGATAATCTGTTCTTGAGATTTGTTAGGAGCTCTGTTATAGTGTTGTTGTTGTTGTTGTTATGTGCCGTCGAGTCGGTTCCGACCCATAGCGACCCTGTACAGGGTTTCCGAGGGTGTAAATCTTTACGGGAGTAGAAAGCCTCATCTTTCTCCCGCGGAGCAGCTGGTAGTTTCGAACCGCTGACCTTTAGGTTCGCAGCCCGATTCGTAACCACTACGCTACCAGAGCTCCTTGTAATGGTTACGAATTGGGCTGTGAACCTTAAGGTCATCAGTTTAAAACTGCCAGTTGTTCCACAGGAGAAAGATTAGGCTTTCTACTGCTGTAAAGATTTACAGCCTTGGAAACCCTATACAGGATCACTATGAGTTGGAACCGACTTAAGGGCACATCATGATGATTCTTGAGATGGTCTTCAAATTCAGGTAGGATATACTTAAGGACATATTGTGCATATGGACTTATTTTAATCTTTACCTGAACTTGCTTATGGGTAATTGGTGATCTGTTCTAGTCACTCCCTGGCCTTGTTTTGGCTGATGATATGGAACAGAAGTTTCTTTTTGTTTCTTTTCACAGATATAGTCAATTTGATTCCTGAGTATTCCATCCGGAGATGACCATGTGTATAGTTGCCAGTTATGTTGTTTTAAAAGATATTTGCAATGAATAATTATTTGGTCTTACAAAATTCTATCATGAGATCTCCAGCATTATTTCTATTACCAAGGCCGTATTTTCCAACTACCAATACTTCATTTTTGTTTCTAATTTTGTATTCTAGTCATCAGTAACTATCAATAAATCTTGATTGCATGTAGGATCAATTTTAGACTGGAGAAAATGGTAAAATTCTTCAATTTCATCATCACTGGTTTTGGTGGTTGGTGAATATATTTGAATAATAGTAGTATTAACTGGTCTTCCTCTTAGGAGTATGCACTTCTTTTATAGAAAGTACTGTACTACAAGAATAATCTTGAAATGCTTCTTCTGAAGATGAATGTAACTCCATTCCTCTTCAGTTTGTATTTCCTGGCACAGTAAACCATAAATTATCCAATTCAAAATGGCTAATACCAGTCTATTTCAGTCATGGTGTGGCACTGTAGGATCAGCACTGGACTGCGAACCACTAGGTCAGCAGTTCAAACCCACTAGCTGCTCCTAAGAAACCCTACACAGGGTCACTATGGGTCTGAACCAACTTGACAGCACTTAACAACAATGCCTAGTATGAGCACTGGTGTGGCTCTATGGGATAAGCACTGAACTGGTAACTGTGTTAGCCTCAAGGTCAGTACTTCAAACCACTCATCTCATAGGCTCACTGTGTTGGTACTACCTCAATGGTACACAAAAACAACCACATCAAGTCTCCTATGCCAATCTCTATATGTTCCATTTTGGTTTTGATAACTTCCAGTTTTCCTAGATTTACACTTCACACATTAATAAATATTCCAATTATTAACGGATGTTTGAAGCTGTTTCATCTCATTTGAGTTGTGTCCAATCAGCAAATGAAAGACCTGAAAGCTTTGCTCTATCCATGTCATTAATGTCAACTCTACTTTGAGGAGGCAGCTCTTCTCCAGTGCTATTTGGTATGCCTTCCAACTCCTCAGACACTATATCAAATAATGTTCTGCTGCCATTCACAAGGTTTTTAAATGGACAAGCCTTAAGAAGTGGTAAGCTGCTCCTTCTTTCTTCTGCCTTAGTCTGGAAATTCCATTGAAACATGTCCACTAAAAATGACCCTGTTGTTGTTATTAAATGCCATCAAGTTGATTCTGACCCTGTACAGGGTTTCTGAGGAGCAGCTGGTGAGCTTGAACCACCAACCTTGCAGTTCAAATGGCTTTGCAGTCTGATGCATTAACCCATAGCACCACACCAGGAATCCAAAAATGACCTTACTGGTATTTAAAATACATAATGTTAAGTATCGTGGAGTCGGTTCTGACTCATAGTGACCCTGCACAGGGTTTCTGAGGCTGTAAATCTTTACAGAAGCAAAATGCCTCATCTTTCTCCCGGAGAAAAGTTGGTAGTTTCGAACTGCTGATCTTGAGGTTGGCAGCCCAACTCGTAACCACTATGATACAAACACACAAGCCACAGCACTATGATAACTTGACAGAATAGTTGTGGTAGTTCAGTGACATTTTACATTGTACAGCAAAAACCAAAGCAGTGATAGTCTGTGAAAAAGAACAAAGAAAACCTGGTATATGTTCATATGCTCTTATTGTTGTTGCTAAGTGTCGCTGAGTGGTTCTGACTCATAGTGACCGAGTGTAGAGTTTTGGAGAAACTTCTGGATGGTGTTTTGAACTGCTGATCTACGTCTAGGAGTCCAGTGCTTATCCTACAGCTCATATACAACCTTTGGTATAGAGAGAATGTTTATTCTCCCTTACTTTTATCTCCCTTATTTTTACATTATTCCAGTGTTTCTAAACTGAGTTGGATCAACTATAAAAAAAACTCTAATAGAATAGAACATAGTCTAAGTTGGGGTCTCAGAAAGAGATCCTGAGATGGGTATTTATGTGAAAGCGTTATATTAAAGCATTTTAAAGAAAAAAATACCACTTCTGAAACTAGTTTCTGGCCTGGTGTGAGTGGCACTATAAAATAAGCACTAGACTGCTAACCACAGCTACTCTCAGAAACCCTACACAGGGTCACTAGGAGTCAGAGCCAACTCGACAGCACTTAATAAAAACAAAAACAACCCTTGATCCCCAAATTCTGAACTCTTGAATTTATACCACACCAAAATGGCAATTTGGACATCCTGGAGAGACTCAAGTGTTCCTTCAAAATGTTCTTCTAATTTGGGGAACAAAAGACCTTTGAAGGAATAAGACCAGGGATGTAAGGTAGATAGGGTTAGGTTTTATAACAACATGCTGGTAGGACAATCCTTGCTGCCCTTGAAGACTGAGCAAGTGCCTTATTATGATCTAAAAATAATTCAACACAGCTTTCCTCACCTTTTTTCACCAAAGCAGTTTTCAGTTTTCTTAAAACTTCATCTTAAAAAGCCCTCTTGATACTTCTATATTCTTTGAGAAAATCTATCATGACTATCCCTTTGGAGTTCCCCCAAACTGCCACCATACTTTCTGAGATGTGCTTCCTGTCTTGAATTTAACTGACCCATCAGATTCCCTCAGAAGCCACTATTTCAATTGAATATTTTTTTAATGCACCTGGTGTTGCGCTATAGGATAATCATTGGACTGATAACCACCAGTAACTCCTTGGAAACCCTATACAGGGCTGCTATGAGTCAGAATTGACCCAATGGCACTTAACAATAATAATGTAGTGCTCTAGAATAATAACAGGACTGCTAACCAAAAGGTCAGATGTTCAAACTCAATAGTCACTACTGGGAAACCCTATGCAGAATCCCTGTGAGTGAAAAACTGCTGGAATGCACTGAACAGCAACAACAGTGATGGAACTTAAACAAGTTTATTGCTCAGAAAACATGTATGCAGTCATGCACTTATCACAGAAACATATTTAAACATATATGTTTGGAATAAACCTGAACATGTATGAACTAGAAGCTTAATAGCAATTTTTTTTAAACTTACCTTTGTATTGTTATTGTTGTTAAGTGTTGTTGAGTCAGTTCTGACCCATAGTGACCCTCTATAGGGATTCCAAGGAGCAGCTGGTGAGCTTGAACCACCGATCTTGCAGTTCAAACGGCTTTACAGTCTGGTGCATTAACGCATAGCACCACACCAGGACTCCTGTACAGGGTAGGGTAGGTAAAAAACTCAAACTACTTTTTAACAATCTTTTTAATGTTTTTTTACATGAATTGAGTGAGGATTTACAGAGCAGATTATCTGTTCTAATTCAACAAATCATATGCTTTGTCTTATTTCAATGATTGCTATCTCCTCAATATAACATCAACTATCCCACTTCCTCCCTATGATTCTTGTTTTTTTCATCCTACCTTCTTTTATTTAGTCCTTAGGTAACTACTGCCCTTTTGATCTTCAGTGGTTGACCATTCTATGGTGTGCATAGCACATTAATGTTGTTGTATCCCATATACAACTACCTGCTGCTTGGCTGAAAATTGACCCATGAGAGTGTGTTTAGTTCCAGAACTGAAAGGTGACCAAGGGCCATAGTCTAAAGTTCTTCCAGTCTCTTTCTGGTCATCCTGTTGTTGTTGTTGTTGTTTTTTAATAATTTTGAGGTTTAGTCCACATTCCCCCTCACTTTATCCAGGGCTTTCAGATGCAATCCTTTCCAGAAGAGTTGTTAATGGAAGCCAGGTACCATATAGTTTTTATGTTAACAGGGTCATGGAAACGGATATTCACATATTTCATTATTTCATTCATTAATGGTCATTATTAAATGTCGTTGAGTCAGTTCTGACCCATAGCGACCCAATATAGGGTTTCCAAGGAGTGGCTAGTGATCTTGACTTGTGGACCCTGCAGTTCAAACCAATCTTGCAATGCAGCAGATTAACCCGAAGTGCAACACCAGGACACTCATTATTTCATAGAGCTAATTGATTCTGAAGTCTTGGTGTGGCACTGTGCATTAATGCACTGGACTGCAAAGTTGCTTTGAAATGCAAGGTTGAGTTCAACCAGGGTCCATAGACTCCCGTTGACCTGAAATGAAAAAGAGACGAGAAAGGATTGATTAGTTGAAAGTGTGCTGAGACCTGGGAACACCTAAGCCCATGGACAAGGACATAGCCACAGAAGGCTAGAGCTGAGAGTGAAGCATCCAGCTGATATGAAGTGAAAGGAGATGCACAAGAACACCCAAACTTGAAGATATTACCCATTTGACCTAGCCTCAATGGCTTAATAATCAGAACTCAACCAGAGGAAGAAAAAAATATAATAATAAAGGAAATGAGTGTAAATTGCTGCAATTTGATAAATTTGACCTATACTCATGGAGGTTGCTGTTGTTAAGTGCCATCAAGTCAACTCTGACCCATAGCAACCCTGTATAGGATTTCCAATGAGCAACTGGTGAGCTTGAACCATTGAGCTTGCAGTTCAAATGGCTTTACAGTCTGGCGCATTAACACACAGTGCCACACAAGGACTAATACCAACAGAGAGTGAAGGGGTCTTCACATCAAGTATCAATGCTATCCCCTCTGTACACAGGGTAGATAGGGATGGGCAACTTAGATATTGCCTACCTAAAATGAGGGGGCAATAAAGGCACGAAGTGACTGGCTTACAAAGTTTCAAGAGGGAGTTTAGTTTAAGAGTGTGTGGGGGAAGAAAGAGTGCCCAGTGAACAGTTTTCATTTTGTCTAGATGCGTCTGGTTAAAAGAGATGGGGTAAGACTTTTATGATTCAATAGTGAGTAGTAGTTATCATGACTAATTGAGACTATCATAATTGTAAAGGTAGAAGTTTTGTAATAAAAATGGGGGAGTAGTTAATCTTACAGTCTAGAAACAAAGGAACCTTGGACCATCAAGGGAGAAGAGCACAAGTGGAATGAGAGATGTTATCCAGAGAAACAGAGATACCAAAGATGGAGGCAGAGATGGGGCCATAGAGAGGGGGAGCAGCTGAGTATTTTAGATTCATGGGAAGAGAGGGACTAAGAGCTGGTGGCTAAGAGACAGACTTGCAGAATGTGTCCTTTGGTGGTGTAAATTATTATATATGCCTGAGTGTTTTTTTTAAAAAAGAGCTAAAGTGAATAGAAAGAAATACTCTTATCTGATGGTACATGGAGGGGATTATAATCATTGAAATGGTTCATGGTTTGTTGAATGCAAAAATTATGATCTGCCCTATAAACCTGTAAACTTTCACTCAATTCAGAATAAAAACTTAAAAAAACAAAACAAAACAAAAATCCCCAAAGCTCAAGGAATTGGTGGGATACAAACTGAAATGTTCCAACAAACTCATGCTGGAAGCACTCTATGCTGTGAAATTTTTGAGACAGCTCCTGGTTTTTATCAATTGAAAAAGATCCATATTTGTGCACATTCCAAAAAAAACCCAAAACAAACAAACAAAAATAAGTGAACCAATAGAATGTAAAAATCATCCAACGTCATTAATTTCACATGCAAGTAAAACTATGCTGAAGATAATTCAAAAAAACATTTGCCATAGTGCAGCATATAGATAGGAAGCTGTCAGAAATTCAAGCTGGACTCAGAAGAGGACATGGGATGAATGTTGTCATTGCTGAAATCAGACGGATCTTAGCAAAAATTGAGAATACCAGAAAGATGTTTAGTTGTACTTTATTGATAGATGCAAAAGTATTTGTCTATGTGGATCATATCAAATTATGGATAACATTGGGTTTTCCATAACATTTAATTGTGTTTATGAGGAACGTAGACCAAGAGGCCGCCATTTGAACAGAACAAGTGGTGAATGAATGGTTTAAAATTGGAAAGGTATGTACCAGGGTTGTATCTTTTCACCCTATTTATTCAGTTCATATGCTAAGCATATGCATTGAATCTGAGAGGCTGGTTCATATAAAAAAAAAGAAAATGGCATCAGGATTGGAAGAAGACTCACTAACTCCCTGTGATATGCAGTTGACACAACTTGCTTGCTGAAAATGAAAGAGAACTTAAAATTCTTACTGATGAAGACCAAAGACTACAGCCTGCTGTAAATATTTATGTCAATGTAAAGAGAAAAAAACTCCTTGAAACTGGACCAGTAGATAACATTGTCATAAATGAAGAAAAGATTGAAGTTGTCAAATATTTCATTTTTCCTGATCCATAATCAATACTGATGGAAGCAGTAGTCAAGAATTTAAATGACTTAGTGTATTAGGCAGATTGACTGCACAAGACCTCTTTAAAGTGTTCAAGGACAAAGATGTAAGTTTGAGGAGTAAACCTGACCCAAGCCATGGTACTTCCAATTGCCTGATACACGTGTGAAAGTTGGACAATAGAGAAGAAAAGCTGTAGAAGAATTGATACATTTGAGATATGGTGTTGGCAAAAAATATTCAAAGTACCATGGACTGCCACAATAACAAATTTATGTTTGAAGAAGTACAGTCACAAAGCTTTTTAGAGGCGAGGATGGTGAGACTTTGTCTATCATACTTTTTACATGTTGTCAAGAGAAGAACATCATTCTTGATCATTAAAAAAGAGGGACGCCCTCAGCAAGAAGAATGAACATGGTTGCAGCAATAAAGGGCTCAAACATAACAATTGTGAGGATGGTACAGGGCTGTGTAATGGTTCCTTCTGTTGTGCACAGGGTCGCTGTGAGTCTGAACAGACTAGACAGCCCCTAACAAAAACAACATGTTACTCAGGTATAAGCTAAGAACTACATCAGGAATATGTAAGTTTTCAGGCAAATTTGATCTCTATGGGGGAAGATAAAGTGTTTTCTACAAATCTGAAGTAAAAGAAAAAACAATCTTAATGTTGATGTTTAAATGGAAGTGCACAGGGAGCCAGTGTGCATTAAAAAGTCCAAAGGATTTCATAGAAACGTTTTGAAACTATCTAATCTGTCCTCTTTGAAATTCCTAAAGTCTCATTACCATGTCCTTTGCTGAGAGCATTAAACTGAATGTGGGCAGGTCATTGACAATATCTCCAACAGTATCCTTTTTATTGTGATCCAAGATCAAGGGAGTTTTGGTGTGGCGCTGTGGACTAATGCATCAGACTGCAAAGTCGTTTGAACTGCAAGGTTGGTGTTTCAAGCTCACCAAACCATATGGAAACCGTATACAGGGTCGCTATAGGTCAGAATCGGCTCAAGGGCACTTAACAACAACAACAGCAAGATCATGTAGAAATTATTCCTGCATTCATAATGAAGACAATTCCCTTTATAGGTTGCATAGGTTGATTGAATAATAAGTACGCTGTCAGTTGGTTCCATTGTTGATGTTGTTGTTGTTAAGTGCCTTTGAGTCAGTTGTGACTCATAACAACCCTGTATAGAGTTTCTGAGGTGGGGCTGGTGAATTTGAACCACTGACCTTGAAATTTAAAACAACATTGCAGTCCAGCTCGTTAACCCACAGTTCCATTCCAGGACTTCAATTGGTTCCATAGGTGAGAATTACAATCTATTTTCAATGGAATGCATGCTTTTTAATTATTTGGATGGGTTTACATTAACGTTGTTGTTGTTGTTATGAAGTACTGCTGAGTGGGTTCTGACCTACAGCGATCCTGTATGTGGTTTGTGAGGAGAAGATGGTGGGTTTGAACCACTGTCTTCATCATAAACAGTCCAGTGTTTAACCTATAGCACCACACCAGGATTCCACATTAACATGAAGACATCATAATTTACAAGTAAGAGCATAGCACAAAGATCTGAGCCTTAGTGTGCAAATAGCAGCTGTAATGTGAATGCTTAAATATAAAGATGGTCCAATTAATAGTATGCATTAACCCATTATTTTGTTTGTTAAGTGCCATAGAGGTCAAGTCAGTTCTGACCCATAGCGACCCTGAACAGGGTTTCCACGGATGTAAATCTTTATGGGAGCAGAAAGCCTCATCTGTCTCCTAGGGAGCAGCTGGTAGTTAGTAACTGACTTTATGAGAAAACTAAGTAGAGAGTGAGCATAGCTAAAACTAGGAATACATTTCTTGATGAGAAAAAAATTGTAAATAAAATAATCAAATGGAAGAAATGAAGGTTTAGGAAACATACACTCTTCCTTGTTAAATATTCTTAAATGATACATTTATTAGAAATGCAAATTTCCAATCAATATGAGGCACACACACAGACCCATTGTTGTTGTCAGGTGCCATCGAGTCGGAACCGACTCA
>NW_006408545.1:2136988-2140985 GCF_000296735.1 Chrysochloris asiatica | reverse complement strand
GCTGTATATCTTTACGGGAGCAGAAAGCCTCCTCGTTCTCCCCCGGAGCAGCAATATATATATGTATACATATCTCAGATTTCCTGAAATTTGTATCTATTACCATTCTTTAAATAAACAACATGAGTGTTTCATCATTACATTATAGATTCCTTTATCAATGTCATACAGTCAACTGAAACTACATACAAGGATAAAGGGAGAAAAAGAAAAAAACAAACAAACAACTATGTGACTTAGGTGGTGTAAACAACAACAACAAAAAGATTACTAGTTGTTAGTTGCCACCATGTGGCCTCCAACTCATGGTAAGCTTATGGAAAAAAGAAATAAACATTACCCAGCTTTGATATGTTTGGGCTTACTGTTGTGACTATTGTGTTTATCCAATATGAGCACCTACCAATTTCATTTTGTAAGTAATCAGAGTTAATTTCAGTTTAAACAATAAATGGATTATAAAAGAGTGGATTATTGTAAAACAACCAGGTCTGCTCTCTTGAAAAACACATTAGTTCATCTGATCAATGAAATGTGACCTTATACTAGATCTGAACCAAGGCTTGGGAAGCATTGCATGTTTCCATTCACTCTGTTGTGTCCCTGCTGTTTGCCATTAGAGGAACATATACTCAGTAGTTTCTGTCCCAAAGAGAATGAAGAGACACAAATAACACACTAGAATCTGACCCAAACCCAGTTGGAGTACATCTTTAGGCAACTTTAACCCAATTGACCTGTAGACCCATGAGTTATCTAAATAAATTTGTTGTGATAAGCCACTAGCATTTGGGATGGTTTATTATCCCAACAGCATCTTACTGTAGTAAGTCACTCCATTGTTTCTGAATACTTTATTGTTACTACATTTCACTTTATAATCTGACAGTGTAAAATATATATGTTGCTGCTGTTGTTAAGTGATATCAGGTGGTTCCGACTCATAGCCACCCTGATATATTCATCCTCATGTGGTGCTTTGGGGTAATGCACTGGACCATAAAGTTGGTTTGAACTGTAAGGTCAGTGGTTCAAATTCACCAGCTGCTCCTTGGGAAACCCCATACAGGGTTGTTATGAGTCAGAACCAACAGATATGTATTGGAAGAAGTACAGCCAGAGTGCTCCTTGGAAACCAGGATGGCCAAACTTGGTCTGTCATACTTCAGACACATTGTCAGGAGAAACCAGTCACTGGAGAAGGATATCATGTTTGGTAAGGTGGAGGGTCAGAGAAAAAGAGGAAGACTCCCAGTAAGATGGATTGGCCAAATGGCAGCATCAATGGGCTTAAGCATGGCAATAATAGTGAGGTTGGCCCAGGATCGGGCAGTGTTTCATTCTGCTGTGCATAAGGTGGCTATGAGTTGGTACTGACTTGATGGCACCTAACAACAACAACAACAAAATGAGTTAGCACTGACTTGAAGGCACTTAACAACAACATATTCTTCAAAATCTCAAGTACAGTTATCTTAGTGTCACTAAATGTGTGTTTTCGCTCCTTGGAAGAAATAATCACTGACCTTGAACATCATTCCATATCTGTGGTCCTCAAATGAAAATAATATGCAAGATCCCTTCTGTCCCCAAATTCTGTGCTTGCATTATGATCTTCATCAAGACCTCTATCTTTCTAATAGTGTAATGCTGGGGACAGCATACACAGACCCTGGGTTGATCAGTGGCAACCCCATTAAACCACCTCTGAATATAATCAGTTTAACCCAGATGCTCTTCTTCCTCCTGAAACTATGTAGGAATGTGATAATTAGGAACAATGTAGCATTTTAGATATAGATAAATGAAGTCCGGTGCCTGAGATCTTGATCACAAACAAAAGTTTGCAAAGTGTACAGAGACAGCTTGGCTCCTTTCAGGAACCTTGCTTTATGTTATGTATCCTTAAGAAACCGCACATTTGCTACTCTAGATCATTTAAGCCTAAAAGTTAACATATAACAGCTTGATTGAACCTTTCTTCTGTAAAAATAAAAATGTTAGATTGTTAAGAAAACTATGAAAATATTTAAAAAGTTGTTCCTGTGAATCATTATGTCCTATTTTGAATGATTAATCACATTTCAGTTCTGTATCCTATTTATCTAAAGAATCACATCCTCCCTTTGTGAATTATATCTTTCCTTTGTAACAAATCCCTCCCTAAAAAAGAGAATAAAAGACTGAGGTAGAGTTAGATCTGTGTGCAATGCTTTGCAATGCTAGGCAATATGTTTGCAGATCTGTCTACCTGCCAGCTTGCATCATATCTATGTGTCTGTCTTTTTTGTATATATTTCGTCTCTCTCTTTCTCTATCCCTTTTGCCACCAGATCTCCCTTCTTCGTGACACCCACACTTCCTTGTCGAGGCTGGAACCCAACATAGGACCTCGACAGTGTAATACAAAGTCCACATCCTGAGGTTGAATTTTAACAAGAACACAAATCTCCAAACAACTTACTCTATTCCTTTAACTTCACTAGGTGAAAAACAAGTATATGCATATAAACTAGGCAGAGGTGATTTGCACTTTGTAGAAGTCATGAATATAATTCAACAGAAAAACAAAAAGACAAGTAGTTAATAATGAGAAAAGTGCCATACTGCATAAACATGAAATCATGCACATACTTGTTTTTGCTATTGTTATTAAGTGTCATTGAGTCAGTCCCCATTCATAGCAACCCTTTATAAGGTTTCCAAGGAGTGGCTAGTAGGTTTGAACCTGCTGCCCTTGTGGTTAGCAGTTCAGCACTTATCCTACCATGCCAAGCATACTAATACATAATAAAATTAGATTCTGCTGATATCTGCAGATGCACTCACATTGAAGATGGCGCCACAAAACATGAGACTCTGCTTACAGAATTTTTCCTGTGTATTCTATTCCTCTGGAGAGTAGAGGCTGATCAATTAAACAGATTTAAAATGACAAATACAAATTTGAAATGTAGGTGGTTATATGGGGCTGTTCTGTACCCTGAGGTGAATACATCACTCCCATTTCTGTCATCAGCAAAATTAAATCATTTTGTCATGCTTCTCTATTGGGGTGTATAATGAAGGATGTCAGAAAGCTTCTTTCACAAAATGTCTTTTTACTAGCGTATCAAATAGCTCTAATATCACCATAAATCCATTTTCTAACATTTTGTGTAAGTCACTTCCAAAAGGATATCATATTACATTATTTGAATATTAAAGGGGATGTTGTTGTTGTTGTTACATGCCTTGGAGTCGTTCCTACTCATAGCAACCCTGCATAGGGTTTCTGAGGCTGTAAATATTTAGGGGAGCAGAAAGCCTCATCTTTCTCCTGCGGAAAAGCTGGTAGTTTTGAACTTCTGACTCTGAGATTATCAGCCTGACCTGTGACCACTACGCTACAAGAGTTCCTTATTAAAGGGGATACATATTTATATTCTGATGTCTTGCACTGGGAAAATCTACTGCACAAGACCTTTTAAAAGTGTTGAAGAGCAAAGATGTCCGCCTGAGGCCTAGGGAGTGCCTGACCCAAGCCATGGTATTTTCAATAACCTCATATGCATGTGAAAGGTGGACAGTAAATATGGAAGGTCATAGAAGAATTGATGCTTTTGAATTATGGTGTTGGAGGAGAATATTAATAGCATCATGGGTTGCCAAAAGAACCAATAGATCCGTTTTGGTAGAAGTACAGCTAGAGTGCTCCATGGAGGCCAGGATGGCCAAAATTTGTCTGTCATACTTCGGAAATATTGTCAGGAGGGACCAGTCTCTGGTAGCTGATGTGCATAAGGTTGCTATAAGTCGGTACCAACTCGATGGCACCTAACAACAACAACAAGATACCATTTTAGTAAAAGATTCCTCCTCCTATCTTTGCCCCCCATAATATAATTGTGCCCAGTTGATTACTAAATGAATCCTTTTACTTTACCTAATCATGACTTAACTCCCTCCATTTTCCAATTTATGTACAACCACCTCTCCTCTCTCTCTCCCTCTTCCT
>NW_006408545.1:2133185-2136787 GCF_000296735.1 Chrysochloris asiatica | reverse complement strand
TATAGTGGTTGCGTGCAGTGCAGTCAGTTTCCACTCTTAGAAACCCTGTATAGGGCTTCTGAGGCTGTAACTCTACAGGAGCAGAAAGCCTTATCTTTCTCCCATGTAACAGCTAGTAGTTTTGAACTACTGACCTTGTGGCGCTGTGGGTCAATATACGGGATTGCAAAGTCAGTTTGACCCAAAGATGTGCCTTTCAAGCTCACCAGCTGCTCCTCGGCAATCGTATACAGAGTTGCTATGAGTCAAAACCGACTCGGCAGCGCTTAACAACAGCAACGAAGTGCCGTTGAGTCCATTCCAACCCATATTGACACTGTATAGGGTTTCCAAGAAGCAGCTGGTGTGTTTGGATGGCAGACCTTCCAGTTCAAACTGACTTTGCAATCCCATATATTAACCCACAGCGCCACACCAGAACTCCAAATATATGTTGTTGTTACTGAGTGCTGCTGAGTCGTTTCCAATCCATAGTGACCCTGAGTAGGGTTTCAAAGGAGCAGCTGGTGAGCTTGAGCCACCGACCTTGTGATTCAAACCCACTATGCAGTCTAGCGCATTAATTCACAGCACCACATCAGGACTCCCCATTTAGAAATAATAATTCTGGACTCATCAGACATAGTATTAGAATGATAATTTATAATTATAGATGCATTTTAGAATATAAAACTTTGCTCACATAATTTCCTTTTACGAATCGGGCTGCGAACCGCAAAGTCAGCAGTTCGAAACTACCAGCTGTTCCGTGGGAGAAAGATGAGGTGTTCTGGTTCCGTAAATATTTACAGCCTAGGAAACCCTGTACAGGGTCCCTATGAGTAGGAATCGACTCCACCGCACAAAGCCACCAGCCACCATAGAATGTTGTATGGTATTAGTCATTATCAAGAGGAATAAGAAAGGAAGGAGGAAACTGTGAGAGTTTGGTTACAATTTTAATTATACTAATAAAGGGGAAATGACATTTGAATAATAATTTGAGATTTGTGAGGGAATGAGCCATATGTTTATCTGGGAGAGCATGCCAGGCATTTAGTGAAAATGGAAAAGGCTCTGAAGCTGCACTAGCCTCCTCTGTTCAAAGTATAAGATGGCTCAAGCTCAGGGGTAAGGTTAGAAGATGAGGTGAGAGAGACGTACAGAATTCACTTTTCCTACAAATGACATAATCTGACTTAAATTCTATCAAAATAATTCTGGCTGGTGCTCTGATAATGGGACTAAAAGGGCAGAGGGACAGAAATCAAGAGGCTCTTACAATAATCCACATGAAAGGCTGCCGGAGCTATCACGGCTGTTGAGAACTGGTTAGATTCCACATAGATTTTGAAGTCAGAGACAACAGATATTCTGCCATATAACATATATTTTGTAACATAAAGAAAGGAGGCAAAAATAAGGATTTTCACATAAACAGTGAAAGAATAGTATGTCCTTTGAGGTCAGAAGACAGTGAAAAAGTATGAAGAAGGATATCTGAAACCCCATTTTTTATTATTTTACATTTAAGATAGCTAGCAAATTTCTATATAAAAGCACTGAATGGGCATAGAATCTGTCATTCATAGAAGAAATCTACATAAATGAATCTGGGAGATAAGACTATATAGAGAAGGCTATGTTGCTATATATAGTCCTGGTGTGATGCTGTGGCTTAATGCTCCAGACTGCAAGGTTAGTTTGAAATGCAAGGTAGGCAGTTCAAGCTCATCAGCCATTCCTCAGAAACCTAAACAAGGTCACTAGGAGTCAGAACTGACTTGATGGCACTTAACAACAACAACATATAAGGATATAGAGATAAGGCTATATAGATGTTTTGGATGATCTTTAAAGCCACAGACTAGATAAGACTCTCAAGAAAATGAGTGTGTAGAAGAAAAGCAAAGAATATTGATCTAAGACAGAAGCTGCTAATAGATCCTAGTTTAATAATTAGTGGATTTCATAAGAAAATTGTCATTTTAGTCTTATGAATCAGCTGTAATGAAGTTATTAGGTGCCCTTTGGTCACTTTCCACTCATAGCAATCCTATGTACACCACAGCAAGCACACTGCCCAGTTTCATACCATCCTCACAGTCAGTGCTTTGTTTGCACCCATTGATGCAGTCATTGTGTCCATCCATCTCAGTATGGGTCTTTCTCTTTTTTTCTGATCATTTACTTTACCAGGCATGATATTTGTTTTCAGGGAATGGCTCCTCCTGAAGATATTCAAAGTACACCATGCTCATGTATAGGAAGATATAAGATTGTGAAAATGTCAACACTACCCAAAGCAATCTACAGATATAATGCATACCCAATCCAGATTCCAACAACATTCTTTAAAAATGGGGAAAAAAAATCATGGATTTTATGTGGAAAAGAAAGAGAACTTGGATAAGCAAAGCACTGTGTAATAAGAAGAACAAAGTTGGAGGCCTTTCACTCCCTGATTTCAAATATACTACATGGCTATTGTAGTCAAAACAGCCTGATACTGATACAATGAAATCTACATAGATCAATGGAACAGAATTGAGACATCAGAAGTAAATCCATCTACATATAATCAACTGATCTTTGACAAAGGGCCAAAATACATTAAAAGGGGAAGAGATAGTCTCTTCAACAAACAGTGATAGCAAACCTTGAAATCGATTTACAAAAGAATGAAACAAGACTTACACTGTATACAAAAACAAACTCAATATGGGTTAAAGACCTAAATATAAAACCTAGAACTATAAATGAAAAAAAAAATGGGGCTAAATAATTGGCATAAATACACTCTCAAACATTGCAAAAGGCATACAAACAATAGAACACAAAATACATGACTGGGATTTCCTAAATTTTAAAAAACATATGTGAATCATAAGTTTTCACCAAAATAGTAAAAAGGGAGTCCACAGAATGGGAAAAAAATTTTTTGCAAGGACATATCAGACAAGAGACTAATCTCTAAAATTTATAGAAAACTACAACACCTCCGTAGTCCTGGTGTGCTGCTGCGTGTTAATGCACTGGACTGCAAGGTAAGTTTGATCAGAAAAATTGATGGCTCAAGCTTACCAGCCACTCCTACAAACCCCTAACCAATATTGTTGTGAGTCAAAATTGACTTGACAACACACAACAACAACAACAGCTCTACATTAAAAAGACAAACAACCCAATTAAAAAATTGGCACAAGATTTGAACAGACACTTCACCAAGGAAGACAACAAAATGAGGAAATGCTCAAAATCATTAGCCATTAAAGAGATCCAAAACAAAACAAGATGTCATCTCACACCAGCATTAACAGCGAAGTTAAAAAACAACAAAAAACATCAGAAAACAAATGATGGCACAGGTTTGAAGAGACTGGGATCCTCCTACATTACTGGTGAGACTGCAAAATGGTTCAACCACTTTGTAAAACAGAATGACGCTTCCTTAGAAAGTTGGAAATATAAATGCCTATGACCCAGCAACTCTACTTTGAGGAGGCATCTCTTCCCCAGTTGCATTTTGAGTGCCTACCAACCTGAGGGGATCATTTTCCAGCTCTGTATCTGACAGTGTTTCTCTGCTATTCGTAAGGTTTTCAGTGACTAGCGATTTGGAA
>NW_006408545.1:2106242-2131155 GCF_000296735.1 Chrysochloris asiatica | reverse complement strand
CAATAACCTCATATGGATGCGAAAGCTGGACAGTGAATAAGGAAGATCATAGAAGAGTTGATGCCTTTGAATTGTGGTGTTGGAGGAGAATATTGTAAGTGTCATTGGCTGATAAAAGAACCAATAGCTCCGTTTTGGAAGAAGTACAGCCAGAGTGCTCCTTTGAGGCCAGGATGGCTGAACTCTGTCTCTTATACTTCAGACACATTATCAGGAGGGAACAGTCGCTGGAGAAGGATATCATGCTTAGTAAGATGGAGGGTCAGAGAAAAAGAGGATGACCCCCAATGAGATGGATTTGCCAGGTGGCAGCATTGATGGTCTCATGTGTGGTAGCGGTAATGAGGTTGGCCCAGGATCAGACATTGTTTCGTTCTGCTGTGCATGGGGTCACTATAAGTTGGTTCTGACTCAATGGCACCTGACAATAACAACAACAATGACCCAGCAATTCCTCCATATATCCACAAGAAATACAAGCAAGAACATGAGTAGATAGATATATGCACACCAATGTTCATTAGAGCACTATTCACAAAAGCAAAAAGATAGAAACAGGGTAGTTGCCTGATCAATGGAATAATGGATAAACAAACTTTGGTACATACACCAATAGAATACTATGCAACATTGAAGAATAACAATGAATCTGAAAAACATTGCATAACATGGATGAACCTGGAGGACATTATGCTAAGTGAAATTAGTCAATTACAAAAACAAAAATATTTTATTATGAGACTGTTATTGTAAAAACTTAAGAAAATGTTTCCACATGAAAAGAAACGTACTTTGATGGTTATCAAGTGTGGAAGGGAGGAAAGAATACATCACAGGCTACAGGGTAGACACATGTTAGATTGGTGACAGGGAGGGAAATATACAAGGAGGGAAAGGGCAATACACAAGAAGAAGGAGGGTGGCAGATAAATAATGAAGATGGGGTAGACTTAGGGAGGATGAATGGGCTAAATGGTATGGAGATAAATAGTGATTTATACATAACCTTAGAGCAACAGGGTACTGTGAGTAGATACATAGATCAAGACAAAGTCTGAATGGTGGTGGTGGTTATGTGCAGAGGAGTCAGTTACAAACCTGTACAGGGTTTCCGAGGCTGCAAATCTTTACAGGAACAGAAAGCCTCATCTTTCTCCTGTAGAACAGCTAGGAGTTTCGAACTGCTGACCTGTGGATTGCAGCCTGATTCATAACCACTACGCTACCAGAGTTCTTTAAAGTCTAAATAGAGGAGAAAAAATATTTACATATTTGACTGTTGGTTTCCCTCACCTACTATTGTAAAATACATGTGTTTGTGTGATAGAAATGAATATTGGGAATTATGATTATTGAAAGCTTGTAAGCCTGGCTTCAGCCTATAACTGATTGGACTTGATAAAAGGGAAATTTGACTTTGCCCAAGGAAACAGCCTTTTTGTTTAGCCTTTGTAGAGTATGGGGCCATAGGTGGAATCCTGAACCCTACCCAGAAGTTTCCGAGTTGGGACATTATCATTGAAAAGGCATGCAGACCAACCCAGAACTGCTGGGAGGACAGAAGATTCTCATTGAAAGAAAGACTTGCAGAAAAAAGCAGTCTGGTATTTCAAATATTAATCAAGCTATTTACTTTGGAGGTATCAAAATGACTAAAGTCAGCCCATCAAGGAGAATCCCCTTCTAGGACTGAAACTCAAAGGGAAACTGCAGGAAGTCTAGTATGCTCACTGGTGACCACCTGGATCTACTTCTATGTGGAAGCAGGGAACATGCAGCAGTGAAGACACAGGCTGAGTTTGGCCATTTTCCATTGACATCTGTTGACCTTTAGATGAGAGAGAGAAGAGGAAGGATGACTTGTCTGAAGTTTAGGGAGATGCATGAACTCCCAAGCCAATGAACTTCCAAACTAGCAGCTAGTACCCATTTGACCTAGCTTCAAAGGTTAGCTGACCAGAATTTGACCAGATGGAGATAAAGATGCTTGATACTGTGAGCAAGTGTAAATTGCTGAACTGGACTTTTGCTTACATAAACAGTTGCTCAGAATTCCAACAGGAATGGAAGGGTTTTTCAGCTCAAGAAAAAAAATGCTTGTTTCCTCAGTGTACTGGGCTGAGAGGGATGGGAAATTTAGATATTAGATATAAAAAGGGGGGCTATAAAGGCATGAGCCATTCAGGTGTGGCTCTGTGTGATAATGCGATGAATCACAAGGTGGGTTTGAACTGCAAAATCAGTAGTTCAAACTCGCCAGCTTCTCTTTAGAAACCCTATACAGCTACTATGAGTTGGAAACAACTCAAAGGAACTTAACATCAACAACAATACAGGCATGAAGTGACAGACTTACAAGCTTTCAGGATTGTGTTTAGTTCAGTTTGAGGTGGGTAAGGTAGACTCCTTACTGAATAGTTCCATCTTTTCCAAATGAAACTGTAGAAAGGAGATAAAAGATAATGATGATAGGAGTTTACGATTCAATTGTGAGTGTTTGCAGGAATAATTGTGATTGTCATAATTGTCATTGTAGAAGATGTATAAATAAAATATAGAATAGCTCATCTTTCATTTCGGAAACAGATGATCACAGGACCAGCAAGAAGGAAGAGCATGAGTGGAGTGCGAGATCCTACCTAGAAAAGCAGCAACAGCAGAGGTGGTGGCGTGGAGAGACAGAGCAGCAGTCAGCTCTATGTCCATAGAGTAAGACTGAGTAAGGCTGTGTGCCTGTGGGCAGGAGGCTGGCTTGCAGAATATGCCTTTGGACATGTAAGTGAATGTGTTTTTGTTTTGTTTTGCATGTATATATCAAGTATTTTTGTTTTGTTCATTTGTGACATATAAAATATAAATGGGAAGCCAAAGGGAGTAAGTAGGGTAACTGTTGTAGCAGGGAGGGGATTGCAATCATTGAAAAGAAACAAAGCATATTATTTTTTTTTTAATGTAAAGCTGATGATCTTGTGTGTAAACCATCACTGAATTCACAGTGAAAAGTTAAAATATATATATGAGACAAAACCTCAATATCCTCACTTCTAAGGAGTATTCTGCTTGTGCTTCCTCCAAGACAGATTTATTTTTATGAAAGTCCATGGTATATTCAACTACCTTTAATTCAACCAACATAACAATTCAAAGGCAATTCTACTTTGATCTTTCTTATCCATTGTAATTATAATGAAGTGTTACTGTTGTTGTTAGGTGCCATTGTGTCAACCCTGACTCATAGGGGTCCTATGAACAACAGAAGGAAGCACTTCTGGGTCCTGTACCATCCTCATAATTGTTATTATGTTATTATTCAGCTACTGTGTCAAGCCATTTCATTGGGAGTCCTTCCTTTTTTCACTGACCCTCTACTTTATCTAATACCTGTTTTGATATTGAAAACACAATTGGAGGACTGAGTCTAGATAAAACTAATGCAGAAACATTTTATAAATGTTTTACTGCAAAAGAAAGGAGGGAAGTATGAGGAGATTTGGGATGAAGAGATTATTTTTACTTTTTTTTTTCTTAAGATGGGAAAATAAGATGTTTGCATACCAAACAGAAAGGATATATTATAGAGGTATAAATTGGTGTTCGAGTGAGGAATGACAATGCAGGAGACTGAAGAAAATTAATGAAGTAAAGTCCTCAAGTAGAAGAGAAAAAACAGGATCTTATAAACAAGTGAATGGCTTGCTGATGACAAGCACCACTAATGTGTAATTCAGAAAAATGAAAGAGAAAACTGAATTTGCAAGCAGAGATTTATATAAATGGGTAGATGTGGTGGTCTGTCCCATCAATTTATCTTCTATATTTTTCAATTTCATGGCAAACATATATCTGTATGAGGAAGTGGACATTTGAGATCTGAAAAGTGAATGGAATATATGAAATAAAGGATGAAGGAAAGGATGAATGGAATATATGAAATAAAGGGAAGGAAAATATAGCCTAATATTTATTGTTGGTAAGTGCCGTTGAGTTGGTTCCAACCCATAGCAACCTTCTATAGGGTTTCCAAGGAGCGTCTAAGGAGTTTGAACCTCTGACCTTGTGCAAACCAACTTTGCAGTTCAGTGCATGAACCCACAACACCATGGCAGGAATCCCTTGTCTAATATTGGGTGGTGTTAATGACCCTATTGAGGTGAATGGTCATAAATTTAGTGATATCAGTCAGCATTACTGTGTGTTCTTCTCCATTGAAACCAAGCTGATAGATTTGGGTAGAGTAGAAGGAGAATTTTATATCAATACCATTGTGGTTTTCTTAAGAAAATGCAAGGAAATGTAAGAGGTACAGGAGTAAAAGAAGTGGAAAGTGTGACTATGATTAATCATAGAATTTAATCTGTGGTAGCAGAGTAAGCAGGGAATTAAGGACAAGAGGGAAATGAGGATAGTGATAGGAACAATGAGGAAGGATTGCTAGGTGGAAGTATAAGAGAGGATGAGATAAGTAATTTGAGGGTGTTAGTTGGAAGCTGGAAACTGCAATTATGAAGGACTTGCAGTTATTGACTCTAACAACATTTAAGGAGTGACATGAATATGTGACTGAGGGAGGATGGAGGACATGTTCATTGGAGGATAGGAGGACAAGAGTAGGAGAACTTAGTGTACTAAAACTATAGCCCATGACTAATTAGAATTGTGAGAGGTACAGTGATCAGAAACCAAACTCTTCCAGGAAAAACAAAAAGGGGGTGGGGGGGATTGGCATGGAACTCAGAAGTTCAGTACCACAAGTCAGAGTAATACCTGGCAGATTCAGATGACATGTGATGGAAAGCTGAGGGTTATATAGTGAAGAGAAAACCAATTATGAGAATCAGGAAGGGCAGTCCCTTCCTCTAGGTCAAACATGTAAGGTACACTGAGAAGGAAACGACCTCTTTTTGAGAAAGCGCTGGGGAAACAGTGTTTCCAATGAAAACAATAAACTAAATGGGCTTTGCAGAGATGAGATAGTGCATACAAAGATGTTATGCTTGCTTATTGATGACTGACAGTAAATCCTAGATAACACAGAAGATTCCAGAACCTTTAGGAGTTGTGGAAAAGTTATAATGGTGATGCATGGGGCAAATGGGTAAGGAGACTTCAGTTCATTTACATTTATATCCACCTCAAAAGTAGTGCTAATATTTGTATTAATTTGTACTAAGGACATTATTGTAGATTTTTGGTGTGGCATTCTGAGACAAACACTGGACTGCTAACTACAAGGTTGGTAGTTCAAATCCACCAACTGCTCCTTGGAAACCCTCGACAGCGTCGTTAAGAGTCGAAACTGACTCAAGGGCATTTAACAACAACGACAATAACATTATTAGATATCTAAAGTGGATTTTTTCTTAGTATGTTCCTGTTGTTAAGTGCCGTCGAGTTGGTTCCAACTCATAGCAACCCTGTATAGGGTTTTCAAGGAGCAGCTGGTGAGCTTGAACCACTGACCTTGCAGTTCAAACAGCTTTGCTGTCTGGCTCATTAACTCACAGCATCACACTAGGACTATCGTATAGTCCTTTGAGTTTATTTTTAAAAAGAATCAGAATCCATAGAGAAATGCAGTGCCTTATTTGAACTTGTCCAAGTGCAGCTCACCTAGCCAAATCTGTAGCATGTGATTCCCACAGATATATATTTATTCTTGTACTGATTTTGTCAATTCTGTTGATATGGTTATCCATGCCATATTTTCCATGAGCTATGATAAATTTACTAAGAGTTCAGTGCCTATTTCATCTCTGAAACCCTGATCACATTTGGCCAAACACCTTGTTAATTCTATTAAGGCGTACACACTCATTGGACATGATTATGTACTAATGGATAGAGTTAAATGTGCACAGTATTGAAAAAGACAAGTCTTGGTGAGAAACCAGGGCTAACCTGACAGGATCTCAGAGAAAGCAAAGAATTAAATGAAATCCCTGTATTTGTAAGATATTGGGAGTAGGGTTGAGTTGTGAAGCAACTAGAAGGAGAATTAACTAAAATATAAGATAATGGATGCTATAAAAGCCACTTAACCTTTACCACAAATTTATCTACAACTAGCTTTGTTCCACAGAGGAATCTGCTTGCCCTGAATCCCTAAACTTGTAAAATGAAGATGAATGAAGTGCTCTTGAGGATGAGTTAACAATTCATATTGTTCCACTTCAAGAATGAAATATTACATAATCTCTATCCCTGTTTGTGTAGTTTCATAGAGAAAATTAAGGCGATTCTTTAGTATCATATTTTTCATGCGATATACCATAATTAATATAATAATGATATATAATAAGCAATTCTAAACAGACTATATAGTAAAACCACAATTCTTCTGAAACATATATATATCATACATACACTATGTATGTACAGGCAAGTGTGTACTTGTGTGTGTGCATTTAAGAAATAGATGCAACAATTAATTGGTTACTTCTGAGTGAAGAATTACAAATAATTTTTATCTTTTCTTTTTAGAAATAAGAGACACAAAATTTATGAATTTACTAGATTAATATATGCTGCTATTAAAATCAGGGGAATGTTATGAAATGAACATTGAGTAAAAACTAGAATTGATTACAGAGAATTGCTTTTAAGTGGACAAACCTGTAAGAAATAATAGAGTCCAGACTCTTGGTGGGATTAGTACTGGACTTTGAACCACAAACTCGGCACTTCAAACCCACCAGCTGCTCCTTGGAAACCCTCTACAGGGTCACTTTGAGTTGGGACTGATGGGGCAGCACTTAATAACTACAACAGATATAAAATAATTTGTAATTAATGTTTAATTAGGAAGATAAGAAATGTGTATTTAGAGAGATTACTGGAGAATTGTGTCATTGGCTTGTTTCAGTTTTGTGGTGGTGGTGATTATGTATTATCTAGTTAGAGCAACCCTGCATAGAGTCTCCAAGGCTGTACATCTTTATAGGAACAGAAGGTTTCATTTTTCTCCCATGGTACAACTCACGGATTTGAACTGCTAAACCTGTGGTTAGCAGCCCATTTCATAATCCACTATGCCACCAGAGCTCCTTTGTTTCCGTTTAGCTTACTTAGTTTATATAAATACACAGTACAAGGTTTCTGAGGAGCATCTGGTGGGTTTGAACCTCTGACCTTTTAGTTAGCAGTCGTTCGTTGCTTATCCTACAATGCCACATCAGGACACCATATTACTTATAGAAGAAATTATTTTCATTATGCAATAATGTTAAGAAAAATGAGAATGAAAACACCACTTAGAAACTGGTCAGCACATACACAGTCTCTTTATCTTTCTTTCTGTAAGTTATAGACATGTAGAAACTGGATGAATTTGAATAATGAGCAGTGAGAAGTAGGGTGGATCTGTTCAAATACTTAGAGTTTCCTTTCTTTCAATCTTTTTCTTAGTCCTTTTAAATATTAATGTACTTAAAGGTTATCTCCCAATCAAGGAACAGTTAGCAATATTCATATTTTCATCAATATTAAAATGGTAGCGGCCAGTCTGAGTACAATAAAATTTCATCATACAAAATAACCTTTCTCCCTACAGCATATGAAGATGTCTTCCCTAGTTTTTTAGTGACATGAAAATTATAACTATATTGCTTCAAGAAAGGAACAAAAGAGCCTAACGTTTAATTATACTGTTTTAGTTCCCTTGCAGCTGTGTCCCATTAGCTACTGAACAGTGGGAAAGTTCTGTGCAATCTTTGACCCTCCTACCAATACAGCCCTGTGCAAACTAGTCATTATAATCAATTATAGGCCACAGAGTGGTGAAAGAGACACTTTTTTTTTTTCCTCTTCCTTTTGAAGAGGCCTGTGAATTAACTTTTGAGTCCAACTATTACTGTTCAATTTGGGGTCTGAGACTTCTGAAAGTTCAAGATATGTTACTGCCTTTAATATTGTAAGAGGTTGCTAAGAATTGTGATGTTTCCAAACTCTAATTCTAATCATCATAGGTTTGTTTTCTAATGGGGAGGCATTAGGCGTGGTGAGCATGCAAAGTTCCTGTTGGAAGTTACCAAGACAGAGATAAAGATAAGAACAGGAAAAATAGACTTGTTTCTTTAATGCAGTTCATGTGTACTTATTGCTGTCAAGTGGATTTCAACTCATACCAACCCTATTGGACAGGGTAGAACTGTTCCAAGGATTTCCAAGATTATAATCTTTCAGCACTAGACTGCTAATCACAAGGTCAGCAGTTAGTAGTCCAGTGCTTGTCATACAGAATATGGTGGTGGTGATTATGTGCAATGGAATCAGTTCCAACTCATAGCAACCCAGTATAGGTTTCCCGAGGCTGTAAATCATTAAGGGAACAGAAAGCCTCATCGTTCTCCCACAGAACCACTGGTAGCTTTGAACTGGTGACTGTGAGTTTAGCATCCCGATTCATAAATACTACGCTACCAGAATTCCTTATACAGGATATGTTGTTGTTGTTGTTGTTGTTAAGTACCGTGGAGTCAGTTCTGACTCATAGTGACCTAGAACAGTGTTTCCGAGGCTGCAAATCTTTACGGAAGCAGAAAGCCTCTTCTTTCTCCAGCAGAGCAGCTGGTAGTTTCGAACTGCCGACCTTGAGGTTAGCAGCCTGATTCGTAAACACTATGCTACCAGAGCTCCTTTATACAGGATATAGGTACAATTAATTCTCAAATAAACACAATTTAATTATCAAATAAATATAAAATAGATACTAGCATTTATCCTCTTTAATACCTGATAAATCTGAGGCACAAAGAGGAGAGTATGTTCTTCAAGGTCACATAGTTAAGAAGTGTTGGCTCAAGGAATTATACTCAAACTATCTCAGAGTTCATTCTCATGACTAATATACTATATGGCCTCATTGCCTGTTTGGCTCTTTATGGAACTATAAAACATTCATGGGGAAAGGGATATAGTAAAAAGGTACATAAGCAGGTAGAGATAGCACTTACTATACTATAACCAGTCTGTGGGGATCAATAATTTCTTATTGACTGACTTTTCTCTCATTTAGCTCTGAAAGGAATGTGACTTTCCAATGAGGGTGTTGTGATTTATCATATTCTCATCACAGGCCTCCTGCAATGACATACACAAAAGGCAAATGGTTTTGACTCTATGGCTTAGTTATAAGTGACTAAATATTGTATCTTCTATTGTGTTCCTAGAGTCCTGGTGTGGTGCTGAAGATTAATGCACCGGACTGCAAGGTCAGTTTGAACTGCAAGGTCAGTGGTTCAAGCTCACCAGCTGCTCCTTGAAAACCCTATACAGGGTTGCTATGAGTTGGAACCAACTCTATGGCATTTAACAACAACAACTACAAAATTGTGTTCCTGGTCAATGGAGTACTATGGAGATTCTGGAGGTGTGAGTAAAATATAAAGAAAAGAGAAAGGTGATTCTTTGCTGAATATCTCCCAGTTATCTGTGATTAAAAACAGCTTGAGTTTAATAGGAAGAAAAAGTCTCTCAAAGGATTAAGGATACTTGTTAAGTCTGGTAGAGTTGGTTCTGACCCACAGGGACCCTGTATAGTGTTACTGAGGCTGCAAATCTTTAGAATATGCTAAAATCTAAAAATTTATATTCATCCCCCATGGGACCTAGCTCATAATTTACAGGGCCAAGTGCAGAATTAATGCTTCTGTTCTACCTCCTGTTTTTTGTTTTTTTATTTTCTTTTTTCCTTAGTGTCTGGAATTTTAAAAGCCTGCAAACATTCATCCAAGGCCACCATTGGTCTCTACTCACCTGAAACAGCAAAGAAAGAAGGAGCATTAGGAATAGGAGGAAGATATGGAATATGTCCACCACTGGTCTATCAGTTTGTCATACTGTGGTGGTTTGTGTGTTACTCTGATGCTAGAAGCTATGTCACTGTACTTTAAACACCAGCAGAGTCACTAACAAAGGCCTGATATGGCACTGATATGGCACCAGCCACTCTTCAGAAATCCCATACACAGTAGCTGTGAGTTGGCACTGACTTAACACCAATTAACAACAAGAATAGAGTCACCCACAGAGGACAGGTTTCATGAGAGTTTGCAGATTATGACAAACTAAGAAGGAGAGGCAGACCACTTTTCAATGGTTAGCCACTGATAACCTTATGAGTCACAGCAGAATATTGTCTGACATAATACTGAAAAAGAACCCCTCAGATTGGAAGATATTCAAAATATGTCTGGGTAAGAGCTACTTCCTCAAAGTAGAGGAGACTTTCATGATACATCATAGGTTTTAGGACCTTCACTTACTGATGGGGCACAATTAAAAATGAAAAAACAAAAAACAGCTACAAACATACATTAATAATCATAATGTGGAACATGTGGAGTATGAATCCATAAAAATTGGAAATTTTCAAAAACAATATGGAAACCACGAAGACTGATACCTTAGGCATTAGTGAGCTAAATGGACTGTTATTGGATGTTTTGAAACACACAATTTTTTACTATGCTGGAAACACAAACTGAAGAAGAATATTATTACATTCATCATAAAAAAAAAGTGCATTTCAAGATCTATCTTGAAGTACACTGCTGTCTGTGTTAGGATAACATCAGTACACCTACAAGAAATACTGGAGTCCTAATCTGGTGTGGTAGGATAAGCACTGGACTGCTAACCATAAGGTTGGCAGGTCAAACCCACCAGCGGCTCCTCAGAAACCCTATTCAGGGTTACTACAAGTCAGAACTGACTCTACAGCAATTTAACAACAGCAAAGAGGGAAGACCAGTTAATATGACTAACATTCAAATTTGCAAACCAATCACTAAAGCCAATGATGAAGAAACTAAAGAATTCTACCAATTGTTCAGGTTTAAATGGATTAAATATGCACTAAAAATACATTGATAATTAATGGATTGGAATGCAAAAGTTGGAAACAAAAAGGAAGGATCCACAGTTCGAAAATATGGCCTTGGTGATAGAAATGATATTGGTGATCTTATGATAGAATTTTGCAAGACCAAAGTGTTAGTCATTGGAAACACCTTCATTTGAACAACATCAATGACAACTATGCAAGTGGTTATCTTCCAGATTTCTTGGCAGAGATGAGTGAGTGCCTCCTGTGCTGCCTCACTTTCTTGAAAGATTTCAATTTTGATTCCATCAATTCCTGGTGCCTTGTTCTTTCCTAATTCCTTCAATGCACCTTGGACTTCCATCTTCAGTATCATTGGCTCTTGATCATATGCTACCTCTTGAAATGGTTGAACATTAACAATTTCCTTTTGGTACAGTGACTCTCTGTATTCATTCCATCTTCTCTTGATGCTTTCTGCATCATTCAAAATTTTGCTCAGAGAATATTTCAATAATAAAAGTTGAGGCTTGAATTTTTTTCTTCAGTTCCCCTAGCTTGAGATATGCTGAGCGTGTTCTTCCTTTTTGGTTTTCTGATTCCAGATCTTTGCACATTTTGTTGTAATATTTGGCTTTATCTTCTCAAGCTGATCTTTGATATTTTCTGTTCAGCTCTTGTACCTCTTCATTTCTTCCATTTGCTTTAGTATCTCTATGTTAGAGAACAAGTTTCTCTTCTGACATCCACCTTGACCTTTTCCTTCTTTCTTGTCTTCTCAAGGACTTTTTGCTTTCTTCATGTATGATGTTCTTGATGTCATCCCACAACTCTTCTGGTCTTTGGTCTTAAGTGTTTAATGTATCAAATCTGTTCTTCAGATGATCTCTAAATTCAGGTGGGATATATTCAAGGTCATATTTTGTCTCTTGTGGACTTGTTTTCATTTTCTTCAGCTTCAGTTTGAATTTGCATATGAGTAATTGATGGTCTGTTCCACAGTCTTCTCAATGTAAAGAAAACAAAAATCCTTACCACTGGACCAATAAACAGCATTCTTATCAATGGAGAAAAGATTGAAGTTGTCAAGGACTTCATTCTTCTTGGATCAACTATCAACACTCATAGATGCAGCAGTCAAAAAATCAAATGAAGTATTCCATTAGGCAAATCTGCTGCACAAGACCTTTTTAAAGTATTGAAGAGTGAAGATGTCAGCTTGAGGACTAAGGTGCACCTGACCCAAGCCATGGTATTTTCAATAACCTCATATGCATGCGAAAGCTGGACAGTGTATAAGGAAGACTGTAGAAGAATTGATGCTTTTGAGTTATAGTGCTGGAGGAGAATATTGAAAGTGCCATGGGCTGCCAAAGAACCAATAGATCCATTTTAGAAGAAGTGCAGCCAGAGTGCTCCTTGGAGGTCAAGATGGCCAAACTTCGTCTCTCATACTTTGGACATATATCAGGAGGAAATAGTCACTGGAGAAGGATATCATGTTTGGTAAGGTGGAGGGTCAGAGAAAAAGAGGAAGACCCCAACTAAATGGATTGGCCACGTGGCAGCATCGATGGACTCAAGTGTGGCAACAGTAGGGAGTCTGGCCCAGGATCAGGCAGTGTTTCATTCTGCTGTGTATAAGGTCACTATGGTTCGGTACTGACTCGATGGCACCTAACAACAACAACAACAACAATACAAGTGGACTTCACCATATGAAATATACAGGAATCAGATCAACTGCATATATGGAAATAGATGATGGGAAAGCTCGATATTATCATCCATAACAAGATCAGGGGTCAACTACGGAAAAGAACATCAGCTGCTCACATGCAAGTTCAGATTCAAGTTTAAGAAAAATAAAACAAGTCCAAAATGTGACCTTAAGTATATCCTGCATGAATTTAGACACCATTTCAAGAACAGATTTGATGCATGAGACACTAGTGACCAACTGAACTATGGGATGACATCAAGAATACCATACATGAAGAAAACAAAAGATCAAAAAAAGCATAAAGGCTAGGAAAGAAAGAAAAGATGAATATGGATGTCAGAGGAGACTCTGAAATTCGATCCTGAAAATTTAAAGCAACTGAAAGAAATGATGAAGTAAAAGGTATAACAGAAAATTTCAAAGGACAGTTTGAGAAGACAAATACTATAATGAAATATGCAAAGTCAAATTATTATAATGAAATATGCAAAGATTTGGAGTTAGAAAAACAAAAGGGAAGAACATGCTCAGCATTTATGATGCAGGGAGCATCAAAAGAAGATTAAAAGAATACACAGAGGCACTGTACCAAAAGAATGTGTTGATGTTCATCCATTTCAAAATGTACCCTATGAACAAGAATTGATGGTATAGAAAGAGGAAATCCAAAATGCATTTACGGAATTGGCTAAAAAAGGTTCCAGGAATTGACAGAATACAAACTGAAATATGTCAACAAACTTGTGCAGCACTTGAGGCACTCTGTCATCTATGCCAAGAAATTTGGAAAACAGCTACTTGACCAACCTATTGGAAGAGATCTGTATTTGTTCCCATTCAAAAAAAAAAAAGTGACCCAATGGAATGTGGAAATCATCAGACAGTATCATTAATTTCTCATGCAAGTGGAAATTTTGCTGAAGACAATTAAAAAATGTAGCAGTTTATCCACAAGCAAGGAGCTGTAGTAGCGTAGTGGTTACGAATCAGGCCGCAAACCGCAAGGTCAGCAGTTTGAAACTACCAGCTGTTCGGCGGGAGAAAGATGAGGCGTTCTGCTCCCATAAAGATTTACAGTCTCAGAAACCCTGTACAGGGTCTCTATGAGTCGGAACCGACTCCACAGCACACAGCCACCACCACCATCTAGAAGCAGCTACCAAAAATTCAAGCCAGATTCAAAAGACGACTTGGAAGGAGAGATGAAACTGCTGACATTGGATTGATTTTGGCTGAAAGCAGAGGTAACCAGGAAGATTTTCACTTGTGCTTTATTGCCTATGCAAAGGTATTCAACCATGTGGATTATGACAAACTATGGATCACATTGTGAAGAATGGGTGTTCCCAACCATTTAATTGTGCTTATGAGGAATTTCTACATAGACCAAGAGACAGTTGTTCGCCTAGAACAAAGGGATATAAATGGTTTAAAATCAGAAGAAGTGTGTGCCAGAGTTGTATCCTTTTACCATACCCATTCAATGTGAAGCTGGATTATATTGAAGAGAATGTGGCATCAGGATTGGATGAGGGTGCATCAAAAAATTGTGATATTCAGATGCCAATAAACATGCTTGCTGGAAGGGCAGAGGACTTGTAGTACTTATGATGAAGATCAAAGACTACAGCCTTCAACTACAAGATTTCAAGATTACAGTATAGAATGTACCTCAGTGTAACAAGCACAGAAATTTTTACATTTAGATCAATAAATAATACTGTGATAAATGGAGAAAAGATTGAAGTTGTCAAAGACCTCATTTTACTTTGACACACAATCAGCACTTATGGAAGCAGCAGGAAAGAAATCAAACAATGTATTGTATTTGGTAAATCTGCTCCAAAAGACCTCTTCAAAGTGCTCAAGAGCAAAGTTGTCACCTTTAAGGATTAAGGTGATCCTGTCCTAAAACTTGGTATTTTTGATCGGGAAAATTGGGAAATGTATAAGAAAGAACATAGAAGGAATTTGCATTTGAACTATGGTGTTGGTGAAGAAAATTGAGATTAACTGGACTTCTAAAACCACAAACAAATTTGTGTTGGAAGAGATGCTGCCAGGATGCTCTTTGGAAGAAGAGAATCGTGAGACTTTGTCTCACATACACAGTGACTGCAACAATGGGCTCAAGCATGACAATTGTGAGGATGTTGCAGGGCTGGGTAAGGCTTCATTTTGTTGTGTATGGGGTCAATATGAGTTAAAACTGATTCAATTGTAACAAACTACAAGATGGAATCTGTGGCTAATTGCCTCCATGAGCAATTGTTACCTTTACAAGGAGACAAGAAAAACTGGATGGTGCTTGTCAACCATTGTTAGCATTGTTATCAAAGTTCTATAGAGGAATCTTGATGAAAAGCAGGAAAATGTAAAACAGAATTTCAATTTCAGTTTTATGGAATCCAGAATTTCTGGAGCCATGGAGACTAGATGAGCCTCTGAAACTGTTGCCAGATATAATCTTTAAACCTCAAAACAAAAATATCTCTGACATCTTCTTAAAACCAAACAATAATGTAGTATAACTAGCAAAAAAAAAAAAAAAGACTTGATCTTTATGCACTCTTAAAAACTATTTTTTATGGGATCAAAATGACAACAAAACTTGAAGGATTGTGGTTACCTGTCCAGTGCTTATCCTAAAAGGCTACCAGTATACACACACCCTCCAATAAACTTTAAATCATTTTTAGATTATCTAATACAATGTAAACACTGTGTAAATAGTATCTCACACTCTTTTTCAGTCTTTCAGTGATTGCTTTGACCACTTAATTGCCTCCTCACCCAAATCAATATTTTGGACTACAGGTTGATTGAATAATAGGGAATCCATGGGTCAGGATTCCTGGATACAGAGGGCTAACTGTATATAGATTATTCAGGCCAGCAGTCCATTACATCCCTAGGCTCAGTCATAGCCTGTCCTGGAGGTATTGGTAGAATAATCCAACCCTCAACTGGCACACATTCTTATTTTTCCTTATGACTTTATGAAACTATGTTGTCCAAATATGGCATAGAAAAATCTGAGCTCATTATTCTCTCCTTTACAAAAGAATGGAGGATTAAGATAGCTCAATCAGCAGTTTTCCACTTTGCTAGAAACTAGAAATAAACTTTGTAAAGGTCAGTTCTAGGAAATGCATTTTTAATGGTGGAGAATTATATGATTGTTTAATGTATCTTCAGTTTAATCTTTTATTTGCTTTCCTATAAAAAGAGAGCTTTCCAAAGTTTTCTTTCTTGGGGCTATTTCTTAGCTTTTCTTTCTTTCTTTTTTTTCCCCCCCTTTCTTTCTTTTTTTGATAGCACTTTTATAGAAAGTTTATCTTTTATTAGCTTTTAGGCCTCTAGTCTTCATGCACTGTCAGAATCCTTTGGGGCATGTTGAACTTTTATTCTAGTGTTGTCTCTCTCTCTTGAAGCCTTATCACTATCATTTCTTTGAAAGGCTGTCGCCAGCTTAATATCTGAAGGTTAGCATCTGATAGAACCTCTTAATCACAGTAGCAGAAAACTCAACCAGTAGTATTATTATTCTAGTCTCATATTTATGGGCTTAATTAACTTTGCTAGCTATATAACAGAAGAATTTTGGCCACCAACAAGAATATAAATTTTTTCCTACTTTTAAATGACATATACACATATGTTCAAAATTAAATAAAACTTCTAATGGAGTGATTTTTAATGCCCACATTCATTATATAATAGTCATATGTATTAATAATAAGAACATATATATGCTTTTCTGCAACTCTATACCTTATTGCTACTAAAAAAAATAAATATCCATAGTGTGTTGTGTGATTTCCTTAGTAAACAGTTATCACTTAAAAAAAAAAAAAACATATTGACTAATCATATTAAGGTCACCTGCTCAGACATACTATTGTATGTTAGATATAAAAAATAAATTAGTAGTATAAATTAAGTATGTATATTACTATTCTGAGAACAGCGCTAATCTTAGAGGCTTATTAGCAGGGGAACACAAAACTGGAAAGATATAATGGAAGGTCTGTTTTTGTGTTGACCTCAAACTAATTGCAATAAAATATAGTTAGTACTTTTGCCAGCTTTAACTCTAAGTGGAAGAGTAAGCAATCCAAACTCCTATCTCTTGATGTGGTCACATTTCTTTTGCCAAGTCTCTTTTTAAAGTCCCTCAAACAAGCATGAATGCCAATTAAACAATATAAATAAGGAAGGCACTTGTGTGCCCTCATGCCATTTTCTCATTAATTCTAGGAAATAACTCTGGGACTTCCTCCCAATACTATCTAGTAGATTAAATGGCATCTTCCCCCAACTGACTCAGGTAAAAGGTCTACACTGGCTTTCATCTTGGAGTCTCTGCTCTTTGAATGAAGACCAGACCAAAGAATGCCCTTTGTGGCTGACGATGCCTTTCTTTATAATGTCATCCATTAGAGGATGGTTTAAGAAAAGGTCAGCTTTTCCTAGTGCAAAAAATATATACTGATAATTCAGGTAAAGCCTCTTGCTGCTTAGAAGTAACATCATTTCAAGATTAGTTGCAATGATTTTCTGTGCAAATTTATATTTGCAAATAATTTGAAATAACAAATAATAATATGAAGTTTTATTCATAATTCAACTCAACTCACTGTCAATGAGTTAGTTTCAACTCATTGGGACCCTGTATTATGAATCTTTAAGGAAGCACAACGTCTCATCTGCTAGTGCTTAATCTAGAGTGCCTGTAGGGCTTCTTATTCAAAATTACATACCACAAATTATTGCACTAAATATATATTTTAAATAGTTGAGTTTTAAAAATATGGAGGAGGAAACATTTTAACAGTATAGAAATGTATGCTTCCTAGTCATCCTGCCTATTTCAGTCCAGATTCTGGTGGTGGTGGTTGGTGGTGGTTATGTGCCATGGAGTTGGAACCAAATCATAGCAATTCTGTAACAGGGTTTCTGAGGCTGTAAATCTTTATGGGAGCAGAAAGCCTCATCTTTCTTCCCCAGAGCAGCTGGTGGTTTTGAATTGCTGACCTTAAGGTTTGCAGCCCGATTTGTAACCACTACGCTACCAGAGCTCCTTTTGTTGTTGTTAAGTGCCATCGAGTCAGTTCTGACCCATAGCGACCCTGGATAGGGTTTCCAAGGAGCAGGTGGTGAGCTATTAATCAAAGATAATAACTCGAAGTGTTAAACAATGAGAATATAATGAAGGAACTATTTACCAAAGTATAGCCAGTATTAAGAGAATTGACAGGGTACTATGAAGTAATAGAGAACAGTGGTAAGATATGAGCACCTCTAGGTTTGGGGGGTGGTTGTTAGTTGTCCTGGAGTTGATTAAAACTCATGATTGCCCATGTGTTGCAGA
This sequence comes from Chrysochloris asiatica, assembly GCF_000296735.1. Taxonomy (NCBI): domain Eukaryota; kingdom Metazoa; phylum Chordata; class Mammalia; order Afrosoricida; family Chrysochloridae; genus Chrysochloris; species Chrysochloris asiatica. The sequence goes on along the minus strand of NW_006408545.1, from coordinate 2,113,236 downwards.
GTGAAACTGCTCCAATAGTTTTCGTGGTTGTAATCTTAACAAAAGGTTTGCCTGTTAAATGTTTTCCTGTTAAACAAAAGTGACTTGAGCTCATCAGAAGAAAACACCTGATAATCAGCTACGAAGACTACAATCAAGGAAACCCAGTGTGGAGTTCTTGTCTGTATTATCCACCATTCATCTTTTATTTTGTTGTACTGTGGTGGCTTGCATATTGCTGTGATGCTGGAAGCTATGCCACCAGTATTTTCAATACAAGTAGGGTCACCCATCATGGACAGGTTTCAGCAGAGCATCCAGATTAACACTAGGAAGAACAACAGTTGGATTATTTCTGACTGTTTAGCCACTGGAAACATTATAAATAGCAGTGGAACATTTTAAGATATAGTACCAGAAATGAAAACATTAGAAATAGTAACAGAACATTATCAGATAGAGTGCCATAAATCAATCCCTCAGGTTGGAAGTCTCTCAAAATACAAATGGAAACGGACTGCCTTCTCAAAGTAGAGTTGATCATGATGATGAAAATGGAGTAAAGCTTTCAGAACTTGAATTTTCTTATGGGGCATAACTCAAAGTGAGAAGAAACAGCAGCAAGTATCCATTAAGAATCAGAACAGAGAATGTATGAGCTTTAATTTACTAAACTTGGAATTCAAAAATTAAATGGGACACATAAAGATTGATATTTCAGGCATTAGTGAACTGAAAAGGCATTGGCCATTTTGAATCTGACAATCATATGGTTTACTACACCAGGAATAACAAACTCAAGAAGTATGAAGTCACATTTGTTGTCAAAAAGAAAATTGTAGAATACATCTTGAAGTACAAGGTGTCTGTGATAGGATAATATCCATAGGTCTACAAGGAGGACCATTTAATACCAATACTATGTAAACCCTGTTCAGGGTCTCTATGGGTCGGAACCGACTCGACGGCACTTAACAACAACAACAATGGAAATTCATGCGCCAACCAATAGTGCAAGCAGAAATGAGCATAAGATATAGCCAGGAAAAAGAGCCTTACAATAGGAGTTGTGATTGCAAGTGAAAGAACAAACAAATAAACAAACAAAAAAGGAACTTGTTGCCATTGAGTCTATTCCAACTTGGAATGACCTTGTAGGACATAGTAGGTCTGTTCCACAGGTCTTCAGAGGCTATAATCTTTATGACGATTATCTTACCTTTCTCTATTAGAGCAATTGGTAGATCAAACCATCAATCTTTCTTTCAGTTGGTTCAATATACAACCTAATTGTACCACCAGGGTTCCACAGATACTACCAAACTATGGCCAATAGAAGGATGGGGAAAGATAGGCTCCACAAGTTGTCCTATTTCCCTATTATCACCTGATGGTACTTTCTATTTACTGGACAACATGGGAAACAAGAATGAATAATAGAATTAGAAGTAGCGCTTCTGGGCTCAAAGGTGATCAGACAGAATGAAAAATTAATCTATGAGAAAAATGGAGAAAAACCAATACACACAGCTTAAAATGTATGGTTATAATTTGAAACTGAATCCTCTGATTCAATATACATGGTTTCTGTTAATTGGTTGTTGTAGATAACTAAATTCCAAAAACATAAGTCTGTCATGATGAAACTAGATTGAAAAAATAGAAATCTTTTAAATAAAAAAACACATTAAAATTTAAACAGTCTGCATATTTAATTGAAACCTTGTGTTTAGTTAAATTGCTTTCTGTTCACATTTTTCATGCAAAGTTGCGCATTTATGATTATTAACAAAGACTGTCATTTTGTATTAATCCGCTAGCATATTATTGTATATTCCTAATTCTTAAGGATGGATTCCTGGTGTGGTGCCAGTGGAACTGACTTGATGACACTTAACAACAACATATATATATATATATATGGTGGTAGTGGTGGTTATGTGCTGTGGAGTCGGTTCTGACACATAGCGACCCTGCACAGGGTTTCCAAGGCTGTAAATCTTTACGGAAGCAGAAAACCTCATCTTTCTCCTGAGGAACAGCTGGTAGTTTCGGACTGCTATATGTTTCCCTAATTTTGCTTCTCTAGAAAACCCTACCTAAGACGCTGTCTCATGTCCCCTGAGAAAACATCCTTGCCATTGACTGACTACTCATAGGATACTTTGTTGTTGTTGTTGTTAAGTGCTGTCAAATGGGTTCCAACTCATAGTGACCCTGTTTGGTGTCTTCTTCTAGTCAGTATTAAACCCACTTCTCTATGCTTTCCTCAGAAGCTCAGGGTACCAGGATTATAATCTGCATGTGTTTCATTTGGACTCCATATCATTGTTGTAGAGGATCTGTGTAGGGTGTCTTCATAGTCTCCCATATTGCTAGAAGTCCTCTGCCTTCCCAGGAACTTTCCCTGACTTCATAATTCCTTGCTATGATAAAATGAAGAGCTAAGCAAACATATTGCCTTTGTATAATTAAATGTTAAAGAAACATGTAGAACACCCCCCTTTAAAGAGATCTTAATGTAAATACATAATGAATTTGCTTAGATATTTCAGAAAGAGTATTTATCTTCATTTATTTCAATAAATTTATAGACCTACAAAGGGCATATAATAACCCTGGTGGAACAGTGAGTTGAGTCTTGCTAACTGAAAGGAATCAATTCTTTGATCTTCCTTGTTTATTGTCCAGCATTTATATACACATTTGGTTATTTAAAATACCATGGCTTGAGTTAGGTGCAACTTAGTCCTCAAAGTGAAATCTTTGCTTTTTAGCAATTTGAAGACATATTTGCAGCAGATTTGCCTAATGCAATAAATTCTTTTTACTTCTTGACTGCTGAGTACATGAGTTGATGTGGATCCTAGTATAATGAAAATGTCTATCTTTTCTCCATTTATCATGATGTTCTCTGTTGGTTGAGTTAGGAGGACATATGCTTTCTTTACATTGATTTGTAACCCATACTGAAAGCTGTAGTCTTCGATCTTCACCAGAGAGTGCTTAAAGTCCTATTTACTTACAGCAAGCAAAGTTGTGTCATCTGCATATCAATGAATTTGCAATGTCTTCCTCCAGGATTGATGCAGCATTCTTCTTCATGTAGTCCTACTTCTTGCTTTATTTGCTCAGAATGCAGATTGTGTAAGTATGGTGAAAGGATAAAACCCTAAGACACACATTTTCTGATTTTAAATCATATGGTGGTGGTGGTTGTGTGCCAACAAGTAAGTTCTGACTCCTAGAAATCACATACAGGGTTTCCAAAGTGATAAATCTTATAGGAGAAGAAAGCCTCATCTTTCTTGCACAGAGTGACTGGTAGATTCAAACGACTGACCTTGCAGTTAGCAGCCCATCTTGTAATACACTACGCTATTAGGACTCCTTTAAACTATGTTGTTGTTAGGTGTTGTTGAGTCAGTTCCAACTCACTGCAATCCTGTAATAGAGTTTTCAAGGAGCTGGTAGTTTTGAACTGTAAATCTTGTAGTTCAACAGTCCAGTGCTGATCTTACAGCACCACACCAGAAGTTATTAAACCATGATATTGTTGCTGTTAGGTGCCATCTAGTCAATACTGAATCATAGTGACCCTTTCTTTATTGATTATCCAACTTTCACATGCATATGAGGTTATTGGAAATGCCATGGTTTCGGTCAGGTGCACCTTAATCCTCATAATAATATCTTTACTCTTGCAGACTTTAAAGAAGTCTTGTGTAGCACATTTGCCTAAGGCAAAACCATGTTTTATCCCCTTATTCTGTTCCAAGGACTTCCTCTTGGTCTATGTATAGGTTTTGCATGAGAACAATAAAATGTTTTGAATTTCCCATTCTTCACAATGTTATCCATATGTTTTTTTTTTTGTTTTTTGTTTTTCTTTTTATGATCTACATAGTCAATTTATTTTCTATAACTAGTAAAACTCAAAATCTTTCTGGTATTCTCTGCTTTAAATACCATCTGGTGTTAGCAATTGCTGTTAGGTACCCTCAAATTGGTTCCAACTCATAGTGACCCGATTCACAACAGAACAAAAGAATGCCTGGTCCTGTGCTGTCCTCACAACCACTATTACACTTGAGCCCACTGCTGCTGCCAGTTTGACAATTCATTGGGGTTCTTCCTCTTTTTCACTGACCCTCCAAGCATAATGTCTTTCTCCAGGGAATGGTGAATATTGATAATGAGTTCAAAGTAGGAGCGATGAAGTCTTGTCATCCCGGTCTCTAAGGAGCATTCTGGTTGCACTTCATCCAACACAGATTTGTTTATTTTTCTTGCAGTTCATGGTATTTTAATATTCTTCTCCAACATCATAACTCAAGTGCATCAATTCTGTGACGATCTTCCTTATCATTATTCAACTCTGATGTGCATTTGATGTTATTGAAAATACCATGGCTTGGGTCAGGTGTACCTTAATCCTCAAACTGATAGGTTTGCTATTGAACACTTTAAAGAGGTCTTCTTTAGCAGATTTTCCTAAAGTAATATGTCATTTGGTTTCTTGATTGTGGCTTCCATGACTCTTGATCATATGCTACCTCTTAAAAAGGTTGCACATCAATCATTTCTTTTTGGTATAGTGACTCTCATTTTCATCTTATTTTGATGCTTTCTGCATCATTCAATATTTTTTCCATAGAATCTTTCAATACTTCAAGTTGAGGCTTGAATTGTTTCTTCAGTTCTTTCAGTTTGAGGAACACTGAGCATGTTCTTCCCTTTAGGTTTCCTACTACCAGGCCATTGCACAGTTCATGATATTTGACTTTGTCTTCTTAAGATGCCCTTTTGAATTTTGGGGTCAGCTCTTTTACTTCCTTATTTCTTCCAGTTGCTTTATCATCGCTATGCTGAAGAGCAAGTTTCAGGGTCTATTCTGACTATTTTGGTCTTTTTCTTATTGCTTGTGTTCTTAAGGAATTTTTTGCTTTCCTCCTGTATGATGTTCTTGATGTCGTCTCACAATTCTTTTGGTCTTTGGTCATTAGTGCCTAATGCATCAAATCCGTCCTTCAGGTGATCTCTAAATTCTGGTGGGAGTATATTCAATATAATATTTCTGCTCTTGTGGACTTGTTTAAATTTTTTCAACTTCAGGCTGAACTTGTGTATGAGCAGTGGATGATCTGTTTCACAGCCTGCACTTGGCCTTGTTTGGGCTGATGATATGGAGCTTTTCCACAGATTCAGTCTTTGAATTCTGTGTTTTCCATCTGGTGAGGTCCATTTGTAGAGCTGTCTTTTATATTGTTTAAAAATGTTATTTGCAGTGAAGAAGTCATTAGTCTGGAAAAATTGTATCATGTGTTCCTCAGCATTGTTCCTATTACCAAGGCCATATTTTCCAACTACTGATGCTTCTTCTTTGTTTCCCGCCTTTGCATTCTAATCACCAGTAATTATCAATACGTCTTGATTGCATGTTTGATTAATTTCAGACTGAAGAAGTTGGTAGAATTCTTCATTTTAATTGCCACTGGATTTACTGGTTGATGCCAAGAAATAATAATTTGAATAATAGTCACTTCAACTGGTATTCCTTGTAAGCTTATGGACATTTTCCTACCACAGAAAGTATTATACTTCAAAATAGATACTGGTATGTTCTTTTTGATGATGAATGTGATGTCATTTCATTTAAATTTTTCATTCTCAGCATGGGAAATCATGATTGTCAGATTCAAAATGGCCAATAGTAGTCCATTCCAACTCACCAATGCCTCGGATATCAATCATTATGCATTCTTTTTCATTTTTGACAACTTTCAGTTTTTGGAGATACATACTCAGTACATTCCATGTTCTGATTATCAATGGTTATTTACAGTTGTTTCTCCCTAATTTGAATTTTACCCCTTCATCATATGAAGGTCCTGAAAGCTTTACTCCATTCTCATCATCATGGTCAACTCTACACTTAGGTGGAACTTCTTATCCAATTGTATTTTGAGTGCATTCCTACCTGAGGGTCTCATCTTCCAGCCACGTACTTGACAATATTCTGATGCTTTTCATCATGAGTCAATATTCAATATTCTGGTATTATCTGACAATGTTTCACTGCTATACATAAGGTTTTCAGTGGCTAAACAGTTAAAGTTATCCTCCTATCCATCTTCTTAGTGTGTCTTAGTCTGCAATCTCAGCTGAAAACTGTCCATTATGAGTGACTCTGCTGCTATATAAAATATTAGTGGTATAACTTCCAACATTATAGCAACATGTAAGTCACCACAGTATGACAAACAGACAAATGAATGGTGAGGTATCAGTGATTTTATCTCTATAAACGCTATCACAGGAACAAAGCTAATTAGCATATGTTCCAATAACTCTTTAAATCATCTCAATTTAGCATTCATCTCTGATAAAATATCCTCAGCATATATTTCATGGTCTTGATAAGGAGCAGACAAATGTGACAAAAGAGGTGGAGTTAAATTGTGAAACCTCTTGAGATTTGTTGTTGTTGTTACATGCCATTGAGTTGGTACTGACTCATAACAATCCTATGCACAACAGAAGGAAACACTGCCCAGTTCTGGGCCAACCTCACAATTGTTGCCATGCTTGAGTCCATTGATGCTGCCACTTTGCCAATCCATCTCACTGGGGGTTTTCCTCTTTTTCGCTGACCCTCCAATTACCAAACATGTATCCCTCTCCAGTGACTGGTCCCTCCTAACAATATGTCTGAAGTGTGAGAGACGAAGTCTGGCCATCCTGGCCTCCAAGGAGCACTCTGGCTATACTTCTGCCAACACAGATCTGTTTGTTCTTTTGGCAACCCATGGCACTTTCAATATTCTCCTCCAACACCATAACTCAAATGTGTAAACTGTTTTACAGTCTTCCTTATTCACTATCCAACTTTTGCTCTTGATATAGTACACCTTTAAGTTTACTTCAGGCTCATGTATAAACGAAGAAAAACACTGAAAAGGATAGCAAATCTTTATAATTAATGAAATATTTATTCAATTAAAATATATATGAT
>NW_006408545.1:2049044-2105985 GCF_000296735.1 Chrysochloris asiatica | reverse complement strand
ATATATACATGTATTTATTTATTTATGAGCTTTAAACAATTTTAGTTTTTGAAAAATGTGTTTTCACTAAGTAATACTTTTCAGATATGATATAGCAAAGTTGAATCTTTCTAAGTATTCAAGTCCATAAATTGCAACATCTGTGTTGTTATTGTTGTTAAATGCCATCAAGTTGATTCTAATCCATAGTGAGCTTGTATAGGAGCGGCTTCTGAACTTGAACTGCCGACCTTGCACTTCAAACGGCTTTAGAGTCTGGTGCATTAATCCTCAGTGCCAAACCATGTATAGCCAATGTCAAAGTCAGGATATGAAATAGTTTTATAAGCTCATAAATTTCCTGGGTTACTTCTTTAAAGGCACATCTCCCTTTAGGCTTAATTCATCACTGTATTTTTCATCACTAAATTTGTCTATCCTTGAATATCACATATTAAATCAAATCAAACCACACACTCTGTAAACTTCTGAACCTTGTTAGGTGTCAATGAATCAGCTTTAACTTATAGCGATGGAATGCACAACAGAATGACACTCTGTCCAGTCCTGTGCCAGCCTTACAATTGTTGCTAAGCTTGAGCCCATTGCTACTGTCAGTTTGCCAATTCATTTCTTTCAGGTCTTCCTCTTGTTTACTGACCCTCTATTTTACCAAGTATAATGTTCTTCTTCAGAGACTGGTCCTTCTTGATAATATGTCTTAAGTCTGAGAGACAAAGTCTTGCCATCCTGGCTTCTTTCAATTAGCACAATGTCTTTAAAATTCATCCAAGTTGTTCCATGTATTGATAACTTGTTGCTATTAATTGTTCAACAGTATTTCATTATATGTTCACATCACAATTTTAGCCATTAACCTATTAAAAGACATTTGTGATGTTTCCAAGTTGGTACAATTATGGACATAACAGCTGTAGACATTAATGTACAAGGTTTTAGGTGAACATGAGCTTTTATTATTGCTGTTTCATCTGCTAAACAATTGTCAAATTGTTTTACAGAATGGACTTAAATTTTGCATTCTCACCAGCAATATGTGCTAGATTTATTTGATCAGTATCCTCTCCAATATTTGATGTGATTTCAATTATGATTTTTAAAAATGTTACATTCCAATAGGTAAGTCATGAAATTGGTTTATTATTTTATTTAGTTATTTGCATATCCCTAATGGTGTGGTGCTGTGAGTTAATGCACCAGACTGTGAAGCCATTTGAACTACAAAGTTGATAGTTCAAGCTAACCAGTCGCTCCTAGGAAATGCTATTGGTCGGAACCAACTGGACAGCACTTAACAATAACAACAATGAATAATGACACATAGGAATGAATACTCTTTAAATGGTATGTAGATTTTGTCAGAGAATTTTGGTGGACTTGCAGAGTGAAGTACAGACATCAGTTGTTTACATTCAGCAAGTCATACACTTTGACACATCACAATGATTCCAATTTCCTCCATGCAATAACAGTTATCCTACTTCCTCCCTGCTGGTTTCTTGTTTTGGAAGAGTTTGCAAATCGTTTTTACTAATAAGCACTGTTGAATCAGTTCTACCTTATAGCAATCCAATGTACAATAGAAATGAACACTGTCCAGTCCTGTGCCCGCCTAAAGATAGTTGTTATTTTTGAGACCATTTTTGCAGCTACTATGTCAATCCATTTCATTGAAGGTTACATTAGTTAGCTAATGCTACTATAAAAGAAATACCACAAGTGGATGGCTTTAACAAACAGAAATTTAGTCTCTCACACTTTAGGAGGCCAGAAGTCCAAATTCAAAGTGCTGACATTAGGGGAAAACTTTTTCTTTGTTGGCTGTGCGGTAAGGTTTCCTTTCAGCGTCTATAAGCTCAGTATCCCCTGGAGAACTCTATATGTCTTGGAATCACTCTTTGTCTGGATCTAGGTGCTTCGCAATGCAGGGACCTCAGGGACAATGGACATACTCCACTCAAAGCTCTTCATTCAAAGTAGGTCCTTCCTGCTCTGCTCATTTCTTCTCCCTTTTATATCTCAAAAGATATTGACTCAAGATTCAAGTTAATCCTATAGATTGCATCCAACCTAAATAGCATCATGCTGTTATTAAGTGCCATTGAGTTAGGTCCAACTCATAACGTCCTTATGCAAACATAATGAAAACTTGCCCATTCCTGTACCATTCTCACAATTGTTTTTATGCTTGAGATCATTGCTATTGTCACTGTGCCAATCCATTGCATTGGGAGGTTTCTTTCTTCTTCACTGACCCTCCACTTTACCAAGCATGATATCCTTCTCCAGGGACTGGTCCCTCCTAATAACATGTCTGAAGAGTGAGAGACAAAGTCTTGTAATCCTAGTTTCTAGGAAACATTTTGGCTGCATGTCTTCAAGTACAAATTTGTGTGTCCTTTTAGCAGTTCATGGTACTTTATATTCTTCTATAGCACCATTACTCAAATATATCAATTCTTCTACGTTTTTCATTGCCTAACTTTCACATGCATATGAGGCTATTGAAAATACCATGGCTTGGGTCAGGCACACTTTAGTCTTCAAACTGAAGTCTTTGCTCTAAAACACTTTAAAGAGGTCTTGTGCAGCAGATTTGCCTTCTGAAACACATCATTTGATTTATTGATTGCTACTTCCATGAATGTTGATTGTGGATCCAAGCAAAATGAGGCTTTGACAACTTCAATCGTTTCTTAATTTATCATGATGTTGTTTATTGATTGAGTGATAAGGATTTTTGTTTACATCATACCGAAGGCTGTGATCTTTGATCTCTATCAGTAAGTATTTTAAGTCTTCTTCCCTTTCAACAAGCAAGATTGTTTCATCTGCATATCACAGGTTGTTAATCAATTTTCCTCCAATCCTGATGCCACATTTTTCTTCATATAATCGAGTTTTTAAGATTACTTACTTAGTGTAAAGACTGAATAAATGTGGTAAATGTATATAACTCTGGCTCACATGTTTCCTGATTTTAAAACATCCAGTGTTCCTATGTTCTAATGACTGTATCAGTCTATGTACAGGTTCCTCATGAGCACAATTAAATGTTCCTGAATGCTAATTCTGCACAATGCTGTCCACAGCTTGTCATAATTCACACAACTGAAAGTCTTTGCATCATCAGTAAAGGACAGGCAAACATTTTTTTCTGATATTCTCTGTTTACAATAAAGATCCGTCTGACATCAACAATCCCTCTTAACACGTCCTTGTCAGACTCTTGCTTGAACCTCTTATAGTTCCCTATTAATGTATTTTAGAAAAATTCTACTTGCTTATAATATGAATGTTATCATCCAATTTTCACATTCTACCTGGTTACCTCTCTTTGGAATGGCCACAAATATTGATTTCTTCCAACCAGTTGGCTAGGTAATTATCTTCCAAATTTGCTGGCATAGAAAAGTGAGTACCTCCATTACTGAATCAGTTCGTTGAAATTTTTGGTTTGTATTCAATCACTTCCTGGAAACTTTTTCTTTATCAATGCATTGTACCTTGGACTTCTTGCTTCAGTATCAATGTTTCTAGATCTTATGCTATCTCTTGAAATGGTTGAGCATCAAGCATTAATTTTTGGTACAATGTCTCCATCCATCTTCTTTTGATGTTTTCCGCAATGTTCAATATTTTGTCCATAGACTCCTTCAATACTATATGTATGTTCACGCTTGAATTTTTACTTCAGTTCATTCAGCTTGAGAAATGCTGAGCTTGTTCTTTCCTTTTGGTTTTCTAAGTTTAAATCTTTGAACATTTCATTATAATACTTGCCTTTGTCTTCTTGTGCAGCTCTTCAAAACTTTCTGTTCAGCTCTTTTGCCTACTCTTTTCTTCTGTTTGCTATAGCATCTCTGTGCTGGAGAACAAGTTTCAGAGTCTCTTCTGACATCCATTTTGATCTTTTCCTTCTTTCTTGCCTTCTTAAGGACCTTTTGCTTTCTTCCTGCATGAAGTTTGGAATGTCATCCCATAACTCTTCTGGCCTTCAGCCATTATTGTCTAATGCATGACATCTGTTCTTGAGGTGATATCTAAATTCTTCAACTACAGGCTGAATTTGCAAATAAACAATGGATGGACTCTTTTAGTCTGCCCTTGGCTTTGTTTTGTCTGATATATGGCACTTCCATCCCTTATTCTCATAAATATATTCGGTATGATTTCTATATATTCCATATGCTGAGGTCCATATGTATGTTGTTGTTGTTGTTGTTAAGTGCCATCGAGTTGGTTCCAACCAATAGAGATCCTGTATAGGGTTTCCAAGGAGCTGGTGAGCTTGAACCACTGGCCTTATGGTTCAAACTGACTTTTCACTCCAGCATATTAACCTGCTGTACCACACCAGGACTCTGTCCAGATGTATGGCATTCTTTTATGTTGTTTAAAGGTATTTACAATAAATAAGCCATTGTTCTTACAAAAATTCTAACATGCTATCTCCAGTATCATTTCTATCCCCAAGACCGTATTTTCTAACTACTGATTCTTCGTCTTTGTTTCCATCCTTTGTATTCCAATCGCCAGTAATTACCAATGTCTTGTTGCATATTTGATTAATTTCAGACAAAAGAAGTGTTTGTTGTTGTTGTTAAGTACTGTTGCCTCTGTTCCAACCCATAGTGACCCTGAATTCTTTCATTTCATCATCACTGGCTTTAGTGGTTAGTGCATAAATTTCAACACTAGGGTGTTAACTGGTCTTCCTTGTTTTGTTGTTGAGTGCCATCAAGTCTGTTCCAACTCATAGCAACCCTGTATACGGTTTCTGAGTAGCTGCTGGTGAGTTTGAACCACCAACCTTGAGGTTCAAACTGACCTTGAAGTTCAGCACATTAACTCTCAATGCCTCACCAGGACTCCAGTCTTCCTTGTAGGTATATGGTTATTATCCTATCACAAACAGCATTATACGTCAAGATAGATCTTGAAATGTTTTTTTTGATGATGAATGCAACATCACCCCTCTTGAATTTTTCATTCCTGACATAGAAGCATATGATTGTTGTATTAAAAATGCCCAATACTAATTCATTTCAGCTCACTAATGCCTATGATCTCAATCTTTATGCATTCTATATCATTTTTGGCAACTTCCAATTTTCCTAGATTCATACTTCATACTTGTTCTAATTATTAATAGATGTTTACAGCTGCTTCTCTTCATTTTGAATTGTGTCCCATGAACAAATGAAGATCCCCAAAGCTTTACTCCATTTGCGTCATCATGGTAAGCTCTACTTTGCAGCGGCAATTCTTCCTCATTTGTATTTTGAGTGCCTTCCCACCTGAGGGGTTCATTTTCCAACCATATATCTAAAAGTATTCTGTCACTATTCATCATGTTTCAATATTCAATCTGATAATGGTTCTATCTGATAATGTTCCACTGTTATTCATAATATTTTCATTGACTAATTCAGATGTAATCCTCCTCTCCTTCCAAGTCTTCCTTAGTCTGGAAGTTCATCTGTAACCTGTCCACCATGTGTGACCCTGCTGGAATTAAAATACCAGTGACATAGCTCTCAGCATCACAGTAACACAGAAACCATGATACTATGACAGACTGACTTTAACTTCATAGAAGTGAAGATTTACAACACTTCATATAAGGACAGATCACATCATTCACATATTGGGAGTTTGTTGTATTATATGAGATCTTTTCTTGGAGATGATAAGTACATGTCAATACTAAATCATAATCAAAACAATCTGACTCCTATGCAGGTGCAGATTGGCCAATAAACAAGGGAAACACAGTGTTTTTATATATACTTTCTTATTAATCTGTAAGGAGCTCTGGTAGTGTAGTGATTATGAGTCAAGTTGCTAATTTCACTGTCAGCAGTTCAAAACTACCAACAGTTTCCATGGGAGAAAGATGAGGGTTTCTGGTCCTATAAAGACTTACAGCCTCAAAAGCTGTATACAAGGTCGCTATGAGTTTGAGCCGATACATAACCACCACCACCACTAATCTGTAGTGTTTCACATATTTCAATGTAATCTGAAGGGTTTCATGTATTTCAAATCCTATTTAAAATCACATTTGGGATTGTTCACTATAGATCGTAAATGAACACAAGTAAGTCCAGGATTACCTTGTTTACTAGTTACAAGGAATCCCTGGTTTATGAATGAGATCGGTTCCTAAATTTGTCATTGATAATTTGTACATAAATAGGACCAGTATCATATGTAATTGACTCCTAAACAATGTGGCCCTTAGGAGCACTGATTTCATGCAGTTGAAAAGCCAATCATTATTTTTGACTCCTCCAAAACTTAATGAAAAACTACTGTTGACTGGAACTCTTACCAAGAACATAAATACTTGATTTATATATAGTTCATATTTTATATGTATCACACATTGCACCCACAGGAAAGCTTAATTTTTAATACAATGTAAAAATGTATTTTCCAAAACAAAAAATGCTAGGTTTTTACACCTACTGGTGTAGCTGCAGGGATGGCTTCACAAATTTTATTTTTTCTTCTTTTATTTTTATAACATGGTCCTTAGGTTCAATTAATTTATCTTCAAAAGGCAGGCAACTACAAATAAAGACTTCAATATACAGCACATTTTAATCATCTTAACTTTTTCTTATAAATTCATGTCTTCTCTTTTCTTAGGTGGATTTTCAGCATCACTATTGATACCTTATATTAGTTGTTATTACAATTTTGTACTTAATATGATTGAAAACACTCAAGAAACACAAAAGATCACATTTAATGTGACACACAATTTACTGGAAAGATTAACTGTACAAGCAGTAATTATTAACATCACACAGCATTAAACAAATCCATGTATAAGTGGACATGCACAATTTAACTGTGCTGTTCAAGCGTTAACTGTGGTTCTTTACTTAAGTGCAAGTAGTCAATAAATCAAATAAGTATTCAGTTGGACAAATGTGGTTCAAAAGATCTCTTTAAAAGTGTTCAAGAGCAAAGATGTCACCTTGAAGATTAAGGTGTGTCTGACCAGAGCCATGGCATTTTCAATGGACACAAATACATATGAAATCTGAACAGTGACTAAGCAAGACTGAAGAAAAATTGATGCCTTTGAATTATGGTTTGGCAGAGGAAAGAACTAACCTGTCTTAGAATATGTATAGCTATTTAGGAGCAAAGATGGCAAGACATCTTCTTATGTACTTTTGACAAGTTATCAAGAGGGACCAGGTCTTGAAGGACATCATTCTTGGTAAAACAAAGGGTCAGAGGTAGATTGACATAGTGTCCTGAAACAGTGGGATCAAACATGATAACACTTCTACGAGTGGCACAGGACTGGCAGTGTTTCATTCTATTGTACACAGGATTGTTATGAGCTGAAACTAACTCAGCAACGCTCAGTATAAGAAAAGTCTTAAAGGCTTTTCAATGATTTATAAACTGCACATGAAGCAAGTGAAAAATATCGTGATGAAGAATTTGTGGAACGTAAGCTTGATTTCTGGTGTGGCACTAGATCAACACTGGACTTTAAACCACAAGGTCAGTTGTTCAAACCCATCAGCTGCACCTTGGAAACCACATACAGCGTCGCTATAAGTCAGAACTGATCCAATGGCATTTAACAACAACAAGATGTATTCATTCATTTCAAAGCAAAGACAAAATTACATAACCAAGTGGCAAATGAAAGTTGTCTATAAATCTTATGTTCTTAATTTAGAGGCTATCTTTTCTCCATCCGTGTCAGGAATGGTACATTTTACAAGAGGCTTTGCTTCTGTAGAAAAATGTTTTGGGTTTGGGGGAAAGAGAGATGCAAGCATATCGAGCAGCAGAATCTTTGATGTGGTGAACAAAAGGTAAATTTACTCACTACAGATTAGTAAGCACAAGTAAACCTGTGTCTACCATGATTATTGGGTAATATAATACTGCATATGGATTTATTGTGTTGGCTGCACAATCTTGGTGTCCCTAGGAGTGAAATAGATGGAGGAATGTACAAGTGGAAGAATTTTTGGTCAACTGAACAGCATTCTAACTTGAATTGCAAGACTACAGATTGACAGCCCCTTAGTCAATTAGGACTTGAGTTAGATTATAGATCAGCAGCCCCTTAAATGAAGGGGAGACTGGATACGTTTGAAGAAGAACCACTATGCTGCTAATAATTTATACTGATTTTTCCTTCAGCTTTCCCCAAAAGGCTATGCAGCCTTTTTAATGAGAGTGACTATTTACTGGGGGAAAGAAAATAATCAGACTTTTCAGGGATTACTGGACAGTAGTTCTGACTTGACTCTAATTTCAGAAGCCCAAAACATTACTCTGGCCTACAGTTCAGAGTTGGGTTGTTTGGAAGTCAGGCTTTTAATAGAATATTAGCTCAAGTGTGCCTCATGGTGGGTTCAATGGGTCCATGAATCTACTCTGTAGTAATTTCCCTATTTCCAAAATACATGATTGAACTAGCTATACTCAGCAACTGGAAGAACCCCCACATTTTGTCTCTGACGTGCAGAGTAAGGATCATTAGTTCAGAAAAGCCCCAGTGAAAGGCATTACAATTGCCCCTAGCTAAGAAAAAGTATACCAGAAGCAATTATGCATTCCTGGAGGAATTTCAGAGATTAGTACCAACATCAAGGAGTTAAATTATCCAGGGGTGGTGATTCCCACCATATTCTTTTAACTATTTTATCTGGCTTCTGCAGAAAGAACAGATTTATCTTAGAGAATGAAAATGGTTTTCAGAAATTTCACCATGTGGCACCTCCAATTATAGATGCGGCTACAGATTTAGTTTCATTGCTCTCACAAATGAATACATCTCCTGATACTTAGTATGCAGGTATTGATATGGCCAGTGCCTTTTTTATTCCAGTTTCAAAGGATTACCAGAAGCATATGTCTTCGATGATAAGGCCAGCATTACATATTCACTGCCCTACCTCAAGTTTATATTAAATCTCTAGCACTATGTTAAAATCTATTTTACAAGGACCTTGATAGCCTTTCCCTTTTGTAAGACTTCACATTGGTTTATTACGTTGATGACATTATGTTGACTGGACCTTGTAGGAATAAGTTATCAAACTCTTTAAACTTATTGGAAATACATTAGCATTATAATAAAAACAATTCACTGCCATCTAGTCAATTCCAACTCACAGTGACCCTGTATATAGGGCCTCTGAGGCTACAAATCCTTATGGGAGGATAAAACCTCATCTTTCTCCCCCTGAGAAGCTGATGTGTTTGAACTGCTAACCAGTGCTGAGTCTACAGAATCACCTGCATTCCTTTTTCACATCTAGAGGGTGGGAAGTTAATCAAATACAATTTTTTGGAACCTTCCAATTCAGTGAATTGCCTATAGAGCCAGTGGCGTGAGGCATGTCAAGATATTCCTTCTAATACTAAGGATACATTGCTATTTCTACCCCTTCTGGAACTAAAGAGGAGGTACAAAGCCTGGGGACCTCTTTGGATTTTGGAGACAACATATTTCCCATTTGGGTCTGAGACTGTGTCTTATTGACCAAGTGAGTTAAAAAGCTGCTTACATTCAAAGGGACCCAGAACAAGAGAAGGTTCTGCAACAGGTTCAGGCTGTCATTCAAGCTTCTCTGCCTCTTGGGCCATATGTATGACATATTGAATGGATCTTAAAGTATCAATTGCTGCTAAAGATGTTCTGGCAGGACCCTATTTGTGAATCACAGCACAGACCCTAAGGACTTTGAAGTATATCTCTGCCATCTTCTGCAGATAACTGCTCTCTTTTTGAGAAAATACTTTTGGCATGTTACTGGTCCTTAGCAGAGATTGAATCATAAGTCATAAAATCACCATTAGGCCTAAACTTTCCATCATGAACTGGGTGCTATCTGACCAACAGATTCATAAAGCCCAACATGCACAGCAGAACTCAATCACTAATTTAAAGTGGTATTACAAGATTGGACTCAAGCAGGACCTGAAAACAGAAATAAATTACATTAGGAAGTTGGCCAAATTCCCACATTGTCCACTGCTGTCACATTACCTTACTTATCCAGGTCCACATCTATGACCTTATGGGTGTTTCTTATAATCAACTGACTTAGGGAGGGAAATTTCATACCTGGTCTATGAATGCTTCTGTGAGATACGCTGTCATCACTCATAATTGGAAAGCAGAGCACTGCAGTGACTTTCTGAGAACTTTATGAAGGATAGTAGTGAAGAGAAAGCCTCCCATTAGGCAGAGCTTCAGGCAGTGTGCCTGCTTGTCCATATTACTAGGAAGAAGAGATGGTTAGATTTGAAGTTGTGTGGTATAGTGAATTCTGGCTCTCTACCATGGTTCTTGGAGTCCTGGTGTGGCACTACAGGTTAATTCGCTGGACTACAAGGTCGGTTTGAACCATAAAGTTGGCAGTTCAAACTCACCAGCCACTCCTCAGAAACCATATAAAAGGTCTCTATAAGTTGCAAGCTATTTGAAAGCACTTAACAATAACAACAACCATGGTTCTTGTATCTACCACCAAATGATGGGGTAGGACCTTGCACTCTAATGGTTAGTTTTGCTATCCTACTAGGTTTTTTAAAAAAGAGACATCTCAGAACCAGGAAAAATTAATCACAGTACCATAGAGAAAGACGAGCCATGAATGGAACACCAGATCCTTGTATGGAAAAGTGACAGCAGCAGAGATAGCAGCATGGAAAGACAGAGAAGCTGTAGGTTTGCGAACCTGTGGACCAAGTAAAGCTTAGTTCTAGTTCCTATGTTCAGGAGGCTGACTTGCCTAATGAGCTCTTTGGGCATTTACAGACTGGCGAAAGGAGCTTGACTGAGAGGCCAAAGACAAGAGCAAGGTGTGCCTGCAGTACTGCAGGGATGAGGCATTCCTGTCTGGAGAACTGCTGCATCCTGACTTGTACCCTGCTAACTTCCCTAATGAATTCTATTGTTATTGTTGTTACCTGCCATCAAGTCATTTCTGACCCACAGTCACCCTGTATAGGGTTCCTGAGGAACAGCTGTTGGGTTTGAACTGCCATCCGTGTGGTTAGTAGTCCAGTGCTTACTCTACAGCACAACAGGACTGTAATAGACCCCACATTCATAACTTTTGTCTGTGAGTTCTATGTGTTCATTTCAATGGATTATCAAACCCAGCAGAAAAGTAAGAAGACCATGGTGGGATGGCTGGTTTCCAAATATGGTAATGAAGGTTGAAAGATGAAGGCCTGTCTGATCTCAGATTCATTAGGAATTAGCTTTGAGCTGATTTTGATTCTGATTCTCCTTTTCCCTTGTAAAGTCAGAGGAAGTCAGACATGGCCTTCATGCCAATTTTTTAAGTTGTATATTGATTCATGGAGTCCTGGTGTGGCGTTGTGTGTTAAATGTGCCAGACTTCAAAGCCATTTGATCTGCAAGGTCGGCAGTTCAGGCTCACCAGCTGCTCCTTGGAAACCCTATAAAGGGTCGCTATGGGTCGGAACAAACTTGACAGCATTTCACAACAACAACAACATACTGATTCACTGACTGGAGCCAATCATTTTGCTGAATTGTCAGGGAAGTTAGAAGGAAAATGATTACAAAATTGGTGACAAAGAAGTATGGGAAAGAATCATGTGGATAGACTTATCTGAATGGGCCAATTAAATGAAGATGTGTGTCTCATATGATTGCTCACCATTGGGAAATCTAGACAAAGGAAGACTTTAACAATAAAGTGGATATGATAACACATTCTGTGGACACCAGGCAGCCTGTTTTCCAGCCACTCCAGTCATTTCCCAATGAACAAAATGTCAGGGATGAAGTTTACTCATGTGTTCAGTAATACAGACTTTCATTCACCAAGGCCAACTTAGCTACAGTCATAGTTGAGTAGTCAATCTGTCAGCAGCATAGACCAACAGTGAATGATAGGGCAGCTTTCCTCCAGTATTAGCCAGCAACATGGTGGCAGGTTGACTACATTGGACTACTTCCATCATGAAAAAGATAGCATTTTCTTCTTACTCTGGACATGGATTTGTCTTCCTTGCATACCACAATGCTTCTACCAAAACTGCCATCTATGAATGTACAGAATGTCTTATCCATAATCATGGTATCTCATACAGCATTGCCTCAGATCAAAAACTCACCTCACAGATCAATGGTCCCATGATCATGAAATTCACTAGTTTTACTATGTTACCCATCATCATGAAGTAGCTGGCTTGATAAAGACACAACCATATGACTATGCATTTGTGATTAATATTATTCAGGAGGTTGTGTATACTCTAAACCAACATCCATTATATGGTGCTGTTGTTTCACCATTCACTATTATGCCTACTGATCACCAGATGAGGCTTTCTGCTCCCGTAAAGATTTACAGCCTTGGAAACCCTGTCACTATGAGTCAGAACCGACTCCACGACACGTAACAACAACCACAACAAGATCTTTACTGAGAAAGGAGTGTTGGAGTCTCCAATCATAACTGAAGATTTGTCTATTTCTCCTTTATATTCTGTCAGTTTTTTGTCTCATATACAGTTATGTGATGCTTAATGCCCAGATGGACTCCTAGTGTGGCACTGTAGGACAAGCACTGGACTGCAAACCACAAGATTATCAGGAAGAATGTCCCTGGGAAAGATATTATGCTAACTGTAGTGAAGGGTCAATGAAGAAGAGGAAGACCCCACAATCAGATGGATTGATATTGACAGTAGCAATGGACTCAAGTGTAGCAACAACTGTAAGCTTGGCACAGGGCCAGGCAGTTTCATTCTGTTATGCATAAGTTTGCTATGAGTCAGTGTCGATTTGACAGCATCTAAAAACAACATGTAACTCAGAAAGCACATTTTAGTCAATCATTCCTTTTTCAAATAATTAGATAATGGAAAGAAATTGCTTACTAAGTTATGTCAAGTTATTAGCACAGGTAGTCCCAGATTACAACAGGGTTCTTTTCTAATGATTACACTGTAAGTAGTTCTGATTTGGGTCAAATTCCTAATACTGCTGTTTTCTTTAGTATAATTATTATTATAAATCTAATCTACTTGTGCTTGGAAATATTACATACAAAGTTTACAGATATATTTCACTATGTACATACGTACTATCAACAATGTTGCTGTCGTTAAGTGCCATTAAATCAGTTCTGATTCACTGCAACTCTAAATAGAGTTTCTGAGGAGTAGCTGTTGGATTTGAACTGCATACCTTGTAGTTAGCAGGCTAATGCCTATCTTATAGTGCTACACCAGGACTTCTATAATAAGACGTACAAAAAAAAGCACAAAACAGCAAACAAACAGACAGTTGTTAAGTGCAGTTCATCATAGCTCAAATAGGTCATTAATTGGGGGCTACCTGTACTGGCTATCTATGCTAACTATTCTCCACTATCCTGATAATATTGTTATAAGCAAACAAAGAAATAATGTAATAAGACATAATTTAATTTTAATTTAAAGATCTCAATTTTCATTATATTATTTAGATTTATAGAAACTTGTATCTAAAGCCAGATTACTAAACTCTGACATAGATTCCTGTTTATAAATATAAGGGAGACATCAGATGATTTTCCAATCTAATCCTTTCATTTCTAATTAGAAGGCTCTACATATTAGAATTAAGAGATTTTCTCTTTCATGGAGACTGGTTTTATTTTCAATGTGAACATGATAGAGAACTAAAGCTGTACAAGATTTAATATCACACACACACACATCTATCAAGTAATATGTTGTTGTTGTTGTTGTATGTGCCGTGGAGTCGGTTCTGACCCATAGCGACCCTATTCAGGGTTTCCAAGGCTGTAAATCTTTACAGGAGCAGAAAGCCTCATCTTTCTCCCGTGGAATAGCTGGTAGTTTCGAACTACTGACCTTGCAATTCATAGCCCGATTCATAACCACTACGCTACCAGGGCTCCTATCAAGTAATATATGTATATAAAATTAAACATTTTTAAGTTTTTAGTAGTTGTCAGGCATGGTAAAAGCTAGTGCTTTATATTAGATTTAAAATATGGTAAAGACTGTCCATTGTGAACAGAGTATTCTTGGTTGGCAGATGGAGAAGTAGGCCTTAGAAAATCTTGCAGGTATGGGAGAGTAGCAGTGACACAAGAAGACTGTGGGTAAGCCTCAGCTTTATACTTTCAGTCATTTTTAATTAATAGAAAGTGTCTAACATTCTTAGTTTTGGGTTTATAGCTTCAGAGAAGGAGACAGAGGGGAATGCTCAAAGGACTTTTCCCCTTGCATTATGTATTGTTAAAAGAGCTTGGCCTCCATAGTTCATATAGAAATGCATTTGTTAATATTTTTGTGGCCTTGAATAAATCAAGGCTCAGCTTTTCAACTTGTTGAGTTACAAAAAGAACATAACAGTCGTTCCTGCATTTAGCCTTTACTCTGGCACAGAATCTAGAATGGAGCAGATAGCTTTTTAAGAAAATTCAAAAAGCATTATATTAATTCCTCTTTTATTTTTTAACTTGAACTGTACTTTTTTGTTTAATAGCTATGTTAAGTGCTATTAAGTCAGTTCCAATTCATAGTTGTGATGAACATTATTATTTGTTTTCAGGCTAATATTTGGCTCATTTTGAAGAAACTAGCAATGATCAAAATGAAAAGAAGTGATTTCAGGAAAAACAAAGCACTGAGATAAGTTGGTAAATGTAAACCTTACTTGTTGTTGTTAAGTTCCATCAAGTCTGTTTTGACTAATAGCAATGTTGTATAGGGTTTCTGAGGCTATAGTTCTGTATGGGAGAAGAAAGACTCGTTCTTAACCCAGAGAGCAGCTGATGGTTTGAATTACTAACATATTGGTTAGCAGCCCAGTGCTTACCATTAAGCCACTCCTTAACCTCACTTGCTTCTTGTTGTGGTTGTTAAATGCTGTAGAATTGGTTCTGACAAAGAGTGACCTTATGCACCCAGAACTAAACAATGCCTGATCCCACCCATTCTCACAATTGCTGTTAAGCTTGAAACCGTTGCAGCTACTATGCCAATTCATGTTGTTGAGAACTTGCTCCCCAATTTACCTAGCTTAATGTCCTTCAGGGACTGGTCTTCCTGATAATAAATCCAAAATATGAGAGACAAAGTCTCACATTCCCGGTCTCCAAGGAGCATTGTGGCCTTCTTGTAACACCAATTTGTTTGTTCTTCTAGCACCCAATGGTACTTTTAATATTCTTCTCCAACATCACAGCGTAAATTCACCAATTCTTCTACTGTCTTCCTGATTCACTGTTCAGCTTTTATATGCATATGAAGCTTTTGAAAATACTATGGCTTGGGTCAGTCACATTTTAGTCCTCAAAATGACATTTTCGCTCCTGAACGCTTTAAACAGAACTTGTGCAGCAGATTTGCTTAGTGCAATAAGTCATTGGATTTCTTGACAGATGCTTCTATTAATGTTGATAGTGGATATAAGCTAAATGAAGTCGTGGACAACTTCACTCTTTTCTCCATTTATCATGTTGTTATTAGTGGTGAGGAATTTTGTTTCCTTACATTGAGGGGAAGCTGATACCAAAGGCTGTTGACTTTGATTATCATCAAAAAGTCCTAATTGATTTCAACAAGCAAGGTTGTGTCATCTGCATATCACAGGATGTTAATGAGTCTTCATCCAGTCCTGAAGCTATATTCTTCTTCATATAATCCAGTTTCCTTGGCTTTTTGTTCACAATAGAGATAGAATAAGTATGGTGAAAGAACACAGCCCTGGTACACAACTTTCCTGATTTTAAACCATTCATTGTCTCCTTGTTCTGTTCAAACAATTGACTCTTGGTCTATGTACAGGTTCCTCGTTAACACAATTAAGTGGTTCAGAATATTCTTTATCTACAATGTTGTCCATAACTTGTCATGATCCACAAAATTGAAAGCTTTTACATAGTCAATAAAGCACAGATAAACATCTTTCTGATATTCTCTACTTTTAGCCAAGATCCATCTGACATCAGCAATGATGTACCTCATTCCAAGTCCTAATCTGAATCCAGTAAAGCCTCTAACAGTTCCCTGTGAATGTACTCTTGCAGTTGTTTTTGAATTATCTTTAACAAAATTTCACTTGCATTGTGATAGTAATGATATTGTCAATGATTTCTGCATTCCATTGGGTCACCTTCCTTTGTAATGGGCATAAATATTGATCTCTTCCACTGAGTTGGCCAGATAGCTGTGTTCCAAGGTTGTTGGCATAGATGAGTGAGTGTCTCTGATGCTGCATCAGTTTGTTGACAGATTTGAATTTGTATTCCATCAGTTCCTGGAAACTTGTTCTTTATTAATGCCTTCAGTGTAACTTGGATTTCTTTAAGTGCCATTAGCACTTGATCATATGCTATTCCTTGAAATGAACAATCATCCACTTTTATTTTCTGTACCAGTACTATGAGTATTCCTTCCATCTTCTTCTGTTGCTTTCTGCATCATTCAATATTTCATCCATAGAATCGTTCAGTTGTTGTTGTTGTTGTTAAGTGCCGTAGAGTCGATTCCGACCCATAAAGACCCTGTATAGGGTTTCCAAGGAGCAGCTGGTGAGCTTGAACCACAGACCTTGAGTTCAAACGACTTTGCAGTCTGACACATTAGTCCACAGTGCCACACCAGGACTCCAGAATCGTTCAGTATTTCATGTCAAAACCTGTGTTTTTTCTTCAGTTTTTCAGCTTTAGAAAATATTGAGTTTGTTCTTCCCTCCTGGCCTTCTTACTCCAGATTTCTGTACATTTCATTATAATACTTGGTTTTGGCTTAAAATTTTTGAGTCATGTTTTTTACCATCCCATTTCCTTCATTTGGTTTAGCATCTCTACTCTAGAAAGCAAATTTCAGAGTCTCTTCTGACATGCTTTTTAGTCTTTTCCTTCTTTCTAGTTTTCTTAATGACCTTTTGCTTTCTTCCTTTATGGTGTCCTTGATGTCATCCCACAAATCTTCTGGTCTCCAGTCATTGGTGTATAATGTATCATCTGTTCTTGAGATGATTTCTGAATTCAGGTAGGATAGCTTTCAGGTCTAATTTGGCTCTTGTGGACTTAATTTTATTTAGTTTCAGCCTGAACTTGCATATGAGCAATTGATGATTTGTTCAACAGTCGGCCCCTGGCCTTGTTTTGGCTGACGATATGAACCTTTTCCATCATATCTTCCCATGTATAGTCAATGTGATTTCTGTGTATGCTATCTTGTGAGGTCTCTGTGTATAGTCATCTTTTTTATTGTTTAAAAAAAGGTATTTGTAATGAATTAGTCATTGGTCTTATAAAATTCTATCATAGGATCTCCAGCATTATTTTCATCAATCATTCTGGCCATATTCTCCAAATACTGACCCTTCCTCTTCGTTTCCAACTTTGACAGTCCAATCACCAGTAATTATCAATGTATCTTGATTGCATGTTTGATCAATTTCAGACTGAAGAAATTGGTAGAATTCCTCAATTTAATCATCACTGGCTTTAGTGGTTGGTTCATTAATTTGACTTATAGTGGCTTTAACTGATCTTCCTTGTAAGTGTATGGATATTATCCTATCACAGATAGCATTATCCTTCTAGATCTTGAAATGCTCTTTTTGATGATGAATGTGATGACATTCTTCTTCAATTTGTCATTCCCAGCATAGTAATCCATATACATGTCAAATTCAAAATGCCCAATACCAGACCATTTCAACTCACTAATGCCTAGGATATCAATCTTCATGTATTCAATTTCATTTTTGACATTTCAATTTTCCTAGATTCATACTTCATACATTCTGTGTTCCAGTTATTAACAGATGTTTGCAGCTGTTTCTCTACTTTTTCAATTGTGCACCATCAGCAAATGAAGGTCATAATGGCTTTACTCCATATGCATCATCACAGTCAACCCTGCTTTAAAGAGGCAGCTCTTCCCCAGTTGTATTTTGTGTCCCTTCCAACCTGAGTTGCTCAATGGGCATTATCATCTGATGATATTATTTTGTTCATCATTTTTCAATATTCAATATTCTGGTGCTATCTGCCAATGCTCCACTGATATTCATAAGGTTTTCATTGGCTAACCATTCAGAAGGATTCTGCCTTTCCTTCTTCCTAGTCTGTCTTAGTCTGGAAACTCAGCTGAAATTTATCCACCCCGGGGTGTAAT
Source organism: Chrysochloris asiatica (assembly GCF_000296735.1). Taxonomy (NCBI): domain Eukaryota; kingdom Metazoa; phylum Chordata; class Mammalia; order Afrosoricida; family Chrysochloridae; genus Chrysochloris; species Chrysochloris asiatica. The sequence goes on along the minus strand of NW_006408545.1, from coordinate 2,087,796 downwards.
CTGCTGGTACCAGCATCACAGCAACATGCAAGCCACCACAGTACATACAACAAATGGACAGATGAGTGGTGGCCTCACTTGCTAGTGAGCTTCAAATAGAGCTTGATAACAGCATCGCCTAGGGACAATAGGTATTTAACGTATGAAGAAATCCTCATTTTTTTAACCACAACATATGTAACAAATTCATGTGATCAAATAATAGTCTCATGAATTCATGCAGATTACAAAATGTTGAAGAGGTATAAAGGACCAAATATTCATATGCAATCTTGTTGTGTATTTCTTCCTCTTCCATCCACTAAAGTTCATGGAAATGTGCATGATAACAAATTTAGTTATTATGTAAACAACCTTAGAATTTACCTAAGTTTGAAAAAAATTCAAGAAAAGAATTTTCTTTCTACAGTTCAATGACAACTATAATTACTTGAAAATGACTTGGCCAAACCCACAATGGGATATGATGCAACAATTTAGTGCCACAAATTAAAGGGTAGAAGACATATTAAGAATGCTGATGCAATTTTTAAATCTTACTCTGTACTAGTTGATTTTTTTCATTATTGTTTATTGTAGTTATATAAATTGTAGCATTTTTACAGCTTATAGAATCATAACTCCAATTTTATTGCTCCACTATCTGCAGCCATTCAAACTGCTGGGCTACACTTCCTAGTGAAATGAGTGACATCTAGTGATAATTCCATTGAATTATACATTCAATTAGATCCTGAGTTGCTTGTTTACTCACCAGGGTTGTGTTCTATTTTTCAAATTTGTATTTAGCTACTTTTATCCACCTCTTCAAAACCAATTTTCAATTGTCAAATAAATTAAATCGGAAGGTGACCCCATGTGGGCACAAGGTATCTAGGGAGACTGTAGGACTCTCACTGACACTGGGCTCTAGGTAAGCTTTCACATTGTGACCACTTCTTAACTGGGGCAAAACAACAACAAAAACCTGCTAATAAAGGTCAAGGAGAAGAGCTTCACTGGAGCTCTTTTTATCCCTGTCATCAACATCATTACTGTGTGCTGAATCAGTTTCAATTTTGTCCTCTTAAAAGTCACTGACACAGCAAAAGAATTGATGTTTTGACAAGCACAGCACACTGGAGTTGGCAAACAGAGGAAAAGATACTCCTAAGAACATTTTTGTAGAATGAGGAAACCTTAAAAAGATTTCTACATCATTACCCAAGAGAATTCTGTCAATCATTTGTTTTACTAATACCACATGTAGGCATGAATGCCTGCTTTTCAAGTTAATCAGTGCTTATACATTCAAGATTCACTCAACAAATATTTACTGATGTCTGCTAAGGGTCAGACACTCTGCTGAGCATTATGTTCCTTAGCTGAAGAAAACTAGACAGACATTTAAGAAATATATATGTATATATTCATTTGAATGCAAGGGAATTAAGATATGTACTTGATAGCTTTAATCTATTACCTCCCTTCAAATATTTTTCATAGGATTCTGTGAATTCTCTCTGGGCAAAATATAAAAATCACATTGAAAACTAGATGATCAGGCATTCTGACATTTCCAAGCATCAAATAAGAGACATACTCACAGCATGTTACTACTTTCAGCATTTAACACTATGCTTTTATCTGCTCATATGAATGTTTCAAAATACGGTTTTAACGACTTGTTTGCTTTTTTGTTTGCTTTTCCAGGATGGCAGCATACACTTCAGGTGTTGTGCTGTAGGGAAGTGATTCCTGGCAAGCTGCTGTTCTGGAGGTTGCTTCCATTTAAGCCCTGTGTATTTCAGGGAGGGAGCTGGACCCAGTATAATTCTTATTATAGTAATTTCCAGCAAATTGTTCTGCTAAATAGAAATATATTATTTGAATCTGAAACCGTGATGATAAACCTGACCCTTTAGCTCTGCTTTTAAAGGTCATTTTGGTTAAATGTAGGCAAATTGTGGTACAAAGTACCTTTTACTTGCTGTTTCTCACTTATATCTCCCCTCATGCCTCATTATGCTAATGTAATGACTTATTTGACAGAGCAGTTTCATCCTTAATCTTGGAAATATATAATGGATTTAATTCTCAAGGTTATATTTTCAGCAAACTATTAATGCCCCTTTCAAAGTCATTGAGACTGAATTATGTTTCAGCAAAATATTAAGTACATTAAAGGTCCTTTTTAAATTCAAGTAAAGCCAATTGGCAATCCAGTTGCAATTATTTAAGAGCTTTGAGTCCTGAATTGTTAAACTTACTGTGATTTATCCATGCTAACTAATATCCTGAAAAATTAAGCCTCTTTGTCAGATTCAAACTTCATCAGAGACAGTTACCAAAACATTTGTGGATTTTCCAAAAATTGTCAGAGCTTTTCATTTTAAAATGTTAATTAATGATTCTTAAAATAGGAGGGAACAGTCGCTGGAGAAGGATATCATATTTGGTAAGGTGGAGGGTCAGAGAAAAAGAGGAAGAACCCCAGAGAGACAGATTGGCAAAGTGGCAGCATCAATGGACTCAAGCGTGGCAACAATTGTTAGATTGGCCCAGATTCGGTCAGTGTTTTGTTCTGTTGTGAATAGAGTCGCTATGAGTTGGTACTGACTCAATGTCACCTAACAACAATTATTCAGGATACCTTCCTACCTGAATTGAGTAAGGTTGTTTCTTGTAAAAAAGTGACTTTTTATTTCCCATTGAGTACAAATTTTTGTGTATACTATTTTCTACATCTATTTGCATACATCCAGAACCAATTAAACGTATGTGCATAATGTTGAAAAGCCACCAGAACCAGATTATTATAAATATAAATGGACTTTAAAATTATACACTACAACATCTACAATATCTTCAGAGAAAGAATGTTTCTCATAAATAATCTGTCCAAATGCTCAGGAAAGAGCAGATGTTATCTGGGGAAATTACCTGAGCTCTGGTAGTGTAGTGGTTATGAATCGGGCTGTGAACCTTAAGATCAGCGGTTCGAAACTACCAGCCGCTCCGCGGGAGAAAGATGAGGCTTTCTACTCCCGTAAAGATTCACACCCTTGGAAACCCTGTACAGGGTCGCTATGGGTCAGAACTGACTTGACGGCACTTAATAAACAACAACAACAACAACAACTGATCCTAAGGATAAAAACACTGGTGTCTCAGTGGTTAAAGTACTCAGCTTCTAACTAAAAGGTCAGTGGTTCAAACCTACCAGACGCTCGGCAGGAGAAGATATGATAGTCTACTTATGTAAAGATTCACAAACTCAGAAACTCTATGGTGCAGTTCTACTCTACCCTAAGGTAGAGTTCTACTCATACCTAAGGGGTTGCTATGAGTCTGAGTAACCCAGAAGGTAGTGGGGCTAGTTTTGAGGAAAACCTTCTTAGTGATTCTTAGTAAGGAGCCTGTTAGAATTATTATTTGGTATTCTTCTTGCACAAAGCTGTTCTTGTTAAATACTGTTGAGTTGGTTCTGACTAATAGCAACCCTGTATAGGGATTCCAAGGACAGCTGGTTTGTTTGAACCAAGATCTTGTGGTTAGTAGGCCAGGGCTTATCCTAGCTATCCTAACAGATAACTTCACATCTAGAAATAGGCTGTTAGGCTGTTGGACATTAGCCTCTATTACCATAACTGTGTTAAAACAAAAACAAAAAACCCTCTTGTCATCTTTTATTCCTATACATTCTTGGCATAGTAAACAATATGACTGTCTGATTCTCTAACAGGAGGTAAGGTTGGTTAAACATCTAATACAATAAGCATTTGATTGTGCACTACTTGCCAAAGACCTACAAATTAACACCTTCCACTAAAAAATTCATAAACATCACTATCTTAGGAACAGACTCCATGGCACATAACAACAATAACAACAACAATCTTAGGTATTAGTGAGCTGAAATGGACTGGTATTGGCCATGTTGAATCTGACAACCACATGGTTTACCATGTTGGGAATGACAAATTGAAGAGGAATGGTGTTACATTCATTGTCAAAAAGAACATATCCAGATCTGTCATGAGGTACAATGCTGTCTATGATAGGATAATACGCATGTGCTTACAGGGAAGATGAGTTAATACCATTATTATTCAAATTTACCCACCAACCACTAAAGTCAGTGAGGATGAAACAGAAGAATTCTATTAACTTCTTTAATCTGAAACTGATCAAACATGCAATCAAGATATATTGATAATCACTGGCAATTGGAATACAAAGGTTGGAAACAACAAGGAAGGATCAGTAATTGGAAAACTTGGCCTTCGTGATAGAAATGGTGCTGGAGATCTCATGATAGATTCTGCAAAATCAATGATTTGTTCATTTCAAATACCTTCTGTAGACAGTATAAGAGACAAATATACAAATAGACCTCACCAGATAGAATACACAGAAATCAAATTGACTACATCTGTGGAAAGAGACAATGGGAAAGCTCTACATTATCAGTCAAAACAAGGCCAGGGGCAGACTGTGGAATAGATCATCATTTTCTCATATGCAAATTCAGACTGAAGCTGAAGAAACTGAAAACAAGTCCACAAGAGCTAAAATATGACCTTGACTATATCCCACTTGAATTTAGAGATCATCTGAAGAACAGATTTGATCCATTAAACACTAAAGACCAAAGACCAGAAGAGATGTTGGATGATATAAAGATCATCATACAGGAATGAAGGCAAAAATTCATTAAGAAGACAAGAAAGATGGAAAAGGTCAAATTGGATGTCAGAAGACACACTGAAACTTGCTGTCCAGCATAGAGATGCTAAAGCAAATGGAAGAAATGAGGAGGTACAAGGGCTGAACAAAATTCAAAGGTCAGCTTGAGAAGACAAAGTCAAATATTACAATGAAATGTATAAAGATCTGGAGTTAGAAAACCAAAAGGGAAGAATACACTCAGCATTTCTCAAGCTGAGTGAACTAAGAAAAAATTTAAGCCTCAAATTTCCTTATTGAAGGATTCTCTGGGCAAATTATTGAAGGATGTAGAAAGCATCAAAAGAAGATGGGAGGAATAAACAGAGACTCTGTCCAAAAGGACATGGTCAATGTTAAACTGTTTCAAGAGGTAGCATATGATCAAGAGCCAATGATACTGAAGGAAGAAGAAGTCCAAGGTGCAATGAAGGAATTGGCAAAGAACCAGGCTCCTGGATTTGATGGAATAAAAATTGAAATATTTCAAGAAAATGAGGCAGCACTGGAGGCACTCAATCATTTTCCAAGAAATTTGGAAGACAATAATCTGGCTGATGGGAAGAGATCTATCTGTATTTGAGACCATTCAAAAGAGAGGTGACTCATCGGAATGCAGAAATCATCACACAATATCTTTGATATCCCATGTGAGTGAAGTTTTACTAAAGATAATACAGAAACAGCTGCAAGCATACATTGACAGAGAACTACCAGATGTTCAGGCCAGTTTCAGAAGAGGATGTGGAATGAAGGATATCATTGTTGATATCAGATGGATCTTGGCCCAAAGCAGAGAATACCAAAAAGATGTTTACCTGTGCTTTATTGACTATGCAAAGGTTTTTGATTATGTGGGTCATGCGAAGCATGAGTATTCTGGAACACTCAATTGTACTCTTGAAGAACCTGTACATAGATCAAGAGACAGTTATTCAAACAGAACATGAGAACATTGAATAGTTTAAAATTGGGAAAGGTATGCAATAGGGTCATGTTCTTTCCCCATACTTATTCAACCTGTAGCTGAGCAAATAATCTGAGAAGTTAGGTTATATGAAGAAAAACATGGCATCAGGATTGGAGGAAGACTCATTAATAACCTGCCATATGCAGATGATACAACCTTGCTTGCTGAAAGTAAAGAGGATTTAAAGTGCTTACTGATGAATATCAAAAACCACAGCCTTCAGTATGGATTGCATCTCAATGTCAAGAAAACAAAAATCCTTACTACTGGACCAATAAAATCATACTTATCAACTGAGAAAAGATTGAAGTTGTCAAAGACTTCAATTTTCTTGGATCTACCATCAACACTCATGGAAGCAGTAGTCAAGAAATCAAACAACGTATTGCATTAGGCAAATCTGCTGCACAAGACCTCTTTAAAGTGTTGAAGAGCAAAGATGTCAGCTTGAGGATTAAGGTGCGCCTGACCCAAGCCATAGTATTTTTAATAACCTCATACGCAGGTGAAAGCTGGACAGTAAATAAGGAAGATCACAGAAGAATTGATGCATTTGAGTTATGGTGTTGGAGGAGAATATTGAAAGTGCCATGGGCTGCCAAAAGAACTAACAGATCAGTGTTGGAAGAAGTACAGCCAGAGTGCTCCTTGGAGGCCAGGATGGCCAAACTTCATCTCTCATACTTTGGACATACTGTCAGGAGGGACCAATCACTGGAGAGAGCTACCATGTTCGGTAAGGTGGAGGGTCAGAGAAAAAGAGGAAGAACCCCATCAAGATGGATTGACAAAGTGGCAGCATCAATGGGCTCAAGTAGCAACAATTGTGAGGTTGGCCCAAGATCAGGTAGTGTTTCGCTGTGTTGTGCACAGGGTCCCTATGAGTCAGTAATGACTTGATGGCACCTAACAACAACAACATGAAGAGGTTTCACAATTTAACTCCACCTCTTTTGTCATATTTGTTTGTTCCTTATCAACATCAAATTCCAAATCTTTGCCATATTTGAATACAGTTCTTTACACCCCTCCCCCCTCCTTCACACATACCTATATACATACATATACATATAATGGCATATTCTAAAGAGTTAGTAAATGAGAATTTTCTTCCTTCAATCTCAAAGATCTGGTGAGGGAAGAAGTACCAAACCAGCTGCTATTTTGCTGGAAAATTTTCTTTATAAATTGATAGCAAATTTTATTTGAGAATATAATTTAAAATATATACAGGTAATCCCAATTTGTGATGTATTTGAATTACCAGAATTTCAATTATGACCAACTGTCTGTTTCTGTCCTGTTGGGGTGCTGTGGGGTAAGCAATGGGCTGTCCCCTACAAGGTCAGCAGTTTAAACCCACCAGCTGGTCCTCAGAAACCCCATACGGGATTGCTATGAGTCAAAATTGACTCTACGGCACTTAACAACAACATTTTGTATTTAGTAATATGATCTGTTGAGTCCTGATGTAGCTCTATAGGATAAAGCACTAAACTGCAAGGTCTGTTTAAACCACAACGTTGGTGGTTCAAACTCACTATCTGCTCCTTGGAAACCCTATGCAGGGTCACTATGAGTCAGAACTGACTCGATGGCACTTTACAAAAACAACAACAATATGATCTGGAGGCTAAGTACTAGACTGTGAATCACAGATCAATGGTTCGAGCTCATAACTTCCTCATGGGATAAAGATGAGGTTTTCTGCACCCACAAAGATTTAGTCTTAAAAACCCTATATAGTGTCTCTATGAATTAAGCTGATTCAAGGGCACTCATCAACAACTATATACTGTTGTAGTACATATCTGTAAATTAACCTATCATGTTTCCAATTCACAAAAGACAGCAATATAACACAATTATAAAGACACTGTTAATAAAGGGTAATAATAATGAAAACTAAAATAATAATCGTAAAGAGGTACTACTTCGTCAGGACTCATATACAATAGAGTCATTAGAATATAAATCTGTCATATGTTGGCAGCTACCGTACATAATCACCACAAATGTATGATTATACTTTCTTTAATATTCATTATACAAAAGCAAATCTAATTTAATAAGAATCTACAAACTAATTGAATGAACCCCCAAAGCCACATTCCTCAACACCAAGTTGTCAAATGAGGATTTAAAGTTTACTTAAAATTTCACTAATTCAAAAACATAATTTTTTTCCAAATCTAATTTGGTACAGTTACAGCAAGCAACTACACAAATAAAAATATGGATAATAAAAAGGGTCTAAAATTGGGAAAATATCAAGCAAAAGACACAGAAATAATGGCTCAGGTATATGCTTACTTCTGAAATTAGTCTGTCAAATCCCCTACAGGGAATGATGATTGAACCCAGAAGAGAAGAAAAATCAATGAAGTAGAAAAACGGAGTTGAGCCATTTGACCAGCTGACAGCATTATGATTAAATTTGATATACAGTAATCTAAAAATCAAAACTGCAAACTAGTTACCACAAAAATAAATCTTATAACTTTAGATGAGCCTTAAAGAGAAAAGCAAAGCCAGTTGCCAATAAATTGAGTAGTTATACTGACAAGAATAAAAGGTGTTTCAATTGAAAAGGAAAAATAGTTTCCTTCAGTAAGAGTTTAGATGGAAACAAAACTGTAACATAACCTATGTATTATCGTACTTATGTAAATTTGTTGCAGATTTTGGCTCAATTAAGAAAATTGAGACACAAAATGAAATTAAAATGAGTTCTATGGAATTAAAAACACAAAAGACCAAAGGACAAGAGCTTATTTTGAGTTTGAAATGGAAAAAAAATTAAAATTGTAAGTAGTTAATAAGCAGCAATTGAAATATATAAAACTTATCTCCCAGTGAAGTTAAAGCCATTTTCTTTAAGAACAAAGGATCAATGAAGAAAGAAATTAAACCATTTTAAGTTGGAATGGGAAATTAAGTTACTGTGGACAGCAAATGGGAGTAGGTGATAGATAACGACTTTCATTACCTTTGGGAAAGGGGATATTAAAGCCATATCACTGATGCAGTTTTGTACTTGTGTTGCCTAAGATGACTCAAAAGAATATCTAATGAGGAAAAGGTAGGCTTTCAAAATGTCCTATACCTGATACAAATAAATTATCACCATAACACTTGAGAAGTATTTCTAAAATATCATGCTATTTAATTTGTAAGTGTGAAAAAAATAATCTATGGAAAAGAATGAGAAGAGATTTCTTTCTTTCATAACAGGAAGAAAAAAAAATTTAAACAATTTTAATTTACCTTCAGCAAGCACATCACATAGAATCTAATAAAAATCCAATAACCATCTTGCCTCATAATTTAGTTGTAACAATTGAAATATGTATGAAAAATACTGCTCCTGGTCCTTGAAAAGTGTTCCCTAATAAAACAAAAATAAATATTAGAAACATCAACAACAAAAATATTAGTAACAGTAACAGAAACTTGAAAGATGACAGTCCATATGATATATTGGTAATGAACCTAGAAAACCTTGCCCTTCTACTACATATTTTGTGGATGTATCATTTAATGTCATCAAGCCTTAAAACACTTATTTAGTAAAGGAGAATGACTCAGTAACTATTTTAAGGTCTCGAATTGGTGCCATTTCTTGTTTATTTCTCCTCTACCTTTACTCTCAACAATGAGACAAGTACTATCTAGTTGCAAAAACCACTCTTTTTGAATGAGCTGGTGGTTGGTGGTGGTTGTGTGCCCTTGAGTCAGTTTCAAGTCATAGTAACCCCATAATATACGGTTTCCTAGGATGCAAATCTTTATGGAAGCAAAACGCTGCATCTTTCTGAGACTGAACTCTGTTCATTGTGTGTGGTTTTGTGAATCGCAAGGAAACAAGACTAACATGTTTTTGTTACTGTTAAGTAAGGTTGATCCTGTTCTGACTCAAAGCAATCTGGTGTAGGATATCCAAGGAACAGTGATGGATTTGAATAGTTGACCTTGTGGTTAGCAGTCACACAGTCATCCTCAAATAATGGAAGTTGGTTTTAGGATGAAAAGGAAGCAGAATCTCCTGGGAATTAAAAAAAATTGATATGCAGTTTGGAAGCAGTAGCTATGTTGGACAGCTTACTCAAACTACTTCTTTCAGCAATTGTTGTTGTTGTTGCTATGTCCCTTCAAGTATGTCCCAACTCATAGCAACCCTGTCTAGGATTTCTGAGGAGCAGCTGGGTTCAGTCATCAAAGGAGAAGGGACTTAGGGCTAGATTTGCTGATTCAAAATATGGTCAATTATAACTGGAGGAAGTGCATTAGGTACTCTTACAATCATGATATTATGGCCTAATCATAAACCTCTACTATGAAGAACCAATTCTTGGAGCATAATCCTGGTTTCTTATCTTCCTGGTGTATATGACTATTCTGTTAGAAATCAATTGTTTAGACAGTCAAACATTTTGAAAAGCCCTAGCTAGATCTGAGACACAAGGTACTACTAGTTTATGCTAAAAATAATGAAAATTTGTGTGCAGTCATGTAGATTCAAGACCCGTATAAAGGAAATGCCCGTCATCAGTAGAAGGATAAACAAATTATGGGACTTTCACATGACAGATTGCTATCTTGCAATGATATAAACTGCAACTACATGCAAGAGTGGATAAGTCTAACACAAATAACATGGAAAAAAGAACCCAGGCCAACAAATTTATGCATGGCATGATTGAATTTTATAAAATCAATGACAAAAGACTGAAAAAAACTAGTCTATATTGTTTAGTCAGGTAGAGGAATTTTTATTAAGTTGAGCACATTTATATAACCACAATCCAGATCAGAAATACTATATTTCTTGTAAAACTTTCCTATTACCTTTTTGCCACTCACAATTTATGCCTCTCCCATGGTTAACCTTTACCCTGCCTCTTGGTCTACATGCAGGTTCCTCATGAGTACTATGAGGTGTTTTGGATTTCCCGTTATTTACAATGTTATCCATAGCTCGTTATGATCCAAAGAGTTGAATGCTTTTGCATAGTCAGTAAAGCACAAGTAAACATCTTTCTTGTAGTTTCTGCTTTCAGTCAAGATCTATCTGATGTTAGCAGTGATATCCCTCATTCCATATTCTCTTCTGAATTAGGTTTAAATTGTTGGCAGCACCTTGTTGATATACTACTGTGACCATTTTTTAATTATTTCAGCAAAATTTTATTTGCATATAGTATTAATGATATTGTTCAGTGATTTCCTCATTCAGTTGGATCACCTTTCTTTGGAGTAAAAGCAAATATGTATTTCTTCCAATCAGTTAGCCAGGTAGCCATCTTCCAAAATTTCTTCATTTAGTGTCAGAGTGTCCAGCACTGCATTCATTTGTGGAATAATTTCAATTTGCATTCCGTCAAGTCCTGGATCCTTGTTTTACGTCAATGTCTTCCATGAAGGTTAGACTTCTTCCTTCAATCCCATCTGTTATTGATCAGATGTTACCTCCTGAAATGGTTGAAAATCAACCAGTTCTTTGTGGCACAGTGACTGTGTATTACTTCCATATTTGTTTAATGGTTCCGGCTTAATTGAATATTTTGCCCATAAAATTCTTCAATATTGCAAGCCAAGGCTTGGATTTTTTCTTTATTTCTTTCAGCTTGAGAAATGCTTAGCATGTTTTCTCTTTTGGTTTCCTGACTTCAGGTCTTGGCACATTTCATGATAATGTTTTACTTAGTTCTCTCTAGCTGGGTCTTGAAATTTTTTATTCAGCTCTTTACTTCATCATTTCTCTCATCACTTTAGCCACTTTACATTCAAGAGCAAGTTTCAGAGTCTCTTCTGACATCCACTTTGGCCTATTCTTCTTTCCTGTCTTTTTTAGGACATTTTTTTTTCCCTCATGTATGATATTCTTGATGTCATTTCACAATTCCTGCGGCTTTTTGGTCTTTAATGTCTAATATATCAAATCTATTCCTCAAGATGCTCTCTGAATTCAAGTGTGATACACTCAAGGTTCTGTTTTGACTATTGTGAACTGGTTTTAATTTTCTTCAGCTTCAGCTGAACTTGCATATGAAGAATTGGTGGTCTGTTTTGCAGTCAGCCCTGGCTTTGTTTTGCTGGTAATATTGAACTTTTCCACCATTTCTTGCCACAAATATAACCAATTCAATTCCTGTGTAGTCCACCTAGTGAGATCCATGTTTATAATCACCATTTTTGTTGTTAGAAAAGAGTATTTGCAGTGAAGAAGGCATTGTTGTTATTGTTAGGTGCAGTCTAGTGGGTTCCAACTTGAAGGAACCCTATATAGGGTTTCTGAATAATAGCTGGTGAGTTTGAACTGCCAACTTTGTGGTTTGCAGTCCAATGATGATCCACAAAACCACACCAGAAGTTCGAAGAAATCATTGATTTTGCAAAATTCTAGCATGCATTCTCCAGCATGGTTTCTATTACTGATTCTTTCTATTTGTTTCCAACTTTCATGTTCCAATCACCAGCAGTTTTCAATGCATCATAATTGTATGCTTGATCAGTTTCAGACTGAAGAAGTTGGTTGTTGTTAAGTACTGTTGAGTTGGTTCCGACCCATAGTGACCCAGTATAGGATTTCCAAGGAGCAGTTGGTGAGCTTGAACTGCTGATCTTGTGATTCAAACCAAATTTGCAGTCCAGCACATTAACACAGAGCACCACATCAGGACTGTGAAGAAGTTGGTAGAATTCTTCCATTTCTTTCTTTATCATAGACTTCAGTGTTTGGTGTACAAATTTAAATAATAGTGGTATTGAGAAAGCTTCCTTACAGGCATATGGATATTACTCTATAACAGTCATATGGATATTACCCTATAACAGTCATATGGATATTATCCCATAACAGTCATATGGATATTATCCTATAATAGTCATATGGATATTACCCTATAACAGTCATATTGATATTATCGTATTAACAGTCAGTACCGTATTTTGAGATAGATCTTGAAATACTCTTTTTGATGATGAATGTGACACCAATCCTCTTCAGTCTGTTATTCCCAGCATAGTAAATCATATGATTGTTTCATTCAGAATGACAAATTCCAGCCATTTCAGCCCATTAATACCTGTGATATCTGTCTTTGTAGGTTCCATTTTATTTATGACATATTTTAAATTTCTTAGAATCAAATTTAATGTTTTCCACAGTTCCATTAATAGAAGATGATGGTTGTTCATTTACATTTTAGTTTTGCCTCATGCAGCTTTGCTGCATCCATATTATTATGATCAACTATACTTTGAGGAGGCAGCTCTTCCTAGTAATATTTTGAATGCCTTCTAACCGGAGGTGCTTATCTTCCAGAATTTAATCAGGCAATGTTCTATTGTTATTCATAAGGTTTTCAGTGAGTTGGCTGCTAACCTCAAGGTCTGCAGTTTGAAATTACTAGTGCTTCTGTGGAAAAAAGATGAGAATTTCTGCTCCCATAAAGATTTACAGCCTCAGATACCCTATACAGGGTCGCTATGAGTTGGAACCGACTCCACGACACATAACCAACCTGCCAATGGCAAATTAACCAGCATTACAGCAACACACAAGCCACTACTGTATTACAAACTGACAGATGAATGACAGAAAAATGTCAGACATGTATATATATACATATAACAATTTTTTGTTTCTCTTATCTTAATCTGAAAATGTTTTCTCTTATGAAAATATATACTACATTCTTTGCACATACACTACACATATAAATAATGTGCACACACATATTACATGCACTGAGCGCAAAAACTAATATGAAATGAAATAGTGCATTTTGCAAAATAAATGTATAACATTTTCTATTATGTGTGTAAAGATATGATAATCTTGTACCCAGATGAGAAAAGCCCATATGTATAAAATCAAGCAGCTCCACCGATAAATGAATATTTCCTTCTTTTCAAACTTCAAATGTACTGGAGGGGAAAAGATAGACATGGAAAGAAAAAGAAAAATAGATTTGCAACAATTAGAAATCTAATTAGATCTGTGTTACAATACAGTTGATGTAATTGTTTATGCCTTCAGATGCAAAACATTTTTCTTTTATCAGAGAGCTGACATTCTAAAATATTAAACTTTTATGGTAGAAAAAATACAGTTCATTCAAAATTTCTAATTTTTAATTAATCTAGTCTCTTAACAAAGGAAATCAGAATCTTCTAATAAATGATATCCTGTATTCCTTTCTCCACCAGAAGTAAGATAATAATTATAGTATTATTCAAAATTTTATTAAGCAGAAACTAAAAGGCAAATACATAAAGTGAATCTCACTGGGTTAAATTTGAAATAACAAATTGTATGTGTTTATTTTATCGTAATCTGAAAATGTTTACTCTTATGAGAATATATCCACAATATGTAACATACTTTGCTGGAAGAATACCTACTATTTTCTTCAAGATTGCTCACTAGGCATGCATCCTATTATAGTTCATATATCCAATTTGACATTCATTCAGGCAAATATGAGGGTATAAATGAACTTGAACAAGCTTTTCTCTTCTACAATATCCCTGTAGCTGAACCGTTTTTGGTTAATCTCTTTTCATTGAGTAATAGTTTCATCCCAATATTAACTCTAGAAAAGGAAGGCAAGTATTTTGAGAAAGGATTTGGGCTGGAATTTCAACAGGAAAACTGGATAAAATGAGGCATCTCTGAGAATCAGCTATTCTTCCTGCTGTGTGTGTGCGTGTATGTTTGTTGTTATTGTTATTGCTGCATGAGGTTTCTCATGCTATTATGATACTATCTCTTCTGGGTGTAAATACTCCATTCTCCTTTAGATCCAGTAGTTTTCCATTGCTTCCTGACTTCATATTCAAGCTTTTCATTGCTTATGATCTCTGTTACCTATAGACTGTGATTTTTATTTTAGGATTATTTATTGCCTGTAACAAGAAGTACATAAAGACTGCTTAATTTTAGGCAGAAACACATTAAAGGTATATCCAGGTAAGACTTAAAGTCTGATATGCAGCTGGTTTTCTAGAAGGGAAACAGAAATACTATTCCTTTACCATTCTGTTTCTCATCGAATAACTCCTTTACTCTTTTTGCTCACTCTAGATTAGTTTTATCTGCTCTATATTTTGCATAGCATATGTAAATCCAGAACTGCTAAACCCACAGTTATATTAGCCTTTCTTTCTACACTAATTTAATTTTGTGAGAAAGTATCAAGTTGCAAACATAGTCAAGGAAACAAAGTCTTCAGTGAAAAAGTTTATCTGTCAAGAGGTGGACAATCCAAGGGGAGAATGAGTAGGCTGTAGTCCCATTAATGTAAATATCAAGTTTCAGTTACTCCAGTGGCACAAGTCTTCCACAAAACATCCTAAGCTTGAGATCCCATAACTTACTACAATTAAATTAGTATTTGCAAGTTCACCTTTCTGAGAAAGTCAATGCAATTTTCAAAACATTTATGTTTTACAGCCTGTTTGATGGCACTTAATAACAACAACTACAACATCAACAACAGATAATGCTGTCGGTTTGTCATATTTTGGTGGCTGTGTGTTGCTCTGATGATGATAGCTATTTCATTGGCATTTTAAGTACCAGAAGGGTCACCTATGGTGGACAGATACAAAAGAGAGGTAGACCACTTCTGAATGGTTAGATACTGAAAACTTTATGAATAGCAGAAGAATATTCTCAGATAGAGTGAAGGAAGATAAATCCCTCAGATTGTAATACTACTGAGGAAGCACACCCTCCTCAAAGTACAGTTGACCATAAAGACATGAATGAAGTTTTGGCAACCTTCATTTGCTGATGGAATATTCTCAAAATGAGAAGAAACAGCTGAAAACACTCATTATTTATTGGAACGTGGGAGGTACAAAGTCTGAATCTAGGAAAACTGAATATTGTTAAAAATAAAATTGAATGCATAAAGATAGATATTCTAGGCATTAGTGAGTTAAAATGCTATGGCCATTTTGAATTTGAGAATAATAAGGTTAATTATGTGGGTACAGCTAATTCATGTGGAATGGTGTCACATTCATCATCAAACAGTAAATTCATGAGGAATGGCATCATATTCATCATCAAAAAGAGCATTTCAAGATCTATCTTGAAGTACAATACTGTCTGTGATCACATAATAGCCATACACCTATAAGGAAGACCAGTCAAAACCACTATTATTCAAAGTTAGACAACAACCACTAAAGCCAGTGATTATGAAATTGAAGAATTTTACCAACTTTTTCAGTCTGAACTGGATCAAACATGCAACCAAGATGCACAGATGATTACTTATGATTGGAATGTGTAAAGTAAAAAGGAAGGAAACTAATGTGTTCTTGATGACACCTATGGTCTTATGTAATCCAGAGGCTCCACAGGAAGTCTTCTTCACTGGGCACATTGTAGACCCATTTTAGGTATTCCAATCAGTTATAGCCAGAAGACGAACTTAAAAGCTTTCTATGGAGATATTTCTGGCTATTCCTTTCTCTCCCCCTCAAGTGTTTATTTTCATATGTTGTGATTTCATTCTCATTTGTTTCTAGGAACTTTGTGAGTTCACATTTAATATCTTCTACTACCCAGTCGCTTTTCAGCAGGGTGTTATTCAGTTTCCATGTATTTGATTTTATTTCTTTGGTCTTCCTACTGTTGATTTCTAATTTGATAGTATTGTACCACAAGAGTCTTAACCCCATTTCCTTTTGCCAGCCCGGTCCCAACAGATTGGAAATCATTCAGTGGTGATTCTACCTTCCTCCAGCTAGTCTGGAACTAGTCTCCCTCTTGAAAGCTTGTAAGCCAATCACTGCTTGTCTTTATAGGTCCCCCATTTGGGGGAGCCAGTGTCTAAGTTACCCATCCTGTTAACCCTGTGTACCGAGGGGGTGGGAGTGATCCTCGCTGTTTCAACATGAATCTTAGACCTTCTTCAGGGTTTTTTGGTTTTTTTAATCCTTTTTTCTGTTTGCTCTTCTGTCTTAGTGGTATTGAGAGATTTGTCTTCCAGCTCACTGGTTATGCTTTCCATCTCTTCTATTCTACTCCTTTGCCCTTTCAGTGTGTTGTCTATTTCTAATATTCTATTATTGATCATTTGGACCTCTTTCTGTAGGTTTTGAATTGTTTCCAATGCTCAAGTTCTTATTTGATTGTTCCTGTTGCACTTTCCTGACTTCTTCCTTATTTGTCTCAAATCCATTTTAAAGTGTTTTGAAGCATTTTATAATCATTTTTCTGAATTTCTTCTCAGACATTTCCAAGGCCTGCCCTCCATCCAGAATGGAGTCCAGGTCTACCTCTAAGTCATTTGTCTCAGACATTTATCTTGTTTCTGGACATGTACTGATATGGTCATCTGCTTTTGCTTCTTGGACATGTTTAGTGTTTATCTGTGGCCTTAATATTTAATTGAGTATGTGTTTTGGTACTTTTTATGCTTTCTGATTGCCTTCCAGTAGATGTGACAGGATGTGGCCTTCCCGTTTCACTCTTCTTATTGCTTAACTCAGAGTAACTTTTACAGGTGTTCTGTTCCTCCCTGGTGTATGGCAGTTGGTATTGGTTCTTGCCTGAATTTTGGTGTTTTATAGAGTGTGATTGTACCTTGAGCATATAGCAGCAGTTGCTGTCTCTTATTGGGTAATATAGGGAGAGAAAGAGTCCCCCAAATGTAGAAGGGGAGCAAATCAGCAAGAATAAACAAAACAAGGGAAAAAAAACAAAAAATCAACAACAACAACAAAAAAACTAGATTGGACACTGTAGTCTACAATCACAGAAAGGGAAGAGGAGGAAAAGAAGAAAAAAAAAATCTGTAGCCTAATGTAAGTATGATTTTAATGTCTTCTTTCATCTTCTTGTCTTCAAAGCTGCCTGAGAGATTTCAAGATGCCACTGTTGGTTGTTATGCTATACATCAGGAGTTAATTTAATTTTCAGCCTGTTTTGTTTTCAAACTCTCTTTCCTTCTCCACACCCCTTGTTCTAGCCTTTTACCTATTAAAGAACAGTTCAGGGCTGGCTCTTGGATTGAGAGTATCTGTGCACATGCGTGGCTAAAGAACCCACCAGTGGTGGGGGTGTTAACTCGCTTAGGTAACCCTCTCTAGTCACCAGAATGGAGGTGTACAACAGTGGGTGGCCAATGAACAGACACCAAAAAAAAAGAAAGAAAAGAAAAACCAACTAAGTGTATTGTCCATCTTTGTTCTGAGGTTCCAACGACATTATTCCGTAGAGGATCTGCTTGTTCCCCTGCTATTCTTGCCATTTGGTCTCACCCAAGTTGTCTGCTCCGGGTCTCCAAACCCGGCAGATTCAAAAGTACACAATTTCTTACTTTCACTACAAGTTCCTCTAGCTATAAGCTTTCAAACTTTAAAAATATTCCTACCTATGTGGTTCAGAGTTTTGGCACTCTGCCCTGAACCTGCTTCACCTGGTATTCTGTGGTATTGCTGATGGATGCACTTCACTGTACATCTACCCTATCTGCCATTAAGCCCCACCCCCACAAATACCTTTTTTAAATACCATAAAGGCTACTATATACATGGACTTCAACAGATGGAATACACAGGCATCAAGTTGCCTACATCTGTGGAAAGAAATGTTGGAGAAACGCAATATCATCAGCCTAAAAAGGCCAAGGACTGACTGTGGAACAGACTACCAATTTTTTATATGCAAGTTCAAGCTAAAGCTGAAGAAAATGTAAACAAATCCACAAGATCTAAAATATTACCTTGAGTATATTTCACCTGAATTTAGAGATCATCTCAAGAATAGGTTTGATGTCTCAGACACTAATGAACAAAAACTAGAAGAGTTGTGGAATAACATCCAGAACATCATACAAGAAGAAAGCAAAAGGTCATTAAAAATACAGGAAAGAACACAAAAACAAAAATGTATGTTACAAGAGACTCCAAAGTTGCTCTTGAGCATAGAGAAGTGAAAGCAACTGGAAGAAATCAGAGGTAAAAGAACCAAACAGAAAATTTCAAAGGGTATCTCTAGGAGACAATTAAAGTATTATAATGAAATGTGCAAAGACTTGGATTTAGAAAACCAAAAGGAATAAACATGTTCAACATTTCTCAAGCTGAAAAAATCCTGTCCTCAACTTGAAATATTGAAGGATTCTATGGGCAAAGTGAGTCCTGGCATAGTGCTGTGCATTAAGCACTGGACTGCAGGTTCAGTGTAAACTAGAAGGTCTGCCATTAAAACCCATCATGCACTCCCTGGAAGCCCTCTATAGGGTCGCTATGAGTCAAAATAAAAAGATGATCAATGTTCAATCATGTCAAGAGGTAACATATGATAAAGAACTGATGGTACTGAAGAAGGAAGTCCAGGTTCCACTGAAAGCATTGGCATAAAACAAGACTCCAGAACTTGACAATGCAAATTGAAATCTTTCAACACTAAGGTTGTTTTTGTTTTTTGACACAGTTTTGCAAGCATTCAGTAATCTATGCCAAACAAATTTGAAAGACAACCACCTAGACAACCAATTGAAAGAGATCCATACTTGTGGCCCTTTCAAAAAAAGGTGACCTAACAGAATGTGGAAATCATTGATCATTAATGTCATATGCAAGTAAAATTGTGTTGCACATAATTTAAAAATAATTACAATGGTATATCAAAAGGGAACTACAAGAAATTCAAGTCAGATTCAGAAGAGGACATGAAATTGGGATATTGCTGACATCAGATGGATTTTGGCTGAAAGTAGATAATACCAGAAAGATGTTTACTTGTACTTGCAAAGATTTTAAACTCTATGACAATAGCAACTGTGGATAACAACAACTATGGATAACATTGCTAAGCTTGGGTATTCCAGAACACTTTATTTTGCTCACGAGGAACCTGTTCATAGACAAAGAAGCGGTCTTTAGAACAGAACAAGGAGATACTGAATGGTTTAAATCAGGAAAAGTGTGTGCCAATTATATATCCTTTCACCATACATTTGTAATCTGTATGCTGAGCAAAGAATATGAGAAATTGGATTACATGAAGAACAGTGTCAGGATTGGAGGTATATTCATTAACAATTTGTGATTTATAGATGATACAACTTTACCTTCTGGAATTGAAGAGGACTTAAAATACTGATGAAGATAATAGACTGAAGTCTTTAGTATGCACTGCGTCTAAATGTAAAGAAAGCAAAAATCTTCACAACTGGACTAATAAATAGCATCATGATAAATGGAGAGAAGATTGAAGTTGTCAAATTCTTCATTTTGCCAAGATCCACAATCAATAATTAAGGTAGCAGCAGCCAAATAATCAAATGATATTATTGCATTAGGTAAATCTGCTGCAAAACATCTTTTGAAAGTGTACAAGAGCAAAGATATCAGTTTGACAAGTAAAGGGCACCTTCCCCCAAGTCATAGTGTTTTTAGTAGCCTCAAATGCATGTGAAACTTGAAACATGAATAAAGCAGAGAAGAATTGATGGATTTGAAATATGGTGTTGGAAAATAATATTGAATAGTACCCTGGTCTTCCAGAATAACAAATAAATCTAATCTTGTAAGACGTACAGACAGTATGCTCTTTAGAATATGCTGATACTTTGTCTTTGATAATTCAGACACATTATCAGTAGGGACCAGTCCCCTGAGAAAGACATCATGTTTGGTAAAGTGGAGGGTCTGGGAAAAAAGGAAGACTCCCAACAAGATGGACTGACAGAGCAACAGCTAAAATGGGCTCAAAATGTAACAACTGTTAGGATGGTTCAGGGTTGGGCAGTGTTTCTTTCTGCTGTACATAAAGTCTCTGAGTTGGAACCAACTCAACAGAATCTAATAACAAGAAGGCAGTACATCACTAGTCACTCTATCACACTTTATGATGGAGTCCTGAAGGACACAAATTATTTCTTAGTCAGATTATCTTGGGTGGCATTCTAAAATTTGACCTGGGGAACATACTTTTTCATATTTCACGAGGATATGTCACAAATATTTATAAAGTATTTTTAAGACTAATAAAATACATTAAAATTAGTAAATGCTTTGAGTACAAATTTATAACTTCATATAATTCATTTTTCTCATCTTTGATCATGTACAATATTTAGAGCTCTTATTTGCATATAATAGGAGCCAATTCCTTAAGCTATGTTTTAAGGGGTGGGAATGAGAAAAAATGCAACCTGACCTCAGATATAAACTAGGAACCAGGACACTAAATTTATTAAAAATCCAGTCAATAGTCTCGTTTGTTCTACTACCTTTTTCCCTTTAATAACTATTTCAGTCTTTCCTTAACAATCTTGACTGCGATTATCAATATACAGGGTTACTTCAGCAATGGATTTTTTCCCATTTTTCATTCAAAATGCCACCTCACACTTAATCTAGAATCTTTTATTTATGATTACATATTTCAAGGAATGGGACTTTAGAGTGGTGATGCAGGTGTGTGTGGAATTAGATGTGTGTCAAATTATTCATATCCCTTTTGGGGGTGGAGTCTTATAAATTAAAGAAAGAAAAAAAAGGAAACATAAATCATAGGCAAAAAAGAGCAGTTAGTTCCTTGTTGATAAAGTTGGACAATATGTGCATCCTCGTACAATAAAACTAGTGTCAGCTAACATTTATAGAGGACAGAGTTGAAAATAGGCACAATTCTGAAACTCTATATGTTTTAATTCATTTCCCCACATAGTAAAGCTATGTAGTAATGCTAATATTCTTCTCATTTTTCAGACTATTAAACTGAGGTACAGAAAGCTTAAGTAACTTGCCTAAAAATATACAATCTGCAATGTGAACAGGATACCTGATCCTATAGCTCTGGTAATGTACATGATTTTTGTGTTTTTTATTTTTCAAGGAGGGAATTAAAAGACATGAAATTGCCATTTTTCAATCCTGAACTTAATAATAAAATCAGACTACTATGGCTTTTTTGTCAGTTTGTTTTTGCATTTCATGTATCAATGTTTCATTTTCTACAAGAATGTATTAATAGCAATATCTCTAAAGGTCTCTAGTGTTATCCTTTAGTCTTCTGACTTTAGACAAACTTCAGTTAAATCTGCCTCCCTTAATATTTTTCGGTTAATTTTGACTTCTCACCCAAGATTTGAGTATCTTAGTTATTTGGAAAATTTCAATAAGGCACATTTATATT
The DNA here is from genome assembly GCF_000296735.1 of Chrysochloris asiatica. NCBI lineage: Eukaryota > Metazoa > Chordata > Mammalia > Afrosoricida > Chrysochloridae > Chrysochloris > Chrysochloris asiatica. Next base: position 2,065,945 of record NW_006408545.1, on the reverse strand, counting down.
AATTGCCAAGTGTGACTATTAAGACTATAACCCATCAGCTATCTCTAATTGTGTGTCTGTGACAGTTTTGCATATAACAAGTAGCTGGATTACTTTGCTATGGAATCACACCATGTTTGATGATCTTTGATTAATCAAATGCTAATCAATTAATGAGAAAATTAGTCTCACTCTATTTGCCAACTATCTCCAATCATATTTTAAGAAATTAAGTATTATCTTAAGTGCTAGTTGCATTTGTAGTTTCAGATTCATTTCTAAAATAAACCATGTACCAAGTTAGGCACCACTTGGTGGAACAGGAAAGTAGTTTCCTGAAAGGCAAAGCCTTAATAGACTACTAGGTGTGGAAAGAAGATGATTATTTAGTAAGCACTCAGCTTGATTTCCAGTGAGCTGTTTTACACTGATATAGGAGTGTATGCATTTTATATTTGGATTTGGTAAGTAAATACATTTGAAAATAATTTTAGCACAATTCCACAAACTGCTTATTCCTACTTTAAATTTCTGAAACAGGTTAAAGGCTCTCATTCTTGCATACTTCATATGGTATTACAAATCTTAAAACGTTTCTTTTAAACAAAAGGTGATAATATATGTAGTTATTTAAGAATTTGCTCAAATAAATATACAGTGTTCAGAGTTTTTCTGCAATAGCATTGCAACAAAAGCAAAGAATGTCCCTTGTTACTGTTAGCTGTCATCACATCTTCTTTAATTCATGGCAACCTCATGTAAAACAGAACAAAATGTTGCATGGTGGTGTGTCATCTTCATGATTGTAGGTTCTAGTCCGCTATTATGGCCACTGTGAATTTTGAGTTCCTTCCAACCTTAGAAGATTTATCTTCCAGCACTATATTAAAAAATATTCTTTTATGATTCATAGAGGTTTCATTGACTGAATTTCAGCAGTCAATAACCAGGTTTTTCTTCCTAGTCTTTTCTTAGTTTGCAATGTATCCACCATGGGTGGTCTTGATGGTATTTCAAATACTAATGGCATACTTTTCTGCCTTATAGCAACACACAAGCCTCAACAGTGCAACAAGTTGACAGATTAATAGTGTCTTCTCTCTTAATGCAAGGATAATGTGTTTGTATCTCTGGAATTATTTTAAAGTTATAATCTTAGAAATGGTCAATTATTTCCAGATAGTTACATTTACATTCTTTTAATAAAATGTGGCTTTCTGCTCCTGTGAAGATTTAAAGTCTCAGAAACCCTATATGGGTTCACTGTTAGTCGAAAACAACTCAACAACATTTAACAACAACATTAAAGAAAAAGTTTTAGAGTCTTTTATAACATCTATTTGGACTTTTCTTTCTTTGAGGTCTTTTAAATGACATTTTATTTTCTTTATGCATGATGTCTGAATGTCATTCCACAACTCATCTGGTTTTCAGGTATTAGTGTTTGTTCAATGTGGCAAATCTATTCTTGAGATGGTCTCTATATTCAAGTGGAATATATGCAAGGTAATTCTTTGGTTCTTGTGGACTTGATTTAATTTCATCCTGTTTCAACTTGAACTTGAATATGAGCAATTGATAATCTGTTCCACAATCTGCCTCAGCCTTGTTCTGACTGACTATATTGAGTCTATTAGGTCTTTCCACATATGTAGTTAATTTGATTCTTGATGCCTCATTTGGTGAGGTCACGTGTATAAACAAAGCCAAACTCACTGCCATGGGGTCAATTCTGACTCATAGCAACCTTATGGGACAGTCTAGAACTTCTTCAGTAGGCTTCTGAGACTGTAAGTCTTTACAGGAACAGATAGCCTCATTTTTCACCCATAGAATATCTAGTGGGTTTGACAGTGACCTTGCAGTTAGTAGTCCAATGCTTAACATGTATAGTCACTATTCATGATGTAAAACAGCATTTATAATGAATAAGCTCTTGATTTTTGGAAAATTCTATCACATACTATCTGACATCATTTCTTAACACCTAGGTCATATTTCCCAATTACTATCCTTCTTTCCTGGTGTGGCGCTGTGGGTTAATGTGCTAGACTGCAAAGTCGGTTTGAACTGTAAGGTTGTTAGTTTATGCTCAACAGTTGCTCCTTGGGAACCCTCTACAGGGTTCCTATGGGTTGGCACCAATAATTATCAGTACATCTTTATTGCATGCTTGATCAATTTCAAAATACAGAACTTGGTAAAACCTTAAATGTCTTTTTTTTTTTACTTTGGTGCATACATTTATAGTTGTATTAACTGGTCCATCTTGTAGGTATATGAATATTATCTTGTCGCTGACAGCATTGTATTTTAGGACAGATCTTGAAGCATTTCTTTCGACAAAGAATTCAAAATGGCCAATATCCATCCATTTCACTTCACTCATGACAACAAACAATATCAAGCTTCTATCTTCATGTGTACCATTTCAATTTTAATAACTTCCAATTTTCCTAGATTTGTACTTTGTACATACCATGTTTTGATTATTAATGGATGTTTTCAGTAGTTTATTCTCATTTTGAATCATGTCACATCAGGAAATGGAGGTCCCGAAAGCTTTATTCCATCTAGGTCATTAAAGTCAATTCTACTTTGAGGAGCCAGCACTTCCCAAGTAATATTTTGAGTGTCTTTCATCATGTATCTGGAGGGACTCATCTTCTGGTACAATCTTAGACAATGTTGTTCATCTATTCATGAGCTCATCTAGAAGTATATCACCATGTATTCTTCCTAATCTGAGAGCACTGCTGAAATTTGTCACTACAAATGAACTTGCTGGTCTATTTCACTTCTTTTAGATGTATAACTAGTAGTAGAATTGCCACATCAATGGTAGTTGTAGCTTTCCATTTTGAGGAACTGCCAAACTATGTCCACAGCGACTGTAGCATTTTGCAGTCATAACGGCAATTGAGGAAGAAAATAATTTCTCTGTATCTTCACTGCCATATGATATTTTATGTTGGTTTTTCCTTTTGTTTAACCATAGTCATTTTAATGGGTGTGATTTGATCATTAAAGATTAAAGTTTTGATTTGTAGCTCCCTAATGATTACCATTTGCCTGTTAGATTTCTGTAATATTGTAGTTTATGTGTTGTTGTGATGCGGGAAGCTATACATGTATTTAAAATACTAGCATGTTCACCCAGCAGGTGGACAGGTTTTATCAGAGCTTTCAGACTAAGACAGGTTAGAAAGATGAAAAGTTGTAACATTTCTAGATGGTTCACCAATAAAAACCTTATGAATAAAAGAAGAGCATATCTGATAGAGTGTCAAAAGATGAACCTCTCAGATTGGAAGTCACTCAATATATGACTGGGGAAGAGCTGTCCCCTCCAAATAGAGTTGATCTTAATTATGGAATAAAAATTTTGCTCATCAGGCAGAACTCAAAATGAGAAGAAACAGCTACAAACATTCATAATAATCAGGGAATGGAATTACTAAGTATGAACCCAGGAAAAATGGAAATCATCAAAAACAAAATGGAAAGCATAAAGGACAATATCTTAGGCATTATTAGGCTGAAATGGGCTTATATTGGTCATTTTGGATTAGACAATCACATAGTTTACTATGCTGCAAACTACAAACTGAAAAAGAAAGAGTATTTCAATATCATCTGGAAATACAATATTGTATAATATAATAATATTCACACCCCAACAGGAAAGACCAGTTAGTATTACTATTATTCAAATTTACATACCCACTACTAATGCCAATGATGATCAAGAATTATACCAACTTTTCAGTCTGAAATTTATCAAGCATGCAATCAAGATACATTGAGAATTACTGGTTATTGAAATATGAAGGCTGGAAGCAAAGAGGAAAGATCAGCAATTGATATATATGATTTTGGTGACAGAAATGATGTCAGATATTGCCATTAGAATATTGCAAGACCAATGACTTATTCATTGCAAATATCTTTATTCAAAAACATAAACAGCATCTATACACCTGAACCTCACCAACTGATATTTCACAGGAATCAAATTAACTACAATTGTAGAAAGAGACAATGGAGAGTCTCAATATCATTTGCCAAAACAGGACTAGGGGCAAATGTTGAAAAAACCATTAATTATTCATAAGTTCAGACTGCAGCTGAATAGAAATTAAAACAACTTCACAAAAGTTGCAATATTGAAGGATTCTATGGGCAAACATTGAATGATGGAAAGAATGCAGAGTCATTGTACCAAAAAGAATTGATTGATGCTCAATTATTTTAAGAGGCAGTATATGCTCTAAAACCAATGATAGTGAAGAAAAAAGTACTGAAGGCAATGGTAAAAAAAACAATGTTCCAGGAAATGATGGAACACAGCTCGAAACGTTTCAGTAAACTGATGCAGGGTTGGAGCCTCTCACTCAGCTATGCCAGTTAACTGGCCAACCAAGTGGAAAAGATCCATTATTTGTGCCCATTCTAAAGAAAGGTGACCTAATCGAATGTGGATATCATTGAAAAATATCATTAATAACAATTAAAAGTAAAATTTAAAGAAATGACATGTTGCATTATGTAAATATGCTGCAAAAGTCATTTTAAAAAGTGGTAAAGAGCAAAGATTTCACTGAGGATTAAGGTGCACCTGACTCACATGCATAAAAGGTATGATATTGCCTGGTATGCATGTGAAGGGATTCTTTGTATGGCTTTGTAGGATAAGCACTGGACTATGAATGACAAGGTTGGTGGTTCAAACCCACCAGCTTTTCCTCAGAAATCCCATACAGGATAGTTACGAGTTGAAATCAACTTGATGGCACTTAACAAAAACAACAATGTATGTGAAGGTTTCACAATGAATAAGGAAGACTGGAGAAGAATTGATGCATTTGAATTATGATGTTAGCAAAGAATATTGAAAATACCATGGCCTGCCAGATGAACACACAGGCAAGTATGGTGAGACTTCATCTCTGATACTTGAGACTTGTTGTCTGAAAGAACCAGTCCTTGGAGAAGGACATCATGCTTGGTAGAATGGTTACTGCTGCTAAATGTCGTAAGTCAGTTCTGACTCACAACAGCCCTGTGTAGGTTTTCCAAGGAGTGGTGGTTAGGTTTGAATCACCAGCATTGCTGTTAGCAGTTCAGTGTTTATCCTACAGTGCTATATCAGGACTCCACAGTGCAATGACACTAACAGTGGGATCAAGCAAACAATTCTGAAGCTATTACAGGACAGGACAGTATTTCATTCTATTGTGCATAGGGTCGCTAATGAGTCTGAACTCACTTGATGACACCTAACAACAACAACAAAATATTTATTGAGAGCATTGCTGTATATATTAAATGCTAGAGGATATATGGAATCCTGGTGTGGTGCTGTAGAATAAGCACTGGGCTGCTAATCACAAGGTTGGTGAGTCAAATCTATCAGCTGTTCCTTGGAAACCCTATACAGGACGGTTGAGTCAGATCTGACTCAAAGGCACTTCAAAACAACAAAAAGATACATACAGTATTACTTACAGTTCATGGCTGCTAAAACTTACTGTGCTTGAAGATTAAAAAAAGCTTTACAATTAATTATAATTGAATATAGTATATGATAACCACTCCCCCCCAAACAAACAAACAAACAAAAAAAAAAAACCTCACTGCTATCGAATGGATTCCAATGCATTGTTGTGGTTGTTGTTAGGTGTCATCAAGTCAGCACCGACTCATAGCGACCTTATGCACAGCAGAATGAAACAATGTTCAATCCTGGGCCAGCCTCACGACTGTTGCCAGATTTGAGTCCATTGATGCTGCCACTTGGCCAATCCATATCTTTGGGGGTCTTCCTCTTTTTTGATACTCCATCTTAGCAAACACAATGTCCTTCTCCAGCGACTTTTCCCTCCTGACAATATGTCCAAAGTATGAGACACAAAGTTTGACCATCTTGGCCTCTAAAGAGCACTCTGGCTGTACTTCTTCCAAAACAGATCTATTGGTTTTTCTGACAGCCCATGCACTTTTAATATTCTCCTCCAACACCATAATTCAAAGGCATCAATTCTTCTATGGTCTTCCTTATTCACTGTCCAACTTTCGCATGCATATGAGGTTATTGAAAATACCATGGCTTGGGTCTGGTGTACCTTAGTCCTCAAGCTGATATCTTTGCTCTTCAACACTTTAAAAAGTTACCGTGCAACAGATTTGTCTAATACAATATGTCATCTGGTCTCTTCATGGCTGCTTCCATGAGTGTTGATAGTTGATCCAAGAAGAATGAAATCCTTGACAACTTCAATCTTTTCTCCATTGATAAAAATGCTGCTTATTGGTCCAGTGGTGAGGATTTTTTGTTTTCTTGACAATGAGATGTAATCCATACTGAAGGCTGTGTTCTTTGATCTTCATCAATAAATGTTTTAAGTCCGCTTCACTTTCAGCAAACAAGGTTGTATCATCTGTCTATTGCAGCTTGTTATTGAGTCTTCTTCCAAACCTGATGTCATGATTTTCTTCATAGAATCCAGCTTCTTGTATTATTTGCTCAGCATACAGGTTGAACAAGTATGGTGAAAGAATACAACCTTATCACACACCTTTCTTAATTTTAAAACATTCAGTATTCCCATGTTCTGTTCAAGCAACTGCTTCTTGGTCCAGGTACAGATTCCTCATGAGTACAATTCAGTGTTCTGGAATAATCATACTTCACAATGTTGTCCATAGCTTGTCATGATCCACACAATCGAAAGTCTTTGTGTAGTCAATAGAGCACAGGCAAACATCTTTTTGATATTCTTTGCTTTCAGCATAGAATTTCCAATGCATGAAGACCCTGTAAAATATTTCTGAGGCTATAACTCTTTGCAAGTTAGCAAAAAGTATAAACTTTCTTCCAAAGAGAAGCAGGTTGGTTTGAGCAGCCAATTTTGAGATTAATAATGCAGTGTTCAAGCCTACTGTGAGTAATCTATTTTTGAAAGACAAGCAGAAAAAGGAAAGTTTGCCTATACATCTTTGGGCGTTTCATACAAGAGTTGGAATGTCACTTGACCCAAGTGTATCATTTATGAGAAGAAGGAAAAAGGAAGATAATCCAACATGGAGGGGAAATAGGAACCCTGGTGGCACAGTGGTTAAGTGGTTAACTAACCAAAATGTCCCTGGCTCCTGCTCCTGCTCCTGCTCAGAGAAAGATGTGGCAGTCTGCTTGCATAAAGATGATAACACTGGAAACCTTATGGAGCAATTAACTATGTCCTATAGGGTTGCTATGAGTTGGAATTGATAGGTGTTGTCTTTTTTTGGTTGTTGGTGGGGTTTTTTTTCAGAATGCATGAGATTCATCATCTCAAAGGCCTGACACCAGAAGGAATACATGGTGCCTTGTTACCACTACCAACTGCTCTGAAAGGCATCACTTGAGAAGTTCCTAGATAGAGTGGGGTAAAATGTGGAGTGAAAACTCAAAGTGATAGGAGACCTGGCTTACTGGTTAGGTGGAGACTGCTGGAATCCTGGAAAATTAGTCAGCCTATCTGGTACTGAACTACCCCCGTAGCCCAATTCCCAGTCAAACAATAAATAGGTCTATAAGAGGAATAATAACAATAGTTATATACACACATCTTAGAAAAATCAACCATGTGACATCAAAGGGGCAGCATTTATACAAGTTCAAAGATCAGAAGTAATAGGTAAAAAGCAGGAATCAAAACAAATGACATGAAAAAGAATGTGATTGAATAATGACATGAAAAATAGTGTATGACTTGTTGACTGAAAAATTGATGATCTTCTCTGTAAATCTTCACTTAACTCACAATGGAAAAGTTAAAGCAAAGCAAAGAAATATTGGGAAAAATGGGAGGGATCATCTTAGAGGGGGAAGAAAGTAAAAGGCACTTAAGAGGCGAACAAGTAGATTGATATAATCAATCATGTTAGGAAAATAAGAATTACTTATATTGGAAAGAAATGAAGTTGATATTCCACTAACAACAGAGAAAGAAGGAGATTGTATCAGGATGGGAAAGCAAATTTATATTAAGGGGGAGGGAAGTCATAAAATATTTTTATTAGGACAGGGTATTATCAAAACATCATTTATAAAAGTGATTATGTTTGTAGCATGAAGAGTCACAAAGAAAGATAAGAGGTTATCACAGAAGCCTGGAGGTAGGTAACCAGAGCCTGAAAAAGAGTTGTTTCAGAGAAAATGGATAATGAGATGCAAATAAAAAAATACAAGATATTTTAAAGAAAGAACAGGATTTCATGAATGATTGGGTTGGGTTGGGAATCAAAATGGCAATCAACCACATTTGTTTTTAAACTGTTCAAAATTACATAAAGAGATCTTCAAAACCACGACTATAATTACAAATTTGTAATCAGATTTTCACATCATCTGCTTTGTTGCCTAGAAATGTTTCTATGAGTTTAATGTATGATAAATGATAATTAAGGAATCCCATGGACCGAAATATTAGGTAAATGTATATGGGCATGTTTCCATAATTTGTTTTTTAGAGAGTTTTATATTGTGATGTTGTTGTTATTCATTTATTTACAAAGTATAAATGTCAATGATTAGAAACAATTGCTTAAACATTGACTGTCCAAGATAAATCCATTTGTGCTGACAGATGCTCTAATGATGATACAAATGTCTGCATAATGAGAAAGCCAAACTATTGATTAAATAAATGAAGGACTAGTTCTTATATACCCCTCAGACTGCACCACAGTTGTGTTGTCTAAATTCATCACTCAGTATGCATATATTTTAAATCTAAGTATGTTATATATTCTGTTGACATCATTCCCTCTTTGTTTGTTGTTGTAAAGTGTTGTCGAGTCAGTTCCAACTCATAGAGAAGAAGGGCTTTGAATGTTGAATCTTGTGGTTCAAACTGACCTTGAGGTTGAGTGCTTATCTTATGGTGCCATACCAGGACTCCAATGCCTGCTACTTCTTAGAGAATCTAAAACAACTCAAGGCAAACTTTAATTTTACCAGTAAATGAACACTCATGTATATGGTTTGGTGACTTCAATGTACATCATACCATTTTGCAGATTACCTTATCTATAAATAATTTTTTACTCCCCTTTTATAATTTAAAGGCTTTTTCTCAAGGATGAACAATCTCAGAACGTAATCAGAGTTTGACATAATTTTTATCTGTTTCATTTTGCACTTTTCCTCAACTTTTCTTTCACCCTTTATAAGTATATTCACTATCAAGATGTTAGAAAGTTATCGAAATAAGATCACCATGGTGCACATCTGTTTTCATTTATTGAATTTCTGTTACTATACTGATGTTGTTATCCTACAGAGTCACAATGCTTCCGTTATAGCATGCATACATATGGAGTTCTGGTCTGGCATTGTAAGATCAACACTGGGTTCCTAACTGAAAGGCCATTATATAGTGAATCAAGGGTCAATTAAACAAGAGGACATAATCATAATAAATACCTGTACACCCAACAAAAGAGGCTCATGATACATAAATCAAATTCTAATATAATGGGAGAGGAATAGACAACTTTATAATACTAGCAGGAAATTTTAATACACTGTTTTCTATGAAGGACAGACAATTAGAAAGAAACTCAACAAAGACACAGAAGAGCTAACAAATGTGATCAGCCAAGTTGACCTTAAAGAGGTATATAGAGCACTCTACTCAAGAAAAGCACAGTGTGCAGACTTTTCCAGAGCCATGCAAGTCTCAATGAATTTTGAAACACTGAAATGCTACAAAGCATCTTTATCAGATCACAATACTACAAAATTACAAATTAGTAACAGGAAGATCAAGGGGGGAAAATCAAATACATGGAGATTGAGTAACACATTGCTTAAAAATAAAGGGTAATAGCAGAAATATAAAATGAAATAAGAAAAAAAAAATTCCTTGAATCAATGTAAACCATGAGAACGAAAACACAACATACCAAAACTTTTGGAACACAAAAACAGCTGTGCTCAGAGGGCAATTTTTAGCAATAAAAACATGCATCTAAAAGTAAGAACCAAAGTCAACAACTTAACCCATCATCTCCAATAATTAGAAAAAGAGAAGCAAAATAAGTTTACAGTCCCAGAAGAAAAGAAATAATCAATAAAGATTAGAGCAGAAATAAATGAAACAAAAAGCAGGACAACAAAAGGAAGACTCAACAAGACAAGAAGTTGGTTCTTTGAATGCATTAAAAAAATTGACAAACTACTGACAAATTTAACAAAGGGAAAGATGCAAATAATATCAATAAGGAATGAAATGGGTGAAATCACAACAAAACCAACAGAAATAAAAAAGTTTACAGCAAATACTATGAAGAAATGCAATCTAACAAATTTGAAAATATAGAAGAAATAGGCAAATTTCTAGAAATACACTATCTACCTAAACTATCTTGGACTGAAGTATAACATTTTAACAGATTCACAATAAAATAAGAAATTTATCAGGTTATAAAAGAACATCCAATGAAAAAATAATTACAGGACTAGATGACTTCACTGGTAAATTCTACCAAACATTCAGAGACGAATTGACAACAATTATACTCAAGCTATTGCAGAACATATAAATAATGAAAACTCCAAAATTCATTTTTGGAAGTGAGCATAACCCTCATTACAAAACAAGGCAAAGTCATGATTAAAAGAGAAAATTATATACCAATATCCTTTATGATTTTAGATGTAAAAATGCTCAACAAAATTCTAGCCAATTGATCCATTAACTTATCGAAAAAATAATGCATTATGACCAAATGGGATTCATACCGAGTATACAAGGATGGTTCAATATTAGATAAACAATAAACATAGCCCACCACCTAAATAAAGTAAAAGAAAAAAACTGTAGGATTACATTGATGGATGCATAAGAAACATTTAACAAAATCTAATATCCATTACTGATGAAAACACTCAACAAAACAGGAATAGAAGAAAAGCTCCTCAACATATTAAGAGCATTTATTCAAAACAATGGCTAACATTACTCTCAATAGAGACACAATGAAAACAGGAATTAGATAAGGATGCCTTTTATCAACATTCCTATTCAATAGTGTGCTGAAAGCCTTCACTAGAATTATAAGGCAAGAAAGGGAAATTAAAGGCATTCAAATTGACAAAGAAATAAAACTGTATTTGAAGATGATATACTCCTATATGGATACCTGGTGTGGCGCTGTTGGTTCAGCATTGGATTGGGAATCACAAGGTTGACAGTTCAAACCCACTAGCTGCTCCTCAGTAACCTTGGCTATGAGTCAGAACTGACTCGATGGCACTTAACAACAGCAGTAACAACATAATCCTATACATAGAAAATCCCAAAGACTCAGTAAGAAAATTATTGGAACTGATTGAAAGATTCAGCAAAGCGGCAGGGTACAAGAGAAACAAAAGACCTTTGCAAAACAAACAACAAACCCTGCTTCAATAAACCAAGAGACCTACATAAATGAAAGAATATACGATGTGCATGCATAGGAAAAACTAATAAACATTGAGAACATGTCAATTCTACCCAAAGCCATCTACAGAAATAATATAATCCCAATCCCACTTTCAGCATTATTTATTTTTAAGGATGGAAAAGCCAATCATCAACTTTATACAGAAAGGAAAGAGTCCTTGGGTAAGCAAAAAATGACCAAAGAAGAATAAAGTAAGAGGTTGTCACTTCCTGCTACACAGCAACTGTAGTCAAACAAAACAAACTTGTCCTGGTACAATGACAAACACATAGGCCAATGGAAGTAAATCTATTCACAAATGGTCTTTGATAAATTGTTCTGGAAAAACTGCAGAAGTTTATCCTTTTACAGAAGAATGAAACAAGACCCATATCTTACACCACATTCACAAACAAATTCAACATGGAACAAGGACCTAAATTTAAAACTTAGATCTATAAAGAGGATCAGTGAAAAAATAGAGATAAGCTTAGGGGTCCTAATACATGGCATACATATACTATCAAAAATAACTGAAAATACAAGTAGCCAAAGACAAATTCGATGAAAAATTAGACACTGTGACCATAACAAGTTTGCACAATAAGAGTAAAAATAGAACCCAGAGTCTGGGGGGAAAAATTTGGCCAAGATAAATCAGACAAGGGATTCTTAAATTTGTAGAAAACTTCGACATTTCAGCATGAAAAAGACAAGTAATACAATTTAAAAATTTCAAGAGAATATGAACAGCCACTTCACCAAAGAAGACACTCAGATGTCAGACAAAAATATAAAAAAATGCTCAAACTCATTAGCCATTGCCATTGTTACTGTGTGTTGTTGAGTTGGTTCTAATTCATAGAGACTCTGGTTAGGGTTTCCAAGGAGTGGCTGGTGAATTTGAATCTTCCACCTTGTGGTTAGAAGTCTAGTGCTTACCCTACAGCTTCACATCAGGTCAAAGGAATAATGAAATATTATCTCACTTCAGCATTAATAGTATTGTTAAAAAGAAACAGATAAATGTGGGTGAGGATATGGGAAGACTGGAAATCTCATACACTACTAGTGGTACTGTATACTGGTCTAACCATTGTGTAAAGTAGCAAACCACTTCCTCGAAAAATTGAAACTAGAAATACCATTTGACACGTTAATCTCCCTACTTAGTTTATATCTTAAAGAAATAAGAGCCATGACACAGATATATGCACACCAATGTTCACCAGAGCTCTGTTTATAAGAGCAAAATGATGGACAACCTAAATGCCTATCACTGGAAATGTCTATAAACAAACTTTGGTACATACACTCAATGCAATACAATGCTATATTAAAGAATAAAGATGAATCTATGGAACACTGTATAACACTGGTGAACCTAGAGGCCATTATGTTGAGTGAAATAAATCAGTCACGAAAGGATAAACTTTGTATCAAAGGGAAGCAATTTTGAAAGTCCAAAAAAATTATTCACATTGAGCCAGACATTCTGTGCTGGTTACCAGGAATGGGAGAGGGTGAGAAGGTAGGTCACTGAATGGAGTGTATTGCTGGTGGTGGTTGTGTTTCAGCTTATTGTGGCCCTGTATGTTGTTTTTGTTAAGTGCCATCGAGTCGATTCTGACCATAGCAATAATATATAGGGTTTCAAAGGAGCAGCTAGTGACCTTGAACCACTGACCTTGCAGTTCAAATGACTTTGCAGTCTGAAGCATTAGCCCACAGCACCACACCAGGTCTCCATTTTCTTTACAGGAACATAAAGGGTCATCCAGGGTTGCAGCTAGTGGATTCAAACTGCTGACCTTGAAGTTTGTAGACCATAATCCACTAAACTACCAGAGGGAATAGAGGGCAAACAGTTGTTAAAAATAAAAGAAAGTAAATAAAAGTAGTTTTGAAAAGAAAGAGAAGCATGTACTGGGACAAAGGGTAAGCCTTCAATCTGAACACCTGAAACTGCCTCAGCCATTTGCACTAACTTCCCAGAAGCCCAGAGATGACACACAACCTCTAATGATACCCAGACACTTCTAAGGCCTGAGCCTCAGCTCAGTGATACGGCTTCTACTCAAAAGAGGTTAACAACGGCTGCTCTTCTCAGTTGGTCTAGTACTGTTTATAGAGTCTCTGTTGTACCTATAAAAAAATAGAAACAAAAAAAAGAGTTGTTGTTGTTAGGTGCCATTAAGTCGGTACCGACTCATGGCAACATCGTTATGCACAGCAGAACGAAACACTGCCCCTTCCTGGGCCAACATCACAATTGTTGCCATGCATGAGCCCATTGATGCTGCCACTTTGCTAATCCATCTTGCTGAGGATTTTCCTTTTTTTCTCTGACCCTCTACCCTACCAAACATGATATCCTTCTCCAGTGACTGGTCCCTCCTGACAATGCACAAAGTATAAGAGATGAAGTGTGGCCATCCTGGCCTCCAAGAAGCACTCTGGTTGTACTTCTTCCAACACAGATATGTTTGTCCTTTTGGCAGCCCATGACACTTTCAATATTCTCCTCCAACACCATAACTCAAATGCATCAATTCTTTTATGATCTTCCTTATTTACTGTCCAGCTTTCGCATGCATATGAGGTTATTGAAAATATCATGGTTTGGGTCAGGCACACCTTAGTCCTCAAGCTGACATCTTTGCTCTTCAACACTTTAAAAAGGTCTTGTGCAGCAGATTTGCCTAATGCGATACGTTGTTTGGTTTCTTGACTGCTGCTTCCGTGAGTGTTGATTGTTGATCCAAGAAGAATGAAGTCCTTGACAACCTCAATCTCTTCTCCATTGATAAGAATGTTGTTTATTGGTCCAGTGGTAAGGATTTTTGTTTTCTTCACATTGAGATGTAATCCATACAAAAGGCTGTGCTCTTTGATCTTCATCAGTAAATGTTTTAAGTCCTCTTCACTTTCAGCAAGCAAGGTTGTATCATCTGCGTAACACAGGTTGTTAATGAGTCTTCCTCCAATCCTGATGCCACGTTTTTCTTCATAGAACCCAGCTTGTCGGATTATTTGCTAAGCATACAGGTTGAATAAGTATGGTGAAAGAATACAACCGTGTCACACTCCATTCTTTATTTTAAACCATTCAGTGTTCCCATGTGCTGTTCGAACAACTGTCTCTTAGTCCATGTACAGATTCCTCATGAGCACAATTAAGTGTTCTGGAATACTCATACTATACAACGATGTCCATAACTTGTCATGATCCACACAATCAAAAGCCTTGTGTAGCCAAAAAGAGTAGTAGCAAGCAAAAAAAACCTAATTAGACAGCAAACTTTGAGCATACATACTGTGCCAATCCTTGGACATAGTATGTAGCACACAGGAGGTAGTCATAAATCTAATGCATATATTAAACTTTAAAATAATTGTAAATATAATTGCAAAATAGACTTCAAAATTTTCCTAAGATTTGATTACTGTACTTAGTAATGTACAAAAATGAGTTTACCAGGAGTCATTAATTTATCAAAGACTAGAAAATAGGAGTAAATGACAAGTAATAGAAGTATCATGTACCACTAGTCTGTCAGTTTGTCACACTGTGGTGGCTTGCATATTGCTGTGATGCTGGAAACTATGACATGGATATTTTGAATGTTGGCAAGGTGGAAAGATTTCAGCTGACCTTCCAAACAAAGATTGACTCGGAAGAAGGAGAGGCAGACAAGTTCCAAATGCTTAGGAACTGAAAATCTTATGAATAGCAATGAAACACTGTAAGGCAGCACCAGAATATTAAACACTGGAACATGAGGAATAGCAAAATATTGTCAGATAAAGTACCAGAGATGAGCTGTTCAGTTTGGAAAGAACTCAAAATAGAACTGTAGAAGAGCTGCCTCCTCAAATTCAAGTTGACTGTGATAGCATGAATGGAGTAAACCTTCAGGACATTCATTTGCTGATGAGAAACAGCTGCAAATACTTGGGAATGTGGAGGGACAATGAAAAAGACATAAACCTCCAGTGAGATGGATTGGCACAGTAGCAGCAAAAATGGGCTCAAGTGTACCCCCAATTGTGTGTCGGGCACTGGAACGGGTGGTAGTTCATTCTGTTGATTTGATGGCACTTAACAACAATGATAGAAATATTATAACTCACTTGATATATTTTCTTTATATCTTTGATAATGAGAAAGCATAAGATTTAATGAATCTTATAAACTTAAGTACTTTCACAAAGACAATTAAAAATAGGAGGGTTATCTCCTACATTTTCAAATGACTGCTATTGTTAAGTACTTTAGAGTCAGTTCTGACTCATAGGGACCTGGCATAGGTTTTTCAAGGCTTAATCCTTTTTGGGAGCAGAAAGCCTTATCTTTCTCCCCCTTACATATAAAATATACACACTAGGAAACTGCCTCCAAAAAAGGCAGAAAAGTTAAATAAGTAAGAATTCATATAACATAAATATGTAAACCAAAATAGAAAATATTTCTGTTAAGGAACATAGTCTTTAAAATCATGTCCCATATTCATTAAGAATTTAAACAACTGGCTTCAAAAAATAATCTAAAATACCTAAAATTAAAAACTGGAAACATACTGCCTTCAAATAAAATAAACTAATAAATGAGTAAAAAAATAAATGCTGCAAACTGCGATGTTAATAAATAAAAATATTCAAAGCCAACTATTAAAATAAGGGCAATTTATCTTAATGAAAGCAAACGTTGTACAAGATATAAACACGATCAGAACACAGACTATGCCAATTTTGTTCACAGACCATCTTAAGTGCTTCAAAGGGTTCCAGGCACAAAAGAGATTTTTATAACGAATGCTGTTATGTGTCTCCCAAATTCCAGCACCACATTCAACTGAAGTTCTCATTCAGATGATAACCTTCCCAGAACTAACCCTTAGTGAAAGAAAATCACTTTGTCCAAGGCCCTGCTGATCAATGACAATTGAATTGAGGATATAAAGATCTTGCCACTTCATCCCAATCAGTACAACTCTGAAATGTCACCATATTTCCAGAATTACCCTTAGGATCAGTTCATGCATTTGTTACAGTTGCATCAAAGGACAGTTTTTCAATCAATCTTGCTTCCTTAATTCCACATTAGATAACAAACATGAGCAGACCTATCCTTCAATAAAATTTTTGTACAAAAATCTCCATCTCAATGTCTGCTTCCCAAGAATCATGACCAGAAAAAAAAAGTAAAAATATTTTCAAATTTATCAAGCTGTGATTCATTCATGTTGTTGTTAAGTGCCATCGAATCAGTTCTAATTCATAGTGAACAATTTTCAGCACAGTACTTATCCTAAAACTCCACATTGTTGTTAGGTGCAATCTAGTCACCTAACAGCAATTCATAGTGACCATATGCAGAACAGATTGAAACACTGCACAGTCCTGGGTTAACCTCACAATTTTGACCACACTTGAGCACATTGATGCTG
>NW_006408545.1:2047049-2048508 GCF_000296735.1 Chrysochloris asiatica | reverse complement strand
CCTCTTCTGAATCTGGCTTGAACCTCTAGAAATTCTCTGTCAATGTATGCTTGCTTACATACTTTCTGTATTACCTTTAGTAAAAGTTTACACACATAGGATATCAAAGATATTGTCCTATTATTTCCACACTCGAAAGCAAAAAGTCATTTAGAAGATTAGAAAAAGAAGTTCTGGTTTTGGGGTGGGGAAGGCAGAGACAGGCAGTGAAAACTCGTCTGACAAAACCCAAAAAGAGCAGAGAAAGAGCAGTCCACAGAAAAATTGGGGAGCTTTGGATCTTGTTTAAGGTTCCGGGTATAAGTTACCCACACCCATTGAGAAGAAATCTTCTGGCGGAAGCAAAATATGGTGATTTCTGAATTGATCCAGCCACGGTGGCCAGTAGCCAGAAATCCTCAGGCCAGATGGTGGGACCAGAGCCAATGGGAGGCAGCAACCAAGCTCTAGAAGCTGTGGAGCAGTGCATCTGAAGGGAGATGTGTGACTGATTTTTCTTCTTTCATTTTTCATGTATCTCTCCTCTTGACCCTGATCGCACCCTCACTGTACAGCCCAGGCATCTTCAGGCGGGTGGGAGCACACCCCAAAAGGGGTCCAGCATTGTACCCACAGTTTTCCAGTGGCACAGAGAGGAAACATTCAGGCTGCTTCTTATGACGATTTGACCCTGGGAACCAGTCCCATAGTTAACCTAGGCAGGACCCTTTGCACAGCAAAGGCCAGTGGACAATGTCAATCACAATTTTATTTTTGTTTTTGATTGGTGGTTTCTGTCTCTGCTTTTATATTGTTTCTGTCTTTGGCCCATTTGGCATTACTCTTCTCTCAGAGGTGGGAGCTTTCTCCTCCTACTTTACCCAAGAAGAGACAGCAACTGTGCCCATATAGCCAAGCTACAAGCATACTCTGTAGTACCCCAACATCTGTACAAGAGCCAAAACCAGCTGCTAGGTATTACACATGTAAAGGAAAGCCTATCTCCACATCATATCCACCAGGACACACTCGCTTAACAAAAAGCAACATACATGCATTTAAACATTAAAAACTCATATAACTGTTGAAAATGTCCAAGAAAACACAATTAAAGATGTCAACACATGTCCCCAAACAGAAAAGAGTAACTGAGACAAATGAGCTGGAAGCGGACACAGACTTTCCAGTAGAAGAGCAGGCTCTGAATCTGCCTGAGAAGGAATTCAGAACACTAACATGGAAATAAATTCAAATGCTTCATAAAGGGGTGGAGGAAAATAAGGAAGAAGTCAGGAAAGTGCTACAGGTGCAATTAAACAAGATAGATACAGCATTGGAAACAATCCAAAACCTGCAAAAAGAAGTCCAGATGAGTAATAATAAAATATCGAAATAAACAATATACTGAAAGGTCAAAGGTTCAGAACCAGTGAGCTGGAAGCCAAATCTCTCAGTACTGCTAAGATAAGAGACCAAGCAG
>NW_006408545.1:2045468-2046579 GCF_000296735.1 Chrysochloris asiatica | reverse complement strand
TAAAATATGATGGTGCAATCAAAACATTCCAGGATAAACAGAAATGAAGAGATTTTGTTAAAGCTAATCCAGTGCTTCAAAACATTGTAAAAGGGAGATCTTTGGAATGAAAACCAGTAAGAACAGACAACAACCAGAGATTGCCAGATGTGGCAGCACTACCTGGAACTTGGTCAATGGATAGCAAAGCTCAGAAGGGAACAAAATTACAGCAATAAATTCAGAAGACCTGTGAGCCAACCAAATCAAAATATTAACAATATCAAAGAAAGGAAAAATGTATGAACAGAGATACAGGTTGTGG
This sequence comes from Chrysochloris asiatica, assembly GCF_000296735.1. Classification (NCBI taxonomy): domain Eukaryota; kingdom Metazoa; phylum Chordata; class Mammalia; order Afrosoricida; family Chrysochloridae; genus Chrysochloris; species Chrysochloris asiatica. Next base: position 2,046,275 of record NW_006408545.1, on the reverse strand, counting down.
GGAGGTGGAGTAGATGGCGGGATACATACAATACACTGTCTTAAATGCAGAGAAAGCTTAACTGACTATTGGGTAACCCCAAAGAAAATTAATACTTCACAAACTTACCATGAAAATGAAGATCCAAGTAAAACAAGGAAATATTAAAACAAAGAAGAAACCAACAAAAAACCGCACAAAAAACATGAACGCAACACAAGAAGGCATGCAGAATGAAGGAACAAACAGCACCACAAAAAATTAACATAATGACAGCAGTTAATCCATACCAATCGATAATTATACTGAATGTCAATGAAGAGACAGAGAATGGCTGAATGGATAAGAAAACAAGACCCTTTAATATGCTGCTTGCAAGAGACACACCTTACAAACAAAGAGAAAAGCAGACTAAAAGTTAAAGGATGGGGAAAAAAATATACCAAGCTAACAGCAATAAAAAACAAGGCAGAAGTGGCAATACTAATCTCTGATAAAATAAACTTCAAGGCAAAAACCACCATAAGAGATAAAGAAGAACACTATCTCATGATTAAAGGGTCAATTGAGCAAGATGACATAACCATAATTAACATCTATGCTCTAAATGAAAGAGCACCAAGATATATAAAGCAAACCCTACTAGAATTGAAGAAATAAATAGATAAATCTATAATTATATGGGGGGTTCTAACACTCCACTTTCAAAAAGGGAAAGAACAATCATAAAGAAACTTGACGAAGCTACAGAGGAACTAAACAGCACAGTCAACCAACTTGACCTCATAACCATGTACAGAGTATTCAACTCAACAACAGCACAATATA
>NW_006408545.1:2043013-2044131 GCF_000296735.1 Chrysochloris asiatica | reverse complement strand
CATATATACAAAACCAACAGCCTACATTACCCTCAATGGAGAGAAACTGAAAGCCTTCCCTCTGCGAACATGAACCAGACAAGGATGCCCTAGTCACCACTCCAATTCAATATTGTGCTGAAAGCCTTAGCAAGAGCTATACAGCAACATAGGGAAATCAAGAATATCCGAATTGGCAAAGAGGAAGTAAAACACTCTCTATTTGCAGATGGCATGATCCAATATATAGAAAAACCTCAAAGACTCAGTAAAAAAGCTACTAGACATCATCTGAAGATTCAGCAAAGTGGCAGGGTATAACATCAATACCCAAAAATCAGTTGGAATCCTTTATACCAATAATGACAGTGCTGAAAAGGACATTAGGAAAACAATATCATTTACAATAGCCACGCAAAGGATGAAATATCTAGGAATAATGTAACCAGAGAAACAAAGGACCTATACAAAGAAAAATACAGAACACTACTACAAGAAACCAAAAGAGACCTACAAAAATGGAAGAATGTACCATGTGCCTGGATAGGAAGACTTAACATTGTGAAAATGTCATTACTGCTCAAAGCAATTTGCACATATAATTCAATCCCAATTCAGATTCCAAGGACATTCTTCAAAGAGATGGAAAAAAATATTACAAACTTTATATGGAAAGGAAAGAGACCCAGGATAAGCAAAGCTCTGCTTAAGAAAAAGAACAGGGTGGGAAGCCTCTCACTCCCTGATTTCAAAATTTATTACATGGCTACAGTGGTCAACGTAGAAGAATTGATGCTTTTGAATTGTGGTGTTGGAGGAGAATACTAAAAGTGCCATGGACTGCCAAAAGAACTAATAGATCTGTTTTGGAAGAGGTGCAGCCAGAGTGCTCTGTGGAGGCCAAGATGGCTAAAGTTCGTCTCTCATACTTTGGACATATTGTCAGGAGGGAACAGTCGCTAGAGAAGGATGTCATGCTGGGTAAGATGGAGGGCAGAGAAAGAGAGGAAGACCCCCAACGAGATGAATCAGCCAGGTGGCATCATTGATGGCGTCAAGTGTGGCAGCGGTAGTGAGTTTGGCCCAGGATCGGACATTGTTTCGTTCTGCTATCCATGGGGTCTCTATGAGTTGGTTCC
>NW_006408545.1:2032987-2034625 GCF_000296735.1 Chrysochloris asiatica | reverse complement strand
CATATTGTCAGGAGAGAGCAGTCACTGGAGAAGGATATCATGTTTGGTAAGATGGAGGGTCAGAGATAAAGAAGAAGACCCCCAACAAGATGGATTGGAAAATGGCAGCATCAATGAGCTCAAGCGTGGCAATAATTATAAATTTGGCCCAGGATCAGGCAGTGTTTCATTTTGTTATGCATAGGGTTCCTGTGAGTCAGTACCAACTCAATGGCACCTTACAACAATTTGAAACCTAAAGTGTGCCTGATCCAAGCTTTGGTATTTTCAATAGCCTCATATGCATCTGAAAGTTGGACAATAAATAAGGAAGACTGTAGATAAAGTGATGCATTTTAGTATTGGTGGTCAGAAGAATATGAAAAGTACAATGTACTGTTATAAAAACAAATCAATCTGTGTTTAGAAAAGTGCAATCATAATGCTCCTTAGAAGCCAAGATGGCCAGATTTGTCTCTCATACTTAGGATGTAGTATTAGGAAGAACCAATCCCTTGAGGACATCATCTTTTGTAAACTGGAAAGACAGTGAAAAAGAAAGAAACCCCCCACCCCCAAAACAAAAAATGGATTGTCACAAAGGTAGAAACAATGGGCTCTGGCACAGCAGCAATTGTGAGGATGGCACAAGACCAGGAAGTGTTTCTTTCTGTTTTACATAGGGTTGCTATTGGTCAGAACTGACTCGACAACACCTAACAATAACAATCAAACCTTTACGGCAATTATTGAAATAAAGGACTGGAATAAAGCATTACCTTTGCAATGAATTTTATTTATAACCAAATCTTTGCTAATAGTCAATAAAATGTTGTAGCCACTCAATGTAGTTTAGTGACTGTAATGTATTGTGTAAGTTCCTTTACTAGTATTTGTTTTAACCTATATCTACTATGGACTAGAACTATGGAAGATGTGTTCCACAATGTTGTTTGTTCTTTTACACCTTTGTGCTGGTTCTGCTTCAGAGTAACCCTGTATAGGGCTTCCAAAGCTGCAAATATTCATGGGAGCATGCTTCTTTCATGGGACAGCTGGGGGGCTTGAACCACCAACCTTGTGATTGATAGTCAAGTTCTTATCCTATAGGGCCACCAGTACCCATTAATATTCTGCATTAGGTTAGACTAATCATTCTTTTTGTGATTTATGTATCATCATTTATATTGTAGATGAATTTTCCCCATTCTCCAAAGATACAATGATGTCCTAACCCTTACACCTGTGAATGTGACTTTGGAGAAATAAGGTCTTTCTTTGAAGACAATATAAGTTAAGTTAATGAGATGATACTAGAGTAGGGTGGGTCTTAATTGTGTTATAAAAGAAGACAGATATTAACACAGAATCACACACAAGGGTAAGTTATCATGTTAAGGTACATCTACAAATAGCAAAGGAATGCCAAGAATTGCCAGTAGAAATTCTTTAAAGCTACCATTCTGTGGTGTTTTCCTATAGCAGCCCTTGGAAACTAAGACATTTTCCACTTGATTAAAAATTTTATTTTATATGTTTGGCTTTAGAAAATTTGTTTATAATATGTCTTGATATATTGGGGTGTATCTACTTTGGGGTTAATTCAGCTTCTTCTAGTCTTTCACGATGCTAGGGAAGTTTTCTTCCACAATTTTTTCT
>NW_006408545.1:2029768-2031972 GCF_000296735.1 Chrysochloris asiatica | reverse complement strand
ATAACAATAATCAAAGAAAACAGAATTCTTCAGGGAGGGGCTAGAGAGATGAAAACTCCACCTTCAGGAGTGTATAGACCTACATTGATGATATGCTGAAAGCAATAGTTTCACATTTTGATAATTTAATAAAGGTCTGAATAAAGGTCTCTATAATTTTATAGTCGTACTTTTTTTACTACCCTTAAGCATAAGAAAAAGAAACACTTTTTTTTCTATCAGAAGTTCTTGGTTATTTTTCTTGCTATTTGTAGTCCCCCAAAAACACTCTCTGATGTGCTTTCTACTTCATTTTCTATATCTCATCCTCAAATTCTGTTAATTCTGTTGCTTCTGAAATGCAGTATTGCTGTCCACATGCATGGGTTTGGCCTTTGATTCACACTATTACATTTCTTACAGAGCTTTCTGGTGTCCCCACTTTAATATCACACATAACTATATTCATCCTTACATCACCATTGTCTCCTTTTTTGTTGGAAGAGGTAAGATCTGTAGAGATATGCAATTCAAAGTTCATCTTCTATCTTAAAAGACTAACATATAGAACTCCCTAGTGATATCTCTACTGCTGAAATTATTAATATAAAAATAAAACATTTGTGGACCAAGCAACAATGTCAGAGTCATATTAAGAGGTCTCTTTTGCCAGGATCATTGTACTGACCTCCTCCCAGATCGCTGCTCCCATTTCTTGTGCTTCTGCTCTCCAACACTCTGCACTTAAAAGAGCAGATAGAATCATTCTGCTCAAAAGTGTATCCGATTCTGCCAATGTTTAGCTAAAACTGCCCCAGTGTCTTTACACATTCTCAGAATAAATATCAGAATCTTTAGAAAGTCTCAAAAACCATAAATATCTGACCTCACATTACCTCTCTGATCACATTTACTCTCTCTATATTATTCATTGTTTTCTAGGTGCAGGGATTTCCTTGGTACCTCTTCTTAGAGAGTTCTTAGAATTACGGCCTCAGGACTATTTCCTATCTCCTTCAAATGAGCAGATGATATTTGCTCAGATATGAAATTAGCAATCAGTGAAATTAACAATTAGCACATTAAAATTTCAATAACTCACCCTCAAGTGTCTTTAAAAACAACAACAACAACAACAAACTATTTATTACTTAAGGAACTCTGGTAGCATAGTGGATTACGAGTTGAGCTGCTAATCACAAGGTCAGCAGTTTGAATCTACCAGCTGCTCTATGGAGAAAGATAGACTTTCTGTTCCCATAAAGATTTACAGCCTCAGAAACCCTATACAGAGTCACTACAGGGCAGAATTGTCTCCACAGGGCAAAACCACCACTACCACCATTTACTACTTAGTAAAGTGCTACTTAATTTAGCATTAAAATTTGCATTTATTATGTGTGTACGTATGTGTGTATGGTTGGACTCTTGGTTTGGCGCTATAGGATAAGCACTCCACTGTGAACCACAAATTCTCCCATTCAAACTCATCAGCTGCTCCTCAGAAATCCTATGAAGGGTCGCTATGAGTCAAGACCAACTTAAATGGCACTTAACAAAATCAACAATAATTTGTATGTTTGTGTTTTCTTTCTGTTTATTTCTCTCCCAGAAACAGGTTTTATAAGGCTAGAAAATATGACCTCTTTTGTGTACTGCTATATTCCCAGAGCCCAAAATGATGCCTGAAACATACCAGGTACTCATCTATGAAAAATAAATATATAGTATTAAGAAGACAGGATTCCTGGTGTGGGTCTGTAGGATAAGCACTGGATTGTGAACCACAAATTTGGTAGTTCAAACCCACAAGACACTTCATGGAAACTCTATACACGGTTGCAAAGAGTTGGAACTGACTCAGGCATTTAAGAACATTGTTGTTGTTGTTGTCAAGTGCCATAGCGTCTATTCTGATCCATAGTAACTCTGTATAGGGTTTCCAAGGAACAGCTGGTGAGCTTGAACCACCAACCTTGCAGTTCAAGTGGCTTTGCAGTCTGGTGCATTAATTACAAAGACAAAAAAGCAAAAAAAAAAAAAAAAAAATTATGCCTTTATACAATTAAATTCAAAATAATAGATTAGGAGGCTGGTCTGATGTGGCACTGTCGATAAGCACTGGACTGCTAACCAAAAGGCTGGTGGTTCAAAACTACCACAGCTCCTTAGAAATCTTATACAAGGTCACTATGAGTTGGAACCAACTTGATGGCATTTAACAA
>NW_006408545.1:2024984-2029473 GCF_000296735.1 Chrysochloris asiatica | reverse complement strand
CACTTCTAATAGGAAATCCAGCTGTATCTCTTCCAAAACAAATTTGTTCCTTCTTTTGGCAGTTCACAGAATAAACATTTAAAATTATTTGTCATTGCTATGATTCATCAAGTCTTCTCTGGTCTTTCTTATTCACTGTCTAGTTTTTGTATGCATATGAGGTGATTAAAAATAGCATAGCTTAGGTCAGGTGCATCTTAGTCCTCAAAGTGACATCTTTGCTTTTAGCAATGTAAAGAGATCTTTTGCAGTAGATTTTCCCAGTGCAATACATCATTTGATTTCTTGAATGCTGCTTCCATGAGCATAATTGTGTATCCAAGTAAAATGAAATCTTTGAAAACTTTAATTTTTCTCTGTTTATCATGATGGTATTTATCAATCTAGTTACTGGAATGCATGTTTTCTTTCACTGCTTTTTGAATATCTTAAATGTCTAGTCTACCAACGCTCCTAGTGAATATTTGCTAACCCTGATTCCTCAAACTGTTGCCAGCAGTACAGGCATCATCAGATTGAATGCGCATTAAAGCTTGAAAAGCACTGATCTGTATCACTTGAAATTCAAAAGTTGGGAAGAATATCGTGGTCTTATACTGAGTTTACCATGGTGTAAGTGCAGAATGGGAGGAGAGAGCATTCTACTCAGATAATGGGCAGTTAGTTGCTTTGAACTTAAACCACTGCAAAATTTAAATTTGTGGAGGAAGCAGTGTGTTTGTTATCACCAACACTGTTTAGAAATGCTTCTGCATGCCAATAATAACAGCTATAAAACATACTTTCAGTCAACTTTATTATTGTTTTTAAATTGCATCTATGAAAACATCTCCTATTGCTTGTACCTGTGGTGGATCACCCCTACTGTCCCACTCTGGTATGGTATTGTCTGAAGAACAGTTTGTTATTGTAAAATTTGAGATGTTATTTTTTCTGAATATTGAACAAATATGCTACTTATTTGGGGTAGAAAACAAATATCTCTTATAATATAGAATAGCTTCCAAAGAATGACCCAGAACCATGTAGAATGTCAAGTAATCCTGGAAAGTGAAGGCTATATTTCCAGATCTCCTTAATATCACCTAAATGTCCATTGAAATGGGAGCCCTGGTGGCATGGTAGATTAGGCGTTATGATGTTAACAGCACGGTCAGTCACTCAAACCCAGAAGCGAAATGAGGTTGTCTGCTCCTGTAAAGATTTACAGCCTCGGAAACCCCATATAGGGTCACTTTGAGTTAGAATAAATTCAATAGCAATGAGTTTCCTTTGATTGAATCCATAGAACTGATAAACTTTTCTAGATCCATTATGGGAGGATTGTGTATTGATGATTTAGAAATTAGGTCAGTCACATTATTTTATTTAAAACTTGAACTTTTGTTCCAAATCTCTAAGCAGTTCCCTGTTTTCCCAGATGTACATATACAACAGAAAGAGGAAATGGAGGCAAGGAGTGATGATAGCTCCCACCTGGTTTGTTTTATTGTGTTGGGCTTCCACGATTAAGCATTTTTTAACAACAAAAAATATCCTGATTAAAACAGCTGCTTTAAAACCTATAAAAACTGCTTTCACCAAAGACAAACAAAACAGATTTCCAATGCAAATTTTTATGCCATGTAAAAAGCTCTTTAAAAACCAGAAAGAACAAGTTTGTAAGATTCAATTCCTTTTAAGAACTCATACATTTCTATCCACTCACATTTTCTTTATAAATCAAGTCGAGGGAATTCATTGCTTGTGGAGAGTAAAAAAACATGAAGAAACAGCCAGTGTGAATGCTTTTCAACCCAGCATGATCAGCAGTCTTCAGCTCTGGCTACAAAGAGAAGGTTCTGTGTTGAGAGAAAAACCTCCTCACAAGAATACTTCTCTACTCCAGAGGAAGTTAGCAGGACAATAGGCCAGTACTCTCCCTGCCTTCCATGTCATTTCTCCCTCCTGAGGTGGAGTCTCTCCATCATGGTACTATATTGTACCATGAGATACATTTGAAATAAAACTATTGATGGGAGCTATTCTTGGCTTTCAAGACTGCCTGCTATATAGAATGTATGTTGATTTTATTTTGCTACTTGGAAGCTCCTTCAGCCTCTTCTTATCTTAAAGAGTTTTCTTCGTTCTTTTTTAACTAAAAAAAGGGTCTTATCTGCTCAGTGTTTGTAGTAGGATGATGAATGAAATATTGTCAAGTATTGTTAACCCCTCACATTAGTTGTTTCAGAATAGACAATTAGAGGACCACTATACTACGGAGCTCTGGTAGCGTAGTGGTTACGAATTGGGCTATGAACCTCAAGATCAGCAGTTTGAAACTACCAGCTGTTCCGCGGGAGAAAGATGAGGCTTTCTGCTCCCGTAAAGATTTACAGCCTCGGAAACCCTGTACAGGGTCGCTATGGGTCAGAACCGACTCCACAGCACATAATAACAACAAGAATTAGAGTGTGGCACTGTGGGTTAATGCAGCAGACTGAAAAGCCATTTGAACTACAAGGTCAACAGTTCAAGCTCACCAGCTGCTCCTCAGAAACTCTATAGAGGCTTGCCATAGGTCAGAATTGACTTGATGGCACTTCACAACAACAACACAAAAGAATTAGAGGAACAATATACGGAGTACTGGTATGACGATGCAGGAAAATGCACTGGACTGCAAGGTCAGTTTGAGACACAGTTCAAACCCACCATTCTCTCCTTGGAACCCTATAAATGGTCGCAATGAGTTGGAACTGACTCAATGGCACTTAACAACAACAATAACAAAAAATAAGAATCTACTGCCAGCCCTTTGTCAGTTTATGATACTGTGGTGTTGGTGGTTATGTGCCATGGAGTTGGTTCCGACTCATAGAGACCCTGGCACAGGACTTCCAAGGCTGTAAATCTTTAGGGGAGCAGAAAGCCTCATATTTCTCCCATGGATCAGCCGGTAGTTTCAAACTGCTGACCCTGAGGTTAGCAGCCCAATTCGTAACCACTACACTACCAGAGCTCCTTGTGATACTGTTGTGGCTTGTATATTGCTGTGCTGTTGGAAGTTATACCACAGTTATGCCAGATATTATGATAGACAGATTTTGGAGAAGATCCTAGACTAAGACTTATCAGGAAAAAAGGCCTGATGATATGCTTCCAAAAATTGTTGTGTTGTTAAGTTCTACTGAGTCGGTTCTGACTCAGTAATGACCCAGTATGGTGTTTCCCAGGCTGTAAATCTCTGTGAAAGCAGAAAGCCTCATGTTTCTCCTGAGGAGTGGCAGGTGGACTCAGACTGCCAACCTTATGCCTTTGTTGTTGTTAAGTGCTGTTAAGTCTGTTCCTAATCATGGTGACCCTGTATAGGGTTTCTGAGGAGTGGCTGAAATTTTTGTTAGCCATCCATATCCTGCAGTACCACCCCAGGGTTTTATAGTCCAATGCTTATGAATACAACAGAACATTATCCAAATTACCTGCTTTGAACATGCCATCAAGAGGGTTCGATCCCTAGAAGAGGGTACAATGTTTGGTAAAATAGAGAGCCAACAATGGTAAGGGAGAACCTCAGTGAGAAGTGACCCAGTCATTGTAACAAAGGACTCAAGCAGGACAGTGATGGTGATGCTAATACAAGACTAGACATTTCATTATGTTGTACATAAAATTACCAGAGTCATCACCAACTCTATAGTCATTATCTATCTGTCACCGGGGGCTAATGTGTCAGACTGCAAAGTCATTTGAACTGCAAGGTAGATGGTTCAAGCTGACCAGCTGCTCCTTGGAAACTCTATACAGGGTTGTTATGGGTAGGAATCTACTCTATGGCATTTAACAACAACAACAACATCTACCTATAAGAATCTATTGTCAATCTACAATTTGCATTAGAATAATCAATGAATATATTGTCTAAGAGGTGACTAAATGTGCTGATAATCATTCATTATGATTATTAGACACCTGCACATGATAAAGAATTACAGATAAGAAAACATTCAAAAGGATGTTATTTTGTGCCAGAGGATATTTGTTTGGGGATGGTCCAGATTTTTAAACTATTTTTTAGGTGCCATCGAATTGGTTCCAACCTGCAGTAACCCTACGTGCAACAGTCCTGCACCATCTGTATAATTGCTGCTATGCTTGAGGCCATCGCTGCTGCCATGGTGCCAATCCATCTCATTGGGGAATCTTCCTATTTTTCTCCAACCCTCCACTTAGCCAAACATGAGATGCTTCACCAGTGACTAGTCGCTCCTGGTAATATGTCTGAAGTATGAGAGATGACGTTTGGCCATCCTGGCTTCTAAGTAGCATTCTGGTTATACTTCTTCCAACTCAGGTTTGTTTCTTCTTCTGGAAGTCCATGTTACTTTTAATATTCTCATCCAACTCAGTAACTCAAATGTATCATCTTCTATCTTTTTTATGCATTATCTAACTGTTATATGTATATGAGGCTATTGAAAATAATTATGGTTTGTGTCAGGTGCACCTC
>NW_006408545.1:2021653-2024384 GCF_000296735.1 Chrysochloris asiatica | reverse complement strand
CTCTTCATCTGTCTATAGTGACTTGGTCTATTTTGAGTGACTTCCAACCTAAGCAGCTCATCTTCTGGCACTATATCTGACAATATTCTGGTGCTCTTCGTCATGTTTCAACAGTCAATATTTTGGTGCTGATAGTGTTCCACTGCTATTCCTATGGTTATCAGTTACTAAATATTTAAAATTAGTACATCTCTCATTCCTAGTCTGTGTTAGCCTGGAAGTTTGGCTGAAATCTGTCCATCATGGATGACCACTCCTTTGTCAGTTTGTCATACTGTAGTGCCTTGTGGGTTGGTTCAGAGTAGGGTTTTTTTTGTTTTTTTTCTTGAAACTAGTCAGTGACTTCCAGTTTTGATGGCTTTGAGTAATTATCTGACTATAAAAATAATGCTAACCAAATAATAGATCATTAAAACTTGTTTACTGAGACAATATTTTTTACAGCCATTTGTTAAACATGATGACTAAATTAAATAGTACATATTTTATTATAATTATTTCCTTTAACATTAATAATATATGAACTTTCCCTGGATAATCAAATTTATAAACCAATGCTAGTATCTATACACTCTTTTCTAGCACCACTTCATCATACCTAAAGTAGACTCAGTAACCCACTGAGGCAGGGACATGAATCTCACACAGTGCACTTGCATTTCTGGAAATGTGAGACACTGGGAGTGTGCTTTCAGGAGTGTGCAAATACTTCCCACTAAGCTTATTATCCAGTGATGGAAATAAAAGATGTTAAGAAATCAATCATAAAAATCCCTCTGCATGACAGTAACAGTTGAGGATTATAGATACAGAGTGCCCAATGATGCTATAGGATAAACACTGCACTGCTAACCAGAAGGTTGGTAGTTCAAACTCATCAGCTGGTCTTTGGAAATCCTATATAAGGTCACTATGCTTTGAACTGACTTAATAGCACTTAACAACAGCAACAACCACATGTATCTCAGAAGCAGGCCTGGAAATGTGCATCTAAAATGTCACCTTGAAAATGCTATGGAGCAGTTCTAATCTGTGTACATGGTATCAAGCCATAAGTCAAAATCAAATCAACCACCCCTAACAATATCAAAAGTATTCAGAGTTTCATGATTTTTTGTTTTTTAAGATATGTCAAAACTCCAATCAAACAGCACGGCTGATGCATTTTGCATCCTAGAATTATTAAAGTGCTTTTAATGAGATTTGTGTGTTAGGTACAAAATCTTCCTTCCACATGTTCTTTATCTCAAGTTAATGCTTCTTCTGGTGTAATATCTGGTTAATTTGAAGAAGATATATGGCTTCTGGTGTTTCTTCAATGACCATTATTAATGTTTCATTTATTCCGGAATTCTTACCACTCTTCTAAGTAAACTGGGCCCATCTAGTCCCTGATAAGATGCACATGGTTAGTATTATAGGGACACTTTCTGGATCTCATAACTGGGTATATACTTCTAAGTTGATATCTGCCAAGGATGAGTTAATGGATCAAGGAGAAAAAATACTGGGATATATTAGAAGGGCACAGCACTAAGAAAATCGAATAAAATAACACAAGATGAAAGCAGTGGGGCCTTCAATCTGAACATCAAGTCATATAATGTACATTTATAAGTTTCATGCATATTTTTCCATATTAATTGAGCAAACATTTCTGAGGGTCATTTTATTGTCATTGGGTACTGTTGGATTGGTTCTGACTATAGTGACCTTATGCACAACAGAACAAAATAATGCCCGATCCTCAGAATCGATCTCTCCTCTCCATAGTCCACCAATCACCTGTCAGTTTGCCATACTATGGTGGCTTGATGTTACTCTGATTCTGGAAGCTATGCCAAGGTTAGTTTAAATACCATCAGAGTCACCCACAGTGGGCAGGTTTCAGCTGAGCTTCCAGAATAAGACAGACTAGAAAAGAGAGACAGATAACTTCTGAATATTTAGTTACTGAAAATTATGAATATCAGAGGAATACTGTCAGTCATAGAATATTGAATATTGAAACATGATGAAGACCACCAGAATATTGTAAGATATAGGGCCAAAAAATGAGCCTTTCAGGTAGAAGACACTCAAAATATGACTGGGAGAAAGCATCTTCCTTAAAGCAAAGTTGAACATGATGATGTGAATGGAGTAAAGCTTTCAGGACCTTCATTTGCTGATGGAGCACTCAAAATGAAGAGAAATAACTATACAGATCCATTAATGATCAGAACATGGAATCTACAAATTATGAATCTAGGAAAATTGGAAGTTGTCAAAAGTGAAATGGAATACATAAACATCGTTATACTAGGCATTAGTGAGCAGAAATGGATTGGCCATTTTGAATCTGACAATTATGTGGTTTACTGTGTCAGGAGTGACAAATTGAAGAGGAATGGCATCGCATAAATCATCAAAAAGAATATATCAATATCTCTCTTGAAGTACATACAACTTTGTCTATGATAGGATAATATCCATAACTGTACAGGGAAGTTCAGAGTCCTTGCATAACCCTGCAGGGTAAGGCACTGACTGCATGGTCAATTTGAATCACAATGTTGGCGGTTCAAACTCACCAGCTGCTCCTTGTAAATGCTATACGGGGGATGGCTATAAATCAGTAATGACTCAACAGCACTTAACAACAACAGGGAAGGCCAGTTAATACCACTATTACTCAAATTTAAGCACAAATCAATAGTCAGTGAGGATGAAATTGACAAATTCTGTCAAC
>NW_006408545.1:2012388-2015471 GCF_000296735.1 Chrysochloris asiatica | reverse complement strand
TTCAGGGTGATGATGCCATGTACGTCATTCTCTGGTTGTTGTTTGTTCTTGTTGGTTCTCAGTCCACAGAACTTCCTTTAGGATGTTTTTCATAGCAGAGTTGGCTTTGGCAAAATCCCTTAGCTTCTGTTTATCCTGGAATGATTTGATTACACCATCGTATTTGATTGACAGCTTTGCTGGGTTCAGTATTCTTGGTTGGCAGTTTTTGTTGTTTTTTTTTTCTTTCAAGGTTTTATATATGTCTCCCCATTGCCTTCTTGCCTGCATGGTTTCTGTTGAGAGAGCTGAGCTTAATCTGATTTGCTTGCCTTTATATGTTACACTTCTCTTTTCCCTACCTGCTTTCAGGATTCTGTCCTTATCGTTGATTTTGGAGAGCTTGATTGTTATATGTCTTGGTGATTGACTTTTTAGGTCTGTCCTTCCTGGGTTTTTGTTGAGCTTCTTGAATGCTTATCTTTTCACTTTTCAGGATGTTAGGGAAGTTTTCTTCCAGAAGCTCTTCAACTATCTCCTCTGTGGACTTATGTGATTCTTCCTGCTCCGGAATGCTGATAATGCTTAAGTTATTCCTCTTAATGTTGTCCAACATGAATCTTTGGCATTCTTCAGGGTTTTTTTTTTTTTTTCTTTATCTCTTCTTGTTCCTTCTCTTCTATCTTAGTAGTGTTGAGAGATTTAGTGTCTAGCTCACTAGTTCTGGCTTCTATCTCATCTATTCTACTACTTTGCCCTTTCAGTGTATTTTCTATTTCTGATATTCTATTATTAATCATTTGAACTTCTTTCTGTATGTTTTGAATTATTTCCAAAGCTGTATCTATCTTATTTGCTTGTTTCTGTAACACTTTCCTGACTTCTTCCTTATTATTCTCAACTCCATTGTATAATGTTTTCAAACATTTTATAATAAATTTTTCTGAATTCCTTCTCAGGCATTTCCAAGGCCTGCCCTCCTTACAGTATGGAGTGTAGGTCTACTTCTGGCTCATTTGCCTCAGTCATTTTATCTCATTTCTGGACATGTGCTGATATGGTCATCTGTTTCTGTTTTGGGGGTATATTCAGGAGTTATCTGTGGCCTTAATACTTAGATGGTTGTATAATTTGTTATTTTTTGTGCTTTCTGGTTGCCTCCAGATATAAGTGATCAGGAGATGCACTTCCCTTTACACTCTTATTCCTGAGAAATTTCAAGATGCCACTGTTGGTCATTGTGGCGTAACTCAGGATTTAATTTTTGGCCTACTTCCTTTTTAGTCTGCCTGTCCTGCTCCACAATCCCCATTCTGACCTTTTTCCTAGTGATAAATAGTTCAGGGCTGGTTCTGGCCATTTTGTACTGCCATTTGGTTTTAAGTAGAAACTATCACTTTAAATTTTGAGAAGATCTGTGTGCATGTGTAGTAGAACCCTCCGTAGGTAGGGTGGGGTTTCCACTCACTCAGGGACCCCCTCTAGTCACCAGAATGGAGGTGCACAGACAATGAGAGACCAAGGAACAGATACCAAAAATAAAAAGGAAAAGAAAAGAAAGTCCACACCTGTATCTCTGCAGTTCTGTCAGGTGTCTGTGGCTGCTCTGATCCTTCCCCTGCTTGGTTTCTTCCAATATGGCAGCTCAGGAGCAGCTGAGCATCTTGAATTAGAAAGCAATGGATTTTGTGCTTCTGCTACAAATTCCCCAGTTGTAAGCCTTCCAACCTTCTAAATATTCCTTTATATGTTGTTCAGAATTCTGGCCCCACAGCCTGAGCCTGCTTGGTCTGGTGTTCTGTGCTGTTGCTGATGGAGCTCCTCACTGTACATCTACCCTCTCTGTCATCTTGTTTGTTCTTCTCCTTTATGATATTCTTGATGTCATCCCACAACTCTTCTGGTCTTTGATCATTAGAGTCTAATGCATCATATCTATTCTTGAGATAGTCTCTAAATTTAAGTGGGATATATTCAAGATTATATAGTCTTATGTACTTCTTTTAATTTTCTTTAGCCTAATCCTTAACTTGTATATGAGCAATTGATGGTATGGTTCACAGTTTGCCCCTGGCCTTTTTTTGGTGATTATATGGAACTTTTCCTTTTTTAAGCAACATAAAAAACAATTAGACACATCAAATTCACCATATGATGAATACAGAAATCAGACTGACTATATCAATGGTGGAAAAGCTCCGTAACAACGGCCAAAGCAAGGTCAGTGGTAAACTATTGAACAGACCATCAATTGCTCAAATGCTTAAAATAAAATTTCCAAGGGAAGCTTGAGAAGACAAAGTTTAATATTGTAAAGATATGTGCAAAGATCTGGAATTAAAAAAACCAGAAAGGAAGCATACTCTCATCATTTCTCAAGCTGAAAGAACTGAAGGAAGAATTCAAGACCTGACTTGTAATACTGAAGTATTTTTTTGCAAAATATTGAATAATGCAAAGAAAATCAAAAGAAGATTAAAGGAATACACAGAGTCACTTACCAAAAAGAAAAAAAAAGGACGATGTTCAACCATTTCAAGAGGAGACATCTGATCAAGAGCCAATGATACTTAAGAAAGAAGTCCAATGTACACTGAAGACATTGGAAAAGAACAAGGCTCTGGAAATGATGGACTGCAAATTGAATTATTTCAACCAACTGATGAAGCACTGGAAGCACTCATTCATCTATGCCAAGAAATTTGGAGGACAGCTACCTGGCCAACTGTTTGGAAGAGATCCATATTTGTGACCATTCAAAAGACAGGTGACACAGCGGAGTACAGAAATCATCAGACAATATCATTAATATTACATGCAAGTAAAATTGTGCTAAAGAAAACTTAAAAATTGCTGCAACAGTACATTGACAGGGAACTTCCAAGCTGGAATTTGATGAGGCATGGAATGAGGTATATCATTATTGATAGCAGGTTGATCTTGACTGAAAGCAGGGATTACCAGAAAGATGTTTACCTGTGTTTTATTGACTATGCAAAGACTTTGGACAACACTGCAGAGAATGACCATTCTGGAGCACTTGATTTTGTTTATGAGGAACCTGTGCATAGACTAAGAGACAGTTGTTCAAACAGAACAAGGGA
>NW_006408545.1:2002904-2012288 GCF_000296735.1 Chrysochloris asiatica | reverse complement strand
TGTGCACGTGGTCACTAAGCGTTGGTATCGATTTGATGGCACTTAACAACAACAATTCATAGTGCAAATTTTACATGAGTAGGAGGTGATTTAAAATACCATATCAAAATAGCCATTATGTTACAAAATGCCTCTTTTAAAACATTAAAGAGCAAAGAAGTCACTTTGAAGAATAAGATGCACTTGACTGAAGCCATGGTATTTTCAATTCCCTCATATGCATGTAAAAGCTGTACAATGAAAAAGATGACCATAGAAGAATCAATGCATTTGAATTATGGTGTTGGAGAAGAATATTGCAAATACTATCAGAAGAAAAAACAAATCTACCTTATAAGAAAAAGTATAGCCAGAATGCTCCTTAGAAGTGAGGCTGGGGAAAATTTGTCTCTTGTACTTTGGAAATATTGTTACAATAGATCAGACCCAGGAGAAGGACATCATTCAGAGAAAAAGAGGAAGGAACCCTCCAACACAGTTGCAGCAGTAACTGGCTTAAATGTAACCACAATTGTGAAGATGGCACAGAACCAAGCAGTGTTGTCCTGTTGTGCACATGGTCTCTATTAGTTGAAACTAATATTCTTGGCACCTAACAACAACAACAGGATGTGCCAGGTCTTATTTTTTACTTTGGAGATAAGCAGTTCACCAAAGTGACAACATCCTTGTCTCCTGGGAATTTAGAGAAAAAGGCAGAAAGTAAGTCAAAGGTAAAATAATATTAAATCAGAAAGGAATGAAAGGCATAGGTGATTGTGATTTAATGCATAAGGTCACCAGGAAAGTGTTGCTGATAGGTAACATTTGATGAAAGCCTTCTTACAAATAGAAGAAAACATGCAAACAAATAGGAAAGGATATTCTAGGCAATGAGAAAAACTAATGATACAGCCATGAGTGACCCAAAAGTGCATTCGACTTGTTTCAATAAGAACAAAAAGGCCTATATGGCTGGTTTAGGTTTGTTGAGGAAAGATGGTAAGAAAAGAGATCAGAAGGATACAATGGAGAGTACAAAAAGCAGGCTATGTGTGTTTTAAAACAACTGTCTTGGCTCAGCTTCAGTATAAAAAGAATGTATTTAGGATATACCCCATGCTAGAAGCTTGTTGTTTACATTATTAAGTGCATAGGAGCTGGTTACTACTCATAGTTTCTGAGGAGTTGCTGGTGGGTTGAACTGCTGACCTTGAGGTTAGCAGTCCAGTGCTTAGTCTATGGCATCATGCCAGGACTTTGAACTAGCAGCTAAGAGGATAGGACTAATGAGTCAGTGTGTCTTCCTTCCCAGAGTTCATAGCAATGAGAATGAGACTAGCAACATAATGTTTTATGCTTTCTTCTAGGTATAAGCTCAAGTTGCTAGGTTTTACTTAGAAGAATTTGTGTAAATTTGCTTGTGGCAGTCATAAAGACTAATTAAAGCAGTTACTACATAGGCTGAACTTTGAAAGACAAATCAGAGTGTATTGGTGACCAATGTGATTAAAAAGTATTCCAGATTGACTGACTGGTTTATTTAAAAGTACAAAGGCATAGAAAAGAATTGCAAACTGAGCTGAAGATAAGTAGTAAAAAGCATTGGAATCTGATAAAGGTTTAAATGTTACCCCTAAAACAGAGAACGTGATTAGATTTCCACTTAGAAAAGAAATAATATTAATGCCTATCTTGTACAATCATTGTAATGATTAGGGACACTTTAGTGTAAAGTTAAAATGCCTGGTTTGGATTAGGTAAACAGTAAACCCTATCTATTGTTTTCACATAGTAAACTCCAATCAACCAATAAACAAAAAGTGGAACCTATTCTGTCATAACTACCCAAGGACTCTTAAAAGGAAAATTGTGTTACTTTAAAAAAAAAAATTCCTGTTTAAGTACACCTCCATGATTTTTATGTTTCTTGTGAGGAAAAAGTAAAGTAAAGCTTGTTTAATTTTATTTGATTTTATGACATTGCTTTCAATAACCAAATGTTAAATTTGTAAGACTTGACTTGTGTACTAGTGTTTTAATTCTCTTAAGTGTCCCTGAAGGCTACTTCCTCTTCAATTTTTCCCAGTAAATGAGGCAAGCAATACTAAGATCTTCCAGAAACATCTAGCCATCTAAAATGGAGAGATGAATCATTCTGCCTACATAAACAAGCTAGATATTAGAAAGGTGGTTGGGTTTGCTCCTCATAGATTTCAGGGTGTCTTCAAACTGAAATCTCAGTGTTCTCAGTGTGCAAAATCTGAGATAGACGTTTAAGTAAGGAAAGTACTATTCACCCAGTAAACCCAAAATAAGAGGATCATACTGGCCATAGATTGCCTTTCTGACATTTCCTCGGGATTCTACAAGAGTCTCCCCTTTCCCCCTCCCCCAATTAAGACCATTTAAGTGTGTGTTAAACAACTATAGAATACTAAATAAAAAGTTTGGCCAAAACAACAACAAAAAATTATTATGGGATTGCCATTAGTAGGAGTTTACTCAATAGCCATTGCTAAGGTCAATAAAAGGAGCTCTGGTAGCGTAGTGGTTATAAATTGGGTTGCGAACCTTAAGGTCAGCAGTTTGAAACTATCAGCTGTTCCAAGGGAGAAAGATGTGCTCTGCTCCCATAAAGATTTACAGCCTCGGAAACCCTGTAAGGGTCACTATGAGTCAGAACTGGATCCACGGCACATAATCACCACCACCAAGGTCAATAAGCAATTAATACATATATTTAAAAACTGACAAAACAACAAGATCCATTCATTAGCAGAAATCCATTCAATTCAATAGTGGTGAACATTAAAAACAACAAAAAAAGTAGAAATGGTTTAAACATATTTAAGAGCCAAAGTTACCAAATGGGTGTGAATATTAGCAAGAAGAAGAAATCCAGCATGACTCCTATCTAGACAATTAAATAACTGAGCAAATGCTGATGACATTCATTATAATAAGATAAACAAGAAGAATAGGAGCTGGTTAGTACGTTATTGAAAGAGAGAGAGAAAAAAAATGAGATCAAGCTGAGACATTTGAGGTATCTACAGGACAGGGACTGAAACTCGGGAAGCATAATGGTTAAAGTGTTTGACTGCTAAGCAAAAAGTCAGCACGGCCGCTCTAACCCACCAACCACTCAGTGGGAAAAAGATGTGGCAGTGTGCTTCTGTAAAGTTTACCACCTTGGAAACTATGGGCTGGTTCTACTCTATCCTAGACGGTTGTTCTGAATTGGAATCTATGGCAATGGGTCAGCTTTGTTATTGGATTGGTCACAGAGATTGAAAAGTGTAGAGACTATGAGAAATTATTTGTTATGAGAAGAGAACTTTTCTGTGGATGAGATTTGGTAGATAAACTATTATACAAGAGAAGAGGGACAAAAATGCTTTCCACATAATATTTGTGCTAGATGGATAAACATAAAAACAAAGATCCCATGAAAGAAACTCATTACATCTCAGAGAAGTTTAAAAAGAACCATTCAGGATTGGTATCACTTCAAAATGTACTTTTTTGTGTATTTTTTTAAATTTGCAGCGTTATAGCTTAAATGTCCTGTCACTTCACAACAACAAAGTCCTCTCACTAACTTCAATCAGTATCATGACACGTAGTCTAAGAGCTTAGAGTGGGAAATGAGCAATGGCAGTAAGGTTCATGTCTCAGAAGACAAAATTCTATTTGGTTTATGTTCTTTAAACATTTGGAGATTGCTATTTCTCATTTTCATACTGGAAATTCAAATTAATAATTATTTAATGTTCAATGAGTAAAGAGCTCTGGTAGTTTAGTGGTTACAAATCTGGTTGCGGACCTCAAGGTCAGCAGTTAGAAACTATCAGCTTTCCGCAGGTGAAAGCCTCATCTTTCTACTCCCGTAAAGATTTACAGCCTCGGAAACCCTGTACAGGGTCACTATGAGTCAGAACTGACTTCACGGCACATAAACACCACCACCAATGGTCAACGAGTAGAGAACTCTGATTAAGTGATATTGTTGATGAGAAGTTTCCCTGTTAAGTACCATTTATATCCCTGCTCGTCTTTTTTTTTTTTTTTTAAACTGTATTCTCATTGTACTTGAAAATAGTGCTTGATACTAATCCAGAGATAGCTGACAATTTCCTTTTTAAAAAAAAATACTCAGGAGATCTGTAGTCTCATCCACATAAATACTGACTTCTCATAGCATTATTTCAGTAATTATGTCTGAACATTCCTTAAGTTGCGTAAAAATTATTTTTATTTTTAAATGCTATATTTGCCTATCTTATTCTGAGTTGATGATAATTTGGTGTTTCAGTGAATCAGTACTAAAATCCATTAAACTGTATTGTTCTACTGTAAAGACTAGCTACTGTGGGCGTGTAAGTAGTCATTCCATCTTCCATTGAAAAGTGCAATGCTAAAATGATCAGCATGATGTAATCCCTATATTTCTAAGCATAATTTTGTAACTGCATAGTTCTGGAAAAGTCCAGATACCAGTAAAACTTTGGAATCCTCACGCAAAGGTCTCTGTTGCTGTTTTAGTATTTATTTTGACATTAGAGTTAAGAAATGAGCACTCCATTTTCAAATGTCTTGAACTGCCTACTACTGTAAATCAAGAATCACATAACGAATAATAGACACTGCTTTCTCTCTCTCTACAAAAACAAAACACATAAAAACTATTGTTAGAAATTTTCATTTCTAGACAGAACCTATCTTATGCTTATTACTTGCAAAAGGGATATGCTGGTAAACACAGATTTTGATTAGCTAGAAATTGAGAATAAAGAAGATTGCACAGATGCATATTGAAAACAGCAGATATGCAAGAGAAAAATAGAGACAGAAATCAATAGGCTGCAGGTGAATTGTGACTTAGAGATGAAAGAATGAAACGGAAGTTTTATTAACAAGAGCTAGAAGTACAAATTATGCAATGAATAGTTAAGTGTTTTGAAATAACTCTTCTCAGCTAAGATAGCTTAAATTAAATACTGTAAAGTTGCTATTAATCAATGTCAAGGACATAGAACTGAAAAGTTCTTATGTTTTTAAAAGGGAATAAATGTGTTCTATATAGCATTATTTTTCCTAAAGAGAATGGGGGATTTATGCCAGCTATAGACATCTCTGAACTGATTAAAATAAGTAGTATACATTAGAAACAAATTATGCTTCCTTGCATTGGAGGAGAATGTAAAGAGAGAAAAATAGGACAATTATGCTCGAGTTTAAAACTGGAGACACTGAGTAAGGCAGAAGGATAGAGTTTGTTATATCAATGGGAGATTAATAGATTTTCCAAATTTAATCCATAAAAGGGACTGTGTAATTAAGCTAATATCTTTAATTCCTAGAGGAATATATACAGCCAGATGGAGAACATATAATTTTTTTCATTTCCAAGTGGGATAGGAAAGTTTAGAACTAGATTTTAAAGAAAAAAAAAATTGACTTTAGAGGCTTGGGTCGCTATGGGTCGGAACTGATTCGATGGCACATAACAACAACAACAACATCCTTGAAATAAGCCATGATATTGAAGCACTAGAGTATATTTTCATGATATGTATAAGATAGAGGTGGTACTATAATAGGATTAAATGATTCGTAAAGCAGTAGAAACAGGACAGAGAGTGGGAAACCAAATGTGAATGATACTATTCCTTTTCTGTCTTGGCTCCAAAATTTAAGCAAGTTTCCTAAACATTACAAAATGTCAAGAAAAATAGGGTAAACAAAGTAAAAGGCATAATTTTGCACTATATCTGATTCAAGAGTAGGTATATCTTGAAAATAACCATGTATTCTGGAAAACTTAAAAAGCAAAAGAAAAGAAAACGAAAAATCCTATTAAAGGATTCTAGTGACTTGTGCAGCCAAAATGCTCCTTAGAAGTAAGCATGGAGGACTTTATCTTATGTTCTTTGGACATGTCATCAGGAGAAACCAGTTGCTGGAGAAGGATATCATGTTCGGTAAATTAGAGGCTCGATGAAAAAGAGAAGACCTTCAATGGGATGAATTGAAACAATGGCTGCAACAATGAGATCAAATACAGCAATAGTTGTGAGGACGGTGTAGCACTGTGTAGTGTTTTGCTCTGGTGGGTATGAGTTGGAACTGATTCAATGATACCAACGATAACAGTGACAGAATCAAAATAGACAGGATTTGAATGGAGCAAGTAATAAGCACAGAATGTGTCACACTTTTTTGTTAGCTGCACTCTTCATCCAATTTCAAATAGATTTTTCCTCTGTTTGTGTTTGCTTATTTATTATTTTGATTTTGGAAACAAAATCCCCCCCTTTAAGTTTAAGGTTATGTTCCATTTTAAGTTAAAATTCTTTTAAAATGGGCTGGTCTTATTAACAGAATGAAAATGACACAGGTAATCATCAGTGAAAATTATCCAATCTGAGGAAGAGACAAAACAAAGATTTAAAAAAACTGAACCTCACTTCAGTGATGTGGAAGACAATATCCAAAGGTGTAATACACCGATAATTGGAGTCCCAGGTGGAGAAAAGAGAAATAATAGAAAAGAGGCAATATAAGATGGTTAATTTTTGTGTCAACTTGGCTAGACTAAGGTTTCCAGTGACTAGGTCAAACACTAGACTAGTTGCTGTCTTATAATGTAATATTGTTGTTGTTGTTAACTGTAGTCCAGTCAGTTCTGTTTCATAGAAGCTGGTCGGCTTGAACCATTGATCTTGTGGTTAGCAGTCCAGTATTTATCTTACAGTGTCACAAAAGGAATCCATAGTGCAATGCTGTTTTTGTTGTTGTTAAGTGCCATCAAGTTGGTTCCAACTCATAGCGTCCCTGTATACAGTTTCCAAGGAGCAGCTGGTGAGCTTGAACCACCAACCTTGCAGTTCAAACCAACTTTACAGTTCAATGCATTTTGCCATATGCTCAGATACCAGCCATGCTGGTCTACTGCAGGTATCCACCTGATCTGGTCAAATCCTCCAAAACTTTGCTCATCTTCACCTTTCTTGGCCCCTGATAAAATGCAACTAAAAGAAGATTATTCCATTGCTCTGAGTCGCTCTCAAGGTATCAATATAATGTTAGATTTTCTAAGTTGCATAACCCATTGATTCATTCCTTTACCTTCAGCTAATATTTCCCACTATTTTTGCCCAAACATTTCCATCTTGGGAACAGACATCAGATTCAGCTGCTGTACCAGTATAGGCAGCTGGTAGCAAGACCAGTCTAACAAGAACATCCCCCTCAATCCACCCAGTTATGTATGTAGAAGACTAGGAGGCCATCTTGACACTAGGCAATATGGTACTATTCACTTTCAACCTTAAATTTGCCAGATGAGAAGATGCAATCCATCCCATCTGGTTCTTGGGAATTTTGGCATATAGTGCCAGGGGTATAGTTACAGTCTGTTGTGGAGGCAACACCCCTGTTTCTGGCCTCATGTCTGCATTCCGGGTCCTGGAAACACAGCATCTGGCAGGAAAAAAGGAATTTCAGGTGATGTGGGGAAGAACTGTACAATGACACTAGTGTCTTAACCCCACCAGAGAAACATGGGAATTTATCTAGTGGTGATCCTTCCTTTGCTCCTCTTATGTTGAGGACTGTGAACCAGCCTTTCATGCCTTTATCTCATCTCATTTTAGAAAACACAAGTTTTAATTGCCCATTTGAATTCTCTATCAAATTATTACTCTGATGTGTATGTCTATTTAATATGAGTTTCTTGATCCATTGCTGCACCCTGTGGGCTGTAAAGTATGTTCCTTGGTTTGAGAAAATATAATTTTGTGCCCCAGATTGGTACAGTATCTTTGCTCTAGTTTCTTAATGGTGTTTTGGCATTTGCATCCATACATAATATGCAAAGCCCAGTCCAAAGTAAGTATCTATTCGTGTGAGGATTCTTGTTAAACATCTAGTGACACTGGTGTCATCAGTCCAAATTAATTCAATTTCCAACTATGTGTAGGGACACCACCTGAGTTCCATAACCATCTACAATCTTTGTCTTTATTGATGGTAGACAGAGTAGTCCCAACTGGCATTTTGCACTTCCGAGGGTAAAAGAAGGAAGTGTCTAGATCCAGGCTATTTCAACATTGCTGCAGCATCCCCATGGCTGCTCATTTCATGGATTAACTGGCCTCCTCAAGGAAGCTTGCCAATGTGTCCTTGCTAATTCTAAGCACCTTCTGATTCAGGAGGGGGTTCTTCTGATGTAGGAGCGGGGTCTTTCAATGAGTACTGGTATGTTCTACTCTAACGGGCCCTTTAGCTTGAGTAATGCTGAGTGTGTTCTTCCCTTCAGGTTTTCTAATTGCAGGTCTTTGCACATTTCAATATAATAATTGATTTGTCTTCTCGAGCTTCCCTTTGAGATGTTCCGTTTAGCTCTTTTCCATTCTCATTTCTTCCATACATGTTAGAACATTTGTCCTGAAGATTAAGTGTCTTCTGACATCCATTTTGGTCTTTTGTTTATTGCCTTCTTGAATTTTTGCTTTGTTCCTGTATGGTATTATTATTACTATTATTATTATTTTTAAAGATTTTTATTGTGGATTGAGTGAAAGTATACAGAGTAGATCAGCAGTTTTGCATTCAACAAATTATACACCTTGTTCCATTACAATGATTATAATCCCTTCCATGTATCATCAGTTAACAGTATTTCTTTCTGTTAACCTTAGCTTTAAAAAACAAAAAACACTCAGGCATATATAATAATTTATACCTCCAAAGGGCATATTCTGCAACTCTGCCTCCTGGGCAACAACTTTTAGTCCCTCTCATCCCATGAATCTACAGTCCTCAGCCACTCCCCTTCTCCATGACCCCATCTCTGCCCCTGTCTCTGGTGTCACTGCTTCTCTGGATAAAGTCTCACATTCTGCTTGTGCTCTTCTCCCTTGATGATCCTAGGGTCTTCTGTTTCTGGACTGTAAGATTAATCACTCCCCTGTTTTTGTTACAAAACTTCTACCTTTTCAATTGTGACAGTCACAATTAGTCATGATAACAATTACTCACTAATGAATCATACGAATTGTATCCTCATCTCTTTTCACCAGATCCATCTAGACAAGATGAAAACTATTCAGTGGGGACTCTTTCATACCCCACAAACTCTTAAACTAAATTCCCTCTTGAAACCTTGCAAGCCAGTCACTTTGTGCCTTTATCACCCCCTCATTTTAGGTAGCCAGTGTCTAAGTTACCCATCCCTATCTACCCTGTGTACAGAGGGGATAGATAGCACTGATACTTGATGTGAAGACTCCTTCCCTCTCTGTTGGTATTTAGAGTTACTACTTTCATGAGTATAGGTTATCAGATTGTAGCAATTTACCCGTTTCCTTTATCAAAAATTTATTATTTATTTGTAAT
>NW_006408545.1:1991616-1998631 GCF_000296735.1 Chrysochloris asiatica | reverse complement strand
ATGCAAACGATATAACCTTGCTTGCTGAAATCAAAGAGGACTTAAAATATTTACTGATGAAGATCAAAGACCACAGTTATCCATATAGGTTGCACCTCAATGTAATGAAAACCAAATTCCTCACCACTGGACTAATAAAAAACAATATAATAAATGAAGAAAAGACTGAAGTTTTCAATGGCGTCACTTTTCTTGGATTCACTATCCACACTCATGAAAGCAGTAGTCAAGAAATCAAACAACTTATTGCATTAGACAAATCTGCTGCCCAAGATCTCATTAAAGTATTCAAGAGCAAAGATATCAGTTTGAGAACTAAAATGGGCCTCCTGACTCATGCCATGGTATATTCAATAGTTTCATGTGCATTCAAATGTGAACAGTAAATCAGGAAATTGTAAAAGATTTGATGCATTTAATTTATGGTTTTGGAGAAGGATATTAAAGGCACTATTGACTGCTAGAAGAACAAACAATTCTATGTTGTAAGAAGTATAACCAGAATGTTCCTTAGAAGCTAAGATGGCCAGGCTTAGTCTCTCATTCTTTGGACATATTATCAGAAGGTATGAGTCCCTGGAGAAGGACATTATGCTTGGTAAAGTGGAGGGACAGAAAAAAAGAGGGAATCCTCCAAAGAGATGGACTGGCACAGCGGCCGCAACAGTGGACTCAAAAGTAGCAGCAATTGTGAGGATGGCACAGGACCTGACAGTGTTCCGTTGTGTTGTACATAGGGTCACTATGAGTCAGATCTGACTTGCTGGCACTTACCAACAACTACAGGGAAACAAGTAATTAGGCATATGACTACTAGATTGGAGATTTGAGTTCACCCAGAGGCATGTTAGAAGACAAGCCTGGTGGTTTGCGTCTAAAGGATTTTAGACTTGAACATGAACTAATTCTACTCTGTACAAATGGGATTGCTATGAATTAGTATTGACTTGATAAACAACATTAATAGCTCTTTCTCTAGTGGTCTATGATATGTTATTTGCTTGATGTTTTATTGATTTATCTTCATTTCGTTTTCAGTTTTACTTAATATTTTAGTGACATAAACCATTGTAGGTTAATAGTTAATAGCAGTTGCTGTGGTCATTGGTGTGAGATGTCTGTGTCCAGATATTACCCCATTGCCTGCTAGATTTTGAAAGTCCCTGTTCCATATTAATATTATTAGTAGTATGCCTATTTTTATTTTAAGTCAGTAAGCAGTCTCCTTGTTTATATAAGTTAGAAACTGGTGTTTTGCCATTATTTGATTATATATGTTAACTTTGTATTTAGTACTAAAGACTATAATGAAAGTGGATTTATTTACTTATTTTTAATCCTTCTTGGAATGAATTGTCTTCCTGAATCTGAAGATCCATGCCTTATATTAAGTTTCAGCCATTATTTCTTTGAGGTCAAGGCACAGACAGGAATACACAGCATGGCCTACTCTTACAGAGATTCATCAGGAAGGACAGAAGCAGAACAAGGCCAGCAACAGTAGCCAACAAAGTATTTCAGGGGGAACAGACGCAAATCAATAAGTGCTTGTGGAATGACTCCACAAAATGGCATTGCAACCAGTAAAAATGGTTATTAATGCTTATTTATAACTTGGATCAAAAACAATTTTGTAATGAACATAAGAAAAAAATGTATATTTTTAAGACAGCAACATATTGTTTGGTAGTGGAACACAGTCTAAATGTTAGCAGATTTTTTGTGTGTGTGTGATTTCTAATGATAATTCAATGATTCTCAAATTATGGAAGGATGCCAATCAATATTTTCCAAGATATAGATAATTTTTTTTTCCTTTAGAAATGAAATGGCAATTTGTATACTTTCAAGAAAGCACTGAACTTGTTAAAGGTAATGTGAAAATATTTAAGGCAATTAGATTCTAAATTTTATATTATTATTATTTTTTTAAAGAATCATTTTCTAGGCAGTTACTCCAGTTGAAAAGTGACATGCTTGCTTTGCTAATTGGACTCTGTAACTTAGAGACCATAGTTTAGTGGTGATCATGCCAGTAAGCGGCTGTTATGGTCATTGGTGTGAGATGTCTGTGTCCAGGGAAGAAGACCTGTTTTTAGGTGGCCAGAAAAATGACCTTAATGTTTAGATTTTGAGGCATAAACACAGAGAAATATAAAATAAGCTAAATGGACTTAAGTTAGAGGTGTACAATCACAGATTTTTGATAAACATTGTGAAAATTTTAGGTTATATTTAGTAAGTAATGCACTTAATTTTTTCTAAGTGCTAAAAAATTATAGGAATGGCTTTCATTGTTGCAAACTTTCAAAACCAGAGACTACACAATGAACAAGGAGGTACAACAAAAGCACAAAACATGTAATTAAGCCAATTAACTGTGAAGGTCTGTGAAACCATTACCCTAAACCTCCAAACCAAGGAATCAAGTGCCATAAGCCATGTCACTCTACATAGACATACTCAGGAGCTGACTCTTTTGTTGTTGTTATGTTATTGTTTTAAAGACATCTATTAAACAACTTTTTCCATTGCTAAATTTTTCAGAAGTACAACTTATTAACAGAAGCTACATAATCAACTGTGCAACTCTATCTTTAAGCAATGCGATTATTCCACCCCTTTAACCTACTCTCCCTCCTCTCTCTTGCCCCTAGTAATCACTAATAAACATATGTCTTTGTATATACATTTGCTTTTTCTTGGGATTTTATAAAAGTGGTATTGTTATTTTGTGTTGTCAAGTTGGTTATAACTCATGGCAACTCTGGGTTTCTGAGGAGCGATTGGTGGGTTTGAACCACTGACCTTAAGATTCAAACCAACCTCATGGTCCAGTGTTTATCCTACATTGCTACACCAGGTCATACAATATTTATCTTTTTGTGATTGGCTTATTTCACTCAGCATAATGTCGTCAAGCTCCATCCATATTGCAGCATGTATCTAACCTTCATTTCTGCTAAAGGCCAAGTTGTATTCCATGGTATGTATATATCACATACATTTGGAGTCCTGGTGTTCAAACCTTCCAGCTACTCCTCAGAAACCCTATACAGGGTTGCTCTAAGTCATAACCAACTTGATGGCACTTAACAACAAAACAATGCCACATTTGTTTATTCATCTGCCAGTGACGTACATTTAGCTTGTTTCCTTCTTTTGTCTATTGTGAATAGTGCTGCAAAGTGCATTGGTGCACAACTCTCTGAGTTTCAGCCTTCAAGTTTTGTGGGTAAATACCTACGAGTAGAAATGCTGGATCATATGAAGTGCTTGTGTGGCGCAGTAAGATAAGACTGCAAGGTCAGATGGTACCACAAGGTCAGCACTTCGAATTCACCAAACACTCCTCAGAATCCTATACAAGGTCACTATGAGTGGGAATTGACTTAACAACACTTAAAAACAACAATGATAATTCTCTGTTTAGTTTTATGAGGCACCACTATACTGTTTCTACAGTAGCGGATTCATTTTGCACTTCAACAGTAATGGCTACGGATTCCAATTTCCTCTCAGTCTTGCCAATATTTATTATTTATTATTTTCTGTTTTTTGTTTTTATCTAACCATGCTAGTGGGTTTGAGATGGTATACCATTATGGATTGTATTTGCATCTCTCTGATGGCTAATGACGTTGAGCAATTTTCCATTTGTTTGGTGACTGTTTGAATTGTCCTCTTTGGTGAAATGTCTATTCAATATTTTTCCCATTTTATGATTGAAAAAAAAAAAAATCACAACAAAACAATGGATCTCTATTCACCCAGAGAAACATATCAAGAATGAGAGTTAAGGAGTAGGAGAAGGGTATGGAAGGTGTGATGTTTTCCTCCAGGAAAAGTTGTCAACTTTGTCATGAGCCCAAAAATGAATGGTGCTCAGCTACCAACACTGAATATTTTTACCAGGGATTCTGTAGAGAAATCCTGAGCAAAAAGGAGAAAATGTAAAATAGAATTTCAAATATTTATGAGTTCCAGAATTTCTGGAGCTATGTAAGCTAGATGAACCCCTAAAACTATTTCCTCGAGATAATCTCCAAGCCTTGAACTAAAAATATCCCCTAAAGTTTTTAAAGCCCAACAACACTTTAACTTAATTAGAGAAAAAAAAAGTCTACCTTGAGCATTGTGCTCTTTTAAGAACAGGCTATCTGGGATCATACTGACAACTACAACTACAACAACAACAAAAAAATGGATAGATAGGAACATCAGTGGGCTGTGAGTTTACTTTGTATGTTCATGTGTTGTTGTTAAGTGCTGTTGAGTTGGTTCCAACCCATACTAACTCCATATAGGGTTTCTGAGGAGCAGCTGATGAGCTTGAACTGACGACCTTGAGATTCAAACCAACTCTGCAGAAAAGTGAGAATGGTTGTACAACGCAAAGAATGTAATCAGTGTCACTAAATTATAGATGCAGACACCATTGAATTAGGGTGTGTTTTGCTGAACACATTCTCAAATGCTATTTTTAATTGAATTTTAGAAATGCTGACTATTCCAGGCTACATCCTCATTTCGCATTTAAGCATAATTATTATATCTATTTGTAGTATGTTGCTTATGTGGGGTATTGATGACTCTTGGGTAGACTTCTTGCCTTCTATGTAGGAGGCCCAGGTTCAGTTGTCTGGATAATATACCTCATGTATCACCACTTGTCTATAGTTTGCCGTACTGTTGTGGCTTGCATGTTGCTGTGATTCTGGAAGCAATGTCACCAGTATTTTAAATATCAGCCGGGTCAGCCATGGTGGACAGCTTTCAGGATAGCTTCCAGATTAAAACAGACTAGGAAGAAGGAGAGACAGACTACTCCCAAATATTTAGTCACTGAAAACTTTATGAATAGCAATGAAACACTATCAGATAGCACCAGAATATTGACTATTGAAACATGATGAAGAACAGCAGAATATTGTCAGATATAGTGACGGAAGATGAGCCTTTCAGGTTGAAAGGCACTTAAAATACGAGTGGGGAAGAATGTAGTCACTATTTTGAACTCTTCCTGAAACTTCTTTTTCTAAAGTCCTTTGCTTTAACTTCTTTAATCTATCTGCAGCTACACTTCCTGTCCTTGGTTCTGTTCTTGATAATCATTATCAGTTTTTTACAGTTCCACTTAATCTTGCAACTTCTCTCCTTTGAAGGAATCCTGAAAAGCTACAACTTTTCTTTACATGTGATCATGATTTTATCTCTTGAAGAAAACAGAGACATTTGAGAATTGAAAATGGCTATACTGACTCAAAATTATGTGTTTATTATTCTGGAAACCACCTGTCAAAGACCCTTATGTACTTACGCAAGCTTCGTGAACATGGAATGGCTCACATGCTAGTTGGGCTTATGATGCAGAACTTGGCAGTGTTTCATTCTGTTAAACATAGGGCCATTGTTATGAGTCAGAATTGACTTACCAGCACCTCAAAACACCACACCACAATATATATAATTACTATGGCTATAAATATGTGTGTGTATGTATACCAAAAGTAATTACATAGTGTCATGTACTCATATATTTTAATGTTTCATAGATAGTATAAACCTTGAAGTTAATTTAATTAGAACATTGTACTGGCATATTGCTATAGGGCCTAATTAGTCAATAAAATACACATAACCATCTTGCTGGCATTCTCTACTTTCAGTCAAGATCTATCCGACTTAGCCATGACATCCCTAATTCTATATCCTCTTCTGAATCTAGCTTGGATTTCTAGCAGTTCCCTGTCAACATATTGCTGCAATTGTTTTAAATTATCTTCTACAAAATTTTACTTGCATTTTATATTAATGATACTGCTTGATAATTTCCATGTCCTGTTAGGTCACCTTTCTTTAAAAAGGACAGCATATGGACCTCCCGTAAGGATTTACACCCTCGGAAACCCTGTACAGGGTCGCTATGGGTTGGAACCGACTCGACTGCACTTAACAACAAGAACATGGACCTCTTTTAGTTGGTTGGTCAGGTAGCTGTCTTCCAAATTTCTTAGTATATCTAAACACACTTGTTTTTGTTGTTTTTAAGTGCCATTGAGTTGTTCCAACTCATAGCAAGTGTGTAGAGGATTATTAATACCCTATATAGTATTGGAGACCTGGTGTGGCACTTTAGGGCAAGCACTGGATTCTAACCTCAAGGTCGGTGGTTCAAATCCACCAGCCTTTCCTTAGAAACCAAATATAGGGTCACTATGGGTTGTAACCAACTCGACAGCACCAGACACTCCTTGAAAACCCTGTACAGCATTGCTTTGAGTTGTAACCAACTCAACAACACTTAAAAACAGTAGCAACCCTATTTGATGATGAATCCTAACATATAACATACAAGAATTGAAAAAAAAAAAGTTGACATCAAAGAAAGTTTTATTCTGAAGTAAATGAATGGCTTTCTTACTTAAAATATTTGTATTTTGGAATTTCTGGTACAGTAGGTCAACCGGGGAAGTAAGGTAGGGATGGGGCTCAGGGGAAAAACGAGTGGGATCTCACAAAGGAAATGTTCATATACCAGTCCCATGGCTTAGAAACTATCATAAAGTCTCCTGAAGTTACATTTTTGAGAAATTGCACTAATAAGGATAAAGAAAGACACGTTTTTTGGGGACTCTTGCCTGCAAGTCCACAGGGTCTGCGACAGCACAGTTTAGAGGGCGGGGCCAGGGCCGGCCCGTTCAGAAAGCAGCGGCTCCAGCGAGGAAAAAAAAAAAAGAAGAAGGCAAGAGGTAACCTAGCTTCTGCTATCCCCC
This sequence comes from Chrysochloris asiatica, assembly GCF_000296735.1. NCBI lineage: Eukaryota > Metazoa > Chordata > Mammalia > Afrosoricida > Chrysochloridae > Chrysochloris > Chrysochloris asiatica. The sequence goes on along the minus strand of NW_006408545.1, from coordinate 1,991,855 downwards.
ACCACCCATCCCAGCCCCAAGTCTCCCCACCCGGGCTTGATATTCCAATAAAAATTGGCCGGGTGCAGCTCACCCACGCACGGAGAGTGTGAGATAGTCGTGTGAGAAAGTCTGTGGCGGCTCGGAGGTGGCTTTTTGACATCACCATCCCCCATCCATCCCTGCATCTAAGCCCCCTGCCCCCACTCCTAGCTAGCAGCGGGGATCCTCCAGTGGCTGTGCTGGCTGGAGAGACAGGG
>NW_006408545.1:1989090-1991516 GCF_000296735.1 Chrysochloris asiatica | reverse complement strand
CTTGTGCATCTCCCCTCACTTCATATCAGCTGGATGCATCACTCTCAGCTCTAGCCTTCTGTGGCTATGTCCTTGCCCATGGGCTCAAGTGTCCCCAGGTCTCGCCACACTTTGGACCAACCAGCCCTTCCTCTTCTCTCTCATCTCCAGGTCGATGGGAGTCAATGGTCTGTGGTTGAACTCAAGCCCATTTTTTCATTGCTGCCTTTCCCCCTCTTGCACTCACCAGTAGACCAATGTGGTCGCCAGCAAACTTACATGCCTGTTTGTGTGTGTTCCCTTTTAATTTCAGTTGTAAAGGGGAATTTGTCCTGAAGAGATTTGATTGCTTGCCTTGGTGGCTTCCTGGCAAACAGATTACTTATTCTTGTAATAGCCAGTCATGCTGACATTTTTGTTTTGGGTTTTTCCTGATGATCTTTCTTTTAAGATGTATCTTCTGTCACTCTAGCTGTTCTAAGCTGGTCTGCTTGTCCTTGCTAGTGGGAATGTCCCACCTCATAAGGTTGTAGGACTCAGGATTCCACCTAAGGTCCTATACTCTGCAAAGGCTTTGCAAGAGGCCTATTTCACTGGGCATGTTCTAGAACCCCTTTAAGGTATTCCAATCAGTTATAGGCTGAAGATAGGCTTATAAGTTTTCTGTAATCATGTTTCCCAACATTCCTTTCTATCCCACTCAAGTGTCTATTCTACAATAGAAGACAAGGAAACCTATATTCATAAGACAGTCAAGCATTTTAGTATAATTTCCCTTCTTCAAACTATGCCTAGATCCCTGTATCCCAGAGCCCTCTTGTTCCAAGGTTGAGCAGGCATCACTATTTACCTCTGTTTCACTTAGGCCATGCAAACATGTCTCAGTGTTCCCCTATCTATCTTCTTCTCTGTCTCTTCCCCTTTCTTGTATTGTCCTCCCCAACACCCGAACTAAAACCCTCACCCCAACCCCACTGTTGCGGTTACCTTATATTCCATTAACTCTTCTCTCCATTTAAGATAGTCTATTTTATCCTGTAATCTACCTGACCTTCTCACTACCTGGATCTCTGTACTTCTCTGTTTACCTTCTTTCACAATGTAATTGTTTTGATCATAGACTGACCTCCCAGTTCCTCTGTTCTTATCATTTAATTCTGTTCTTGACTCTTCTATTTGTTAATTGAGTTCAGGGTGATGATGCCATGTACGTCATTCTCTGGTTGTTGTTTGTTCTTGTTGGTTCTCAGTCCACAGAACTTCCTTTAGGATGTTTTTCATAGCAGAGTTGGCTTTGGCAAAATCCCTTAGCTTCTGTTTATCCTGGAATGATTTGATTACACCATCGTATTTGATTGACAGCTTTGCTGGGTTCAGTATTCTTGGTTGGCAGTTTTTGTTGTTTTTTTTTTCTTTCAAGGTTTTATATATGTCTCCCCATTGCCTTCTTGCCTGCATGGTTTCTGTTGAGAGAGCTGAGCTTAATCTGATTTGCTTGCCTTTATATGTTACACTTCTCTTTTCCCTACCTGCTTTCAGGATTCTGTCCTTATCGTTGATTTTGGAGAGCTTGATTGTTATATGTCTTGGTGATTGACTTTTTAGGTCTGTCCTTCCTGGGTTTTTGTTGAGCTTCTTGAATGCTTATCTTTTCACTTTTCAGGATGTTAGGGAAGTTTTCTTCCAGAAGCTCTTCAACTATCTCCTCTGTGGACTTATGTGATTCTTCCTGCTCCGGAATGCTGATAATGCTTAAGTTATTCCTCTTAATGTTGTCCAACATGAATCTTTGGCATTCTTCAGGGTTTTTTTTTTTTTTTCTTTATCTCTTCTTGTTCCTTCTCTTCTATCTTAGTAGTGTTGAGAGATTTAGTGTCTAGCTCACTAGTTCTGGCTTCTATCTCATCTATTCTACTACTTTGCCCTTTCAGTGTATTTTCTATTTCTGATATTCTATTATTAATCATTTGAACTTCTTTCTGTATGTTTTGAATTATTTCCAAAGCTGTATCTATCTTATTTGCTTGTTTCTGTAACACTTTCCTGACTTCTTCCTTATTATTCTCAACTCCATTGTATAATGTTTTCAAACATTTTATAATAAATTTTTCTGAATTCCTTCTCAGGCATTTCCAAGGCCTGCCCTCCTTACAGTATGGAGTGTAGGTCTACTTCTGGCTCATTTGCCTCAGTCATTTTATCTCATTTCTGGACATGTGCTGATATGGTCATCTGTTTCTGTTTTGGGGGTATATTCAGGAGTTATCTGTGGCCTTAATACTTAGATGGTTGTATAATTTGTTATTTTTTGTGCTTTCTGGTTGCCTCCAGATATAAGTGATCAGGAGATGCACTTCCCTTTACACTCTTATTCCTGAGAAATTTCAAGATGCCACTGTTGGTCATTGTGGCGTAACTCAGGATTTAATTTTTGGCCTACTTCCTTT
>NW_006408545.1:1967244-1969670 GCF_000296735.1 Chrysochloris asiatica | reverse complement strand
CTGCAAACTGCAAGGTCAGCTATTCAAATCTATCAGCTGTTCCTTAGGAGAAAGGTGAGGCTTTCTTATGAGTAAGAACCGACTCCACAACACATAACCACGACCACCATGATACATATGACATACATGCTGCCAGTCTACAGCAGTCATTGAATTACTAAAAATTTGGATTTCTGAGAGTCTCTGGAATTTTTAAGTTAACTAAGTTAACTTAGTTCTGTTCCCCTAATATACAACACCTTTGGAACTCCTGCATTCATTGGGAACAGTAGCATAGAAGAGTTCAGGGGAAAAACTTGATTTATATATCTTTTTCTAGAGTAGAATTCTTTCAGAGCTCAAAGTCAACAATCTACAGTGTACTGAGTGATGCTATTATATATTTAAGTGTCTGTGGAAACCAGTACATAGTACATTTTATATATATAATAAAATTGCAAGAACGATGTTCTAAAATTTGAAGCTCAGTGATTATAACACCAAATGGGGTTAAAGATTTTTCCTTTAATGTTGGACTCTTTACTGTGTTTGAAAAAAATTAAAAGACAGAATAACAAATTAGTGACGTTGAAAACCGATTTAGAAGTGAAAAACCATGGGTCTATTTCTGAATCTGTTATTAACTTATGTGTGACCTTCACCTAGTTACTTAACTTTTCAGTTCCATCTGGGCAACATTATTTCCCTCCTTCGCTGGAATCTTGTGAAGCTTAATTAATGTCTGTAAACCTCTCTGACTTCCACAGCTGTAGAATGTTGGAGAAATGCAAATTGTTATTGTTGTTATTTGTTATTTATTGTCCTCTATGAAGACTTATTTCCAGTCCCTGAAGGTTTAAATCCTGAGTTATAGAAGCAAATTAATAAAAAATGCAGTTAGTCCTTAAGAAAACATCGGAACGATCTCAACAGGAAACAAATATAAAAGAAAAAAAAACAAAAAAACGGTCTATAAATATTTTAAGTTTTAGCTGTCAATTTTAAAAGTCATAAGAGTTAAACACTTAACAAATTGCTAGAGAACTAATCATTTTATTCCTCTTGACTGATTCTCCTTTCTTGTTATTGAGAATTTTTCTTTGTGTTTAGCATTTTTTTTATTCTGCTAAGTTAATGTTAAGGAGCTCTGGTAGCATAGTGGTTACAAATCGGGCTGTCAACCTTAAGGTCAGCAGTTCGAAACTACCAGCCGCTCCGCGGCAGAACGATGAGGCTTTCTACTCCCGTAAAGATTTACACCCTCAGAAACCCTGTACAGGGTCGCTATGGGTCGGAACTGACTCAACGGCACTTAACAACAACAACAACAAGGTAATGTTATTTTGGATTTGCAACCTATCTCTGCTTAATTTTGTCTATTGGGAACACTACATCATTGATAGATTTACATTTAAAAAAAGGTAACTTTTCGACTTCGCTTAATTTGAAAAATCAAATATGGAACAATTGTTAAGTTTTGTTAGAATAAAACTCTTTATGTTTATATGTATATATTTTGTTGTTGTTGTGAGGTGACATCTAGTCTGTACCAGGTCGTAATGACTCTATGCACAACAGAATGAAGCACTATTGGATCCTACATCAACCTCACAATCATTGCTATGTTTTAGCCCATCACTGCTGCCACTGTGCCAATCCATCTCATTGATGTTCTCCTCTTTTTCTCTGACCCTCCACTTTCCAACTGTTTCTTTTTGTAACATGAATTCTGTTTTGCAAATACTGAATAAAAATGATGGATTTTTATGTTGAGTGTATGCCAATAAATTCTTAAAATATAGCTAATTTCCTTTTTGGGAGTCCTAGTGTGGTGCTGTGGGTTAATGTGCCAGACTGCAAAGTCATTTGAACCTCAAGGTTGGCGGTTCAAACTCACCAGCTGCTCCTTGGAAACCCTATACAGGGTTGCTATGTGTCGGAATCTACTTGACAGCACTTCACAAAACAACAATTTCCTTTTTATAGGTCATGATAGAAAAAAGGGTAAAATTAAGACTATTAAAATAGAGAAACTAGGAAAAGTGATTTCTAATAAGATGAGCATGGTCACCCATGAGAATTAAACAATATATACTTTTATTTTTCACATACTCTTATGTCCATATGAATGAACACATAAAAATAACCAAAACATAATTTAAATAAGTGTCCTAATGCAGGATTAAAATACGTGCTTACTTTCAGCTTGTAGTTTAAGGCAGGCAGTTTCTGACACTTACTATACATTAACTGCATTCATCAGCATATTAATGATATCTATCAGCCACTCCTTGGAAACCCTATACAGGGTCCCTATGGGTGGGAATCTACTCTGCAGCACTTAACAACAACATCTTAAATACATGTACAAATGTTTGCTTTCTGTTTTCCTTATATACAAGGATAAGTACTTTTCTTTGGTTGTTGTTGTTGTTGTTAAGTGCCGT
>NW_006408545.1:1963922-1967144 GCF_000296735.1 Chrysochloris asiatica | reverse complement strand
GTACAGGGTTTCCGAGGGTGTAAATCCTTACAGGAGTAGAAAGCCTCATCTTTCTACCGCGGAGCGGCTGGTAGTTTCGAACGCTGACCTTAAGGTTCGCAGCCCGATTCGTAACCACTACGCTACCAGAGCTCCTTTGGTATGGAATATTTATTTTACCTAATTCAAAACAGCATTTTACAGTATTTTGGGAAATGATTATGTAAATTCAATGTTGCTGTTGTTAAGTACCCTCAAGTCAGTTCTCACTCGTAGTGACGCTGTATAGAGTTTCTGAAATTTTACAGTTTTACAGGAGCAGAAAGTTTCATTTTTCTCCTGAGGAGCAGCTGCCAGGTTCGAACTACATAATTTGTGGGTCACAGTCCATTGCTTTTCATACGGATCCACTGAGCTCCCAAATTTAATATATATGTCATAAAATATACCAAGTAGCTATGAAACTGATCACTATATATATATCAACTCTTAAAACATTACTTTGAACACACTTCAAAAGTTATTGCATATTAATAATTTTCCACTCACACTTCAGATACATTAATGGTGGTGGTTGTGTGTCGAGTCTGTTCTGACTCATAGCAACCCTGCATAGGGTTTTGAGGCACAGGAGCAGAAAGCCTTATCTTTATCCTGCATAGTGGCTGGTAGATTTGAACTGCTGACCTTGTGGTTAGCAGGCCAATGTAACCCCCTATGCTAGCAGAGCTCCTTAGATGCATTAATGTTGTTATTAAGTGCCTTTGAGTCAGTTCCAACTCTAAGTGACCTTGTATAAGTTTTCTGAGGAGCTGCTGATGCGCTTGAACTGTCAACCTTGTGATTTGAACCAACCTTGTAATCGAGTGCATTTTCCTGTAGCCCACATCAGGACTCCAGATACACTAACAGAAATTATTTAAAAAAAAACAAAACAAGCAAGACTTGAGAATGGGCAAGCACTGTGAGTCTCATTCATTCATTGATTCACTAATTCAACCCTTTTTCACATATGGTCATCAACTTATAATATGCAAGAAACTATTCTAGATTTTGATTTAATTGTTCTGGGTGTGGGTGTGGCCTGAACCATATTTCCACAAAACACTACAGATAATTGTTGTGAGAGGCCAAGATGAGTTAAAGACAGAGACTATGTAAATAAAATAACAAAATCTCTGTCCTCCAAGAGGTCATGGCTATGCAAATATGTTTCAACATAAACTAGAGAAGGGAGAAAGAAGATTTTGGGGGGAAGGATGAATCTGAGTCCAGTAACTTTTTTCGTTGTTGTTAAGTGTTGGCAGATTGACTCTGACTCATAGGCATCCTGTATAGAGTTTCCAAGGAGTGGTTGGTAGGTCAACTCAAACCTGTAGTTAGCAGACCAGTGTTTATCTCACAGCACTACACCAGGATTCTATAACCAAAGAAATGTACAACTGAGCCAAAGTAATGGAACAATATCACAAATAAAATAGTAAGTAATACAGAATTTATAAAGCAGCATTATTGCAAACTCGAAGGACAGAGTGGTCAAGGAATGTTTTGCCCACATATAGTGATATTATACTGTGGTGTACTATAATGTGGATAATCACTGGACTGCAAGGTCGCTGTAAAATGCAAGGTTGGCAGTTCAAACTCACCAGCCGTTCCTCAGTAACCCTATATAGGGTTGCAATGAGTCGGAGCTGATTCGACAGTACTAATAACAAAAAATAATAATAATGGCAAAAAGAAAGTACTACTCTGCTTTAAAAGGAGATCTGGTAGCGTAGTGGTTACGAATTGGGCTGCGAACCGCAAGGTCAGCAGTTCGAAACTATCAGCTGCTCTGTGGGAGAAAGATGAGGCTTTCTGCTCCTGTAAAGATTTACAGCCTCGGAAATCCTGTACAGGGTCACTATGGGTCGGAACTGACTCAATGGCACTTAACAACAACAACAACAACAACAACTCTGCTTTAAACAACTGATTTTGACCACATCAACTGCATCAATTTGAAACAAAGTGAAAAAAAGGCTTATTAAACAAATAAAAATATTATGACCCTCAGAGAATGCTTATTGCCTGGTTTGTGGCCTTATAATTGTATAAATGCTGATGGAGTTCAATATATGTAAATTATGATCCTCAATATCTAGGGGGAGACCAGGGCTAAGGATCAGTAGAGTGTCTACCTAATCAATCTGGCTAATGTATTTTTTAATTCTATCTAATCCAGATAGAGATTATCTGCTTTGCTACAGGAAAAAACTTTTTCTGATCATCTCACATCATTTTATCTCCAAATACAGTCATTTCTTTCTATAGAGTATTATCTGAGTCTATCTAAATCAGAACAGGTTTAGATAGACTCAGATAATGTTTAAACCAAACATATAAAACCACTGATGTCAGGTTGATTCTGACTTATAGTGAACCTATTAAACAGAGAAGAACAGCTTCTTAGGGTTTCTGGGGCTCTAAATCTTTATGGAAATATATTTCCTAATCTTTTCCAATAGAACAGCTAGCAGATTCAAATCACTGACCTTTTAACTAGCAACCCAATGCTTTACCCACTGCACCACCATGGCTCCCTTGATCATGTTTTGTGTGGCTATTAAGTATCATCAAATTGTTTCTGACTTATAGCTACCCTGTATAAGGCTTCCAAGGAACAGCTAGTGAATTGAACCACCAATCTTGTAGTTAAAACCAACCTACCCATCCAGTGTTCATTCCCACAGCACTACAACAGGACTCTCCAGGTCATGCTTTAGAGCTCAGTACACTTAATTGTAAATAGGAGTAAGGCAGGAATTCAAGGTGAAGGATTTGGGTCTGTTACATACTTACTGCATAATTTTAGAACTTAAACAAAAACACACCCTTCCTAATTTGACAAAAGATACACTTTCAAATAAACATACAGTATTTCTTGGTGTAAGATAATAGACTGGGGTGGGGATGGGGAACATTGGAAAGTACCAGACCTGCCTAATTGCACTTAAATTTTGAAGATGTTAAAAATAAACAGCAAAAGCTAAATTATAGAATGTGTCCTCTCCCCCATGCCCTAACATCATTTTTTTAAAAAAACTCTAACACAATACAATACATTACAGATGAAAGAACTATGAGAATCAGGCTCCTTTTTGACAGAAGATTTTAGGGAAGCCCAAAGTCAAGAGGCGAGACTCAAACAATTATACTAGAGGAATTCATAGTCTTTGGAATCAATAACTGTTGTTGTTG
>NW_006408545.1:1949038-1962978 GCF_000296735.1 Chrysochloris asiatica | reverse complement strand
TTGTATTATTTGTTCAGCATACAGGTTGAATAAGTATGGTGAAAGAATACAACCTTGTCGCACACCTTTCTTAATTTTAAACCATTGAGTGTTCCCATGTTCTGTTCGAACAACTGCTTCTTGGTCCAATAAATCCCCCAAAATCTTAACACTAAAGGTCTATTTTACTTCAGTTCCTATTACCTGATTCATCTTATCTGATTTTAGCATAAAACTAGGTTGTGTTTAACATGGACCTCATGAGATGGAATCACAGAAATCAAATTGACTACATCTGTGGAAAGAGGGTTGAAAAAGCTCCATATCATCAGCCAACACCCATCCAGGGGCAGACTGTGGAACAGACAGACCATCAGTTGCTAATATGCAAATTTAGGCTGAAGTTGAAGAAAATGAAAGCAAGTCCACAAGAGCCAAAATATAACCTTAAATATATCCCACCTGAATTTAGACATCACATGAAGAACAGATTTGATGCATTAGACACTAAAGACCAAAGACCAGAAGAGTTGTGGGATGACATTAAGAACATCATACAGGAAGGAAAGCAAAAGATTGTTAAGAAGACGAGAAAGAAGGAAAACACCAAAATGGATGTCTAGAGGACCTCAACACTATGGCCCTTGGCCACTCTTAGGGTCTGGAATGGAACTCATTTCTTTTGGTCCAGTCTCCAACAAAGCAGTAATAAAAGCATGGGGCAGCGAGGACGGGGACTACAACACTAGTGGTCACCATAAAATGGTAAAACATTCAAGATCAAAAGAACAGCATGTTCCTGGGGAATTGATTCAGAAATGTTGGGAAGGTAGAATGGAGACAGGAGCAACAGGCAGGAAGTGGAATGATGTATTGCACAGGGTGGATTGCAATTATTGAGATGAAACAAAATGTGCGCTTTGTTGGATATAAAACTGACAATCTGCTCTTTAAACCTACACTCAATTCACAATAAAAAGTTTTTAAAAAAACAAAAACTAAGGAACCACTAATGGAATATAAGGTAACCTCAAAGGAAATTAATACTTCACAATGTACCAAGAAAATAAAAATCCAATAGCATGGAAATACTAAAACTATGAAGAAACCAACAAGAAAGAACACACAAAAAAATATGAATTCAACATAGGAAGACATGCAGAACAAAGAAACCAATAGTTCTCTGTCAGTGTATGCTTGCAGCTGTTTCTAATATTGAAAGTGCCATGGCTGCCAAAAGAACCAATAGATCCGTTCTGGAAGAAGTACAGCCAGAGTGCTCCTTGGAGGCCAAGATGACAAACTTCGTTTCATATTTCGGACATATCATTGGGAGAGATCAGTTGCTGGAGAAGGATCTCATGTTTGGTAAGGTGGAGGGTCAGAGAAAAAGAGGAAGAGCCCCAACAAGATGGATTGGCCAAGTGGCAGCATCGATGGACTCAAGCAGGGCAACAATAGTGGGGTTGGCCCAGGATTGGGCAGTGTTTCGTTCTGTCCTGCATAAGGTCACTATGTGTCAGTTCCAACTCTATGGCACCTAACAACAACAACAACAACAATAGACAGACAGATAGATAGATAGATAGATAGATAGATAGATAGATAGATAGATAGATAGATAGATAGGTATACTTGTTGTTGTTATTGTTAAGTGCCATCAAGTAGTTTCCAACCCATGGCAACACTGTATAGGGTTTCGTTGGAGCAGCTGATAAGCTTAAACTGCTTACCTGACGAGTCAAGCGACTTTGTAGTCCAGTGTATTAACCCACAGTACCAAACCAGAATTCTCTTTCTCTCTCTATAGATAGGTAGAGAGTGAGAGAGAGAAAGGTATAGCTGTTTTTGTTAAGTGCCATTGAGTAGGTTGCAACCATGATGACCCTGTATAGGGTTTCCTATGAGCAGCTGATCAGTTTGAACTGTTTACCTGAAGGGTCAAACGACTTTGCAGTCTAGTGCATTAACACATATAACCACACCAGGTCTCCATATCTATCTGTCTATCTATCTATCTATCTATCTATCTATCTATCTATCTATCTATCTATCTATCTATCATCTATCTTTTTTGCCTTCTACATTTGTTGTTGTTGTTGTTGTTAAGTGCCATTGAGTTGGTTACAAGTCATAGCAACCACATATAGATTTTCAAGGAGTGGCTATATACCACAGTGGTAGGTATAAACCACTGATCTTGTGGCTAGCAGTCCACTGTTTATCTTACAATGTAATACCAGGACTATTTTCTACATGTAAGTCATTTAAATAGAAATAAAGGAAAAATAGATAGGAGACACACTCTAGCTATAAAGCATTGATAAATTCAAGTTTTTGAATACATCATTTATGTCCATAGCTGAATAAAAAATAAATCTGGTGGTCTTATGCATTCTATCCATAAGATAGATATGATCAAAATTGTTACAGAATAAGTTAGAAAATGAATAGGATAAATAACAGGAGAACGAAGAAAAAGAGAGGAGAAGGAAAGAAAGAAATGGGGGAAAAGATCTATATGGAACTTTCCAAATATTGTCCCTCATCAGGTCACAAGTCCTAAAATACTCAGGAGAATCTATTCTCTTAGGAATTCATTTTGGAACATGCTACTGGCCCCTCAGGTCATCCAGGATACATTGAGAATAATTGGTCTTTGCCTTAGGATAACATCCAGAGAGATATTGCTCCAAATGCTATTGACTAAGTTTGAACATTTTGCTATCTTTCGCCTAATAAAATGTATTTCTCCCCTGTGAAAAAGACAGACAATAAAATAAAAAACCTTTTAGGATTCAGCAATTTGATTATGTTTCAAAATATAATGTAGTTTTAAAATGGCAAAGAAATGAATGCAGGGTTTGAAATAAACTAAATCTCACAGTGGTTCCGTTGATTTTTATGATATCAGATGCCAAAGTTATATGGGTGTGATGTTAGTTAAAAATCAAAGTAAAAAGTCCCTTTTTTGCATCATTCTCACTCTTGATTTTTACATGTTTCCCTTTCTCTGTTTCCAACGATATTTCCAATGTTTGTTCAAAGATGAATATCGTATCTTTAAATTGTCAGCTCTTTCTTTCTGTTTGCTCACACACAAATAATACTCTTTTTCTCCCACATATGTTTTAAAAAGATGTTATTTTTCAGAGACTCTATTTCCTCTCTAGAAATAAAATGTTGATGAGTGTTCAAAGGCCGTTCATGAAGGTGAGGTGATCTTGTGTTAAAACACATAGCACAGAGATATTATGGTCAGCATCAGACTAACAGTCTGTAGCAAGTGGTGATAAGTCAGTTTGAGAACAGTAATATTCTTTTCAACTTGGAAAGTATATTCTTGTCCTAGAATTCAGACTGGGATCTCATATTGCTTTGCCATCATTCATTTATTAGTTTTTAAATTAAAAAAATGGAAGATAGATAGAAATGAAACAAACAAAATAGTAGAATCTTAAAGAGATGTGATATGTAGTGTTCTTGTCATTTTCACATTGATTTTCTTCTGAAAGGTCACAGACTTGAAAACCATATGGAGCAGTTCTACTAATTCATGTCTTAGTCCGAGTTCTCTAAAAAAGCACAACAAAGAAAACTTACATATATGTATATAAAGTTGCTGTTTTTAAGTGCTGTCAAGTTGGTTCCGACCCATAGTGACTCTGTATAAGATTTCCAAGGAGCTTAAACCACCAATCTTGCAGTTCAGAGAATTAACCCATAACACCACACCTGGTGGTTATGGCATAGAACAATATATATTGTTGTTATTGTTGTCAGGTACCCTCGAGTCAGTTCTCACTCATAGTGACCCAGTATTGGGTTTCGGAGGAGTGATTGGTGAGTTTGAACCTCAAACCTTTTGGTTCAAACAATTTTTTGGTCCTGCACTTATCCTACAACCCATATTAAGACTCTCTCTTTCTGTCTCTGTATCTCTCTCTATATATATATGTTGTTGTTAGGTGCCATTGAGTTGGTGCCGACTCATAGCAACCCTATGCACAGCAGAACAAAACACTGCCCGATTCTGGACCAACCTCACTAGTGTTGCCACGCTTGAGCCTATTGATGCTACCACTTGGCCAGTCCATCTCACTGAGGGTCTTCCTCTTTTTCTCTGACCCTCCACCTTACCAAACATGATATTCTTCTCCAGTGACTGGTCCCTCCTGAAAATATGTCCAAAGTATGAGAGATGACCTTTGGCCATCTTGGCCTCCAAGGAGCACTCTGGCTGCACTTCTTCCAAAACAGATCTGTTTGTTCTTTTGACAGCCCATAGCACTTTCAATATTCTCCTCCAACACTATAACTCAAAAGCATCAATTATTCTATGGTCTTCGTTATTCACTGTCCAGCTTTCACATGCATATGAGGTTATTATAAATACCACGGCTTGGGTCAGGCACACCATAGTCCTCAAGCTGACATCTTTGCTCTTCAACACTTTAAAAAGGTCTTGTGCAGCAGATTTGCCTAATGCTGCTTCCATGAGTGTTGATAGTTGATCCAAGAAGAATGAAGTCCTTGACAACTTCAATCTTTTCTCCATTGATAAGAATGTTGTTTATTGGTCCATTGGTGAGGATTTTTGTTTTCTTGACATTGAGATACAATCTATACTGAAGGCTGTGCTCTTTAATTTTCATCAGTAAATGTTTTAAGTCCTCTTCACTTTCAGCAAGCAAGGTTGTATCATCTACATTTTGCAGCTTGTTAATGAGTCTTCCTCCAATCCTGATGCCATGATTTTCTTCAGAGAACCCAACTTCTCGGATTACTTGCTCAGCATACAGGTTGAATAAGTATGGTGAAAGAATACAACCCTGTCTTACATCTTTCTTAATTTTAAACCATCCAGTCTTCCCATATTCTGTTTGAACAACTGCCTCTTGGTCCATGCACAGATTCCTCATGAGCAATATTAAGTATTGCCGAATAGTCATACTTCGCAAAATTGTCCATTGCTTGTCATGATCCACAAATCGAAAGCCTTTGCATAGTCAATAAAGCACAGGCAAACATCTTTCTGATATTCTGATACACACACACACACATATATATATGCATATAGTTATATAGAGAAAGAAAGAGAGTCAGAAAGAGAGAGAGATTTAGAGAGAGACAGACAGAAACAAAGAGAGAGATGTGTATGCTGTTAGATGCTTTGAGTCTGTTCCTACTTACAAACAACTCTAGGCACAACAGAATAAAACATTGCCTAGTCCTTACATTTGAGCTATTGCTGGTGCCATGATGTCAATATATCTCGTTTCCACTTTTTCACTGATCATCCTCTTTAACAAGCATGATAGTCTTCTTCAGGAACTGATCATTCCTGATAACATGTCAGAAGTATGAGAGACCCAGTTTCCCAATCCTTGTTTCTAAGGAACATTCTAGGTGTAGTTCTTCTGATACAGAGTGTTTTGTTTTTCTGGCAGTCCATGATAATTTTTATATGCTTCTCCAATACCATAATTTAAATGCATTGATTATTTGACAGTCTTCCTTATTAACTGTCCAACTTTCACATACATATGAGGTGACTGAAAATACCATGACTGTGTTAGACTAACCTTATTCATCAAATTGACATCCTTGCTTAATGCAATATGTTGTTTGATTTCATTAATGCTTATTTCATGAGTATTGATTGGGAATCCAAGTAATATGAAGTCTTTTATAATTTCAGTTTTTTTCTCTATTTATCATGATGCTTCAGGTTGTGAAGACTTTTGTTTCTTTCCATTGAAGTGTAACCCATACTGAAGCTTTGATCTTTATTAGTAAGTATTTTAACTCCTCTTCACATCACTGCCAGCAAGCAAGGTTGTATCATCTGCATATTGCAAGTTTTTAATGAATTTTCCTCTAACCCTGATGTGTTTTTCTTCTGAATATAATCCAGTTTCTTCATTTATTTGCTTAGAAAACAGACTGAATATGTATGATGAATGAATGCAACCCTTGTGCACACCTTTCCTGATTTTGAATATTATGAATGGCTATAGAACATTGTCAGATATAGTACCGCAGATAAGCCTATCAGATAGGAGGCACTCAAAATACACCCGAGGATGAGCTACCACCTCAAATTTGAGTTGACAATAATGACATGAATAGATTAAAGCTTTTGAGACTTTCATTTGCTGATGTGGGGAAAATCAAAATAAGAAGAACCAATTGCAAACATCCTTTAATAATCAGAACATGAAACATACAAAGTATGACTCTAGGAAAATTGGAAATTGTCTAAAATGAAATGGAACTCATAAATGTCCTAGGCATTTGTTGTTGTTGTTGTTAAGTGCTGTCAAGTGGGGTCCGACTCATTGGGACTCAGTGTAGAGTCACTGATGAGCAGCTGGTGGATATGAAGTCCAATGCTAATCCTTGTGGTTGGCAGTTCAGTGCTGATCCTACAACACCACAAAAAGAGTCCATTCTAGACAATAATGAGATGAAATGAACCCGCATTGACCATTTTGAATAACATAATAATATGGTTTTCTAAATTGGGAATGCCAAACTGAAGAGTATTGGAATTATTCATTGTCAAAAAGAACATTTCAAGATGTATATTAAAGTGCAATGCTGTCTGTGTTAGAACACTATCCATAAGCTGACAAGAAAGACCAGTCAATGCATCTATTAGTCAAAACTATGTGCCAACAACTAAAGCCCGTAATAATGAAATTGAAGAATTCTACCAACTTCTTCACTCTGGAATGATCAAACATGCAATCCAGATAGATTGACAACTGATGATTGGAATGCAAAGGTTGGAAACAAAGAGGAATGGTCAATAGTTGGAAAATATTGCCTTGGGGATAAAAATTTTGCAAAATACCACAGGATAAATTCTGCAAGACCAGAGACTTATTCATTGCAAGTACCTTTTATAAATCAACATAAAAGTTGTCTATTCACAGGGACCTAGCCTGATGGAATACACAGAAATCAAATTGGCTACATCTGTGAGAAGAGATGGTGAAAAGTTCAACACCATTAGCCAAAACAAGACTAGGAATAGATTGTTGAACAGATCATCAATTGCTTGTATGCAAGTTAAGGCTGAAGGTGAAGAAAATTAAAACAATTTCATGACAACAACATTATGACAGGAAAGAAAGATAAGACCAAAATGTACACTAGAAAAAAAATTGAAACTTGCTCTTGAGCATAGAGAAGCTACAGTGAATGGAAGAAAAAAGGAGGTAAAAGATCTGAACAGAAAGTATCAAAGTCCATCTCAAGAAAACAATGTCAACTATTATAATGAAGTGTGCAAAGACCTGGAGTTAGAAAACCAAAAGGAAGAACACTCAGCATTTCTCAAGTTGAAAAATGGAAGAGAAAACTCATGCCTTGACTTGAAATATTGAAAGATTCTATGTGAACAATAGTGAATGATGCAGAAAACATCAAAAGAAGATGGTAGGCATACACAGAGACACTATACCAAAAATAAGTGTTAAATGTTCTGCCATTTCAGAAGGTAACATATGATCGAGAACCAATGGTACTGAAGGATGAAATCCAAGCTGCACGGAAGGCATTGCAAAAGCATGGCTACAGGAATTGATGGAATGCAAATTGAAATACTTCAACAAACTGGTGCAGGGCTCACTCATATATACCAAGATATTTTGAGGACAGCTACATGTCAATCAATTGGAAGAGATACATATTTGTGCCCATTCCAAAGAAAGGTGCCCCCAACAGAATGCAGAAACCATCAAACAACAGGATTAGTATCACATGTAAGTAAATTTTTGCTGAAGATAATTCAAAAAGCAGTTGCAATAGTACATCAACAGAGAACTACCAGAAACTCAATTAGGATTCAGAAGAGAACGTAGAACTAATGATATCACTGCTGGTGTCTGATGGATCCTGGCTGATAATAGAGAATACCAGGAAGATGTTTATTTGTGCTTTCTAGATTATGTAAAGAGTTTTGACTGCGTAGATTATAACAAACTATGGATAACGTTGCCAAGAATGGGTATTCCAGAACACTTGATTGTATCTTTGAGGAACGTGTTCATAGACCAAAGGCAGGAGTTAGAGCAAAACAAAAGGCTATATTGAAAGAAAGAGAGAAGTAAAGAAAAAAGTTACTATTAAGGAAATGACTCATACAGTTGTAGAATTGAGAAAATCCCATCTGTGGAAAAGGCTGAAGGATTCTGATTCACATAGCTGCAGAAATAATTAACAAAGATTTTCTGGTCAGATGGTAGGCAGTCAGGCAGGTCTGGCAGATAAGAAGTTAGGCTGCTAATGACCCCAGGATCTAGCAGGCTACTGGCTCAAGTCCAAAGAACTGGAGGTTGGAGAAAGAGCCAAATACAAGGTTCAGACTAAGCAGAAAGCAAGCATGCTTTTCTTGAGTGTCCAATCTATTGGAAGTAGGCCAAACACCCAAAAAACTTCCCTTTAATTGATTTGCTGCTTATGGCAAATCTCATTTTAGAGTTGATTACATTACATTAGGTTTCATCATGGATAGCTATATCTCATCTGTGAAACCACTGAGATTCTTGGCCCAATCAAGTTGACACAAAACCTTTATCACAATAACTAACAACAGTCCAGATCCAGAGACTCTACTATGGCATTTTGGAAACAAGTTCTCTCACTTTTGTAAAATATAGTCTATATACTCACAACTTCAATGGACAAAATATGATCCCAGGTTGTGCACCTTCTTTTCTTTTTGTGTACCTTTACATTAACGTGAGTGAGTTTATTTAGCTGCTTTAACTTTTTTTCTCTCTTAAGTAGTTTTTAATATTTTGGATTATATTCATATACATCTTATGGAATGAGCATAGACAGATTTATAAGGTAATACAGTGAATATTATTTTTTCTTCTTTTAAAGCAAAGAAGTCTCAAAAAGATTGTACCTATCATGTCTAACTTTGAGAACCAATGTCCTCAGATTTTCACATTATGAAAATAAGTAAAAAATAAGCATATAGCACTGACCACTAGTGATTACCATAACTGGCCATGTATTGCCTCTTTGATCCAAACAAAGCCTGGCCTTCTAGTAGTTCAAAGTGAGAGAAATTATTCATAGGAGTAATCTGATTTTTGGGGGTGGCTTTAAGAATGAAAACAAGCAAAACTTTAATGCTTTTATATAAAAAAAGCCAACAATTATTTCAGGTAACTTGAGTAATGTTATTCTTAGAACAGGACGAGGGTACTTTGATCAAGCCTAAGAAAGTAGTCATCAGTCATGCATGTCTTACCAAGACTTTAAGCTCACAATCTGGCTCTCTTAAAATAGCTCTATTTAAAATCCTTAATCTAATTGTGTAAGACAAGACTGCCTCTATTGTTAATGGATTGTCAAAAGTCAGAAAGAGTAGGTCAAGACTGTTGAAATAAGACTTGTCTTTGGTCTTTGCATTGAAGGGCAGTTTGAGTTTGCTCTGTATGAAGAGGAATTTCATCACTCCTGGCTTTCCCTGTGTGCACAGTACATATAATCAGAATTGCATCAGTATGGGAACCCTCAGAGAAAATGCAGAAAGGATGCTTAAAAAGTAAATTGAAAGAAGAGAATTGTCTTTTTAGAAAACTAAGAAATAAAAATAAAACAGTTTTATTCTCTACAAAGAGCTGAAGAAAATGAGATGCCAAAATGAAAAAAAAAACAAACGACATATTTATTTGTATCTCATGCTTATCCAAAAACTCCTTTAGGCTGAGGATACATTGGCCATCATCAGCATTATCAAGTAATGTTGCCCTGAAGTGACAATTAAATTATTAATCTGACTTACAAATAAGTACATATAGCTAGGATAGGTCACCCTTTAATATATAGCTAATGATAGAATTAATGAGGTATTCATTCCATCGCTCAGAGAGACATAAACATTTCCGCCCAAGAGAAAAACCTAAAACCATGAGCACCTAGTAAATGAGGATTTTTCCACAATAGAATTTGATGAAATCAGAGCTTTATCTGAGAAGTTGTTCATAAACATTCTGCTATTCCCTAAAGAGCGGAGACAACAGCATGATAATGATTGAAATTAAAGTTTTAAGAATGGAGATAGCATTTTTAATCATAGGGAAATTTCCATCTCAATATTCTTGAAAGATGTTCAATATTTAAATAAAATCATCTTAAGATCTAATGAAGCATAAGCAATATTTAATTGGATCATAATTTTCCTATAGAAAACACTGAGTCACTCACATATACTTTATCATTAATTATGTACTAGTTCTCAAGTTAAGATTTATCTTTGCGCAAATTAATTTTAAAAGAATCCTGTTTTTAGCTATGCAAAATCTCTACAGAATTGCCCACTAAACTCTGTACTATTAATGCTAAGTCATAAGCAGTATTTGAGTGTAGAAATTGTTACTTGATATATTTATGGGTAAATTTATAAAATTGCAATATTGAAAAGACTTTTAGCCCCGGTTTGCTCCCATAGTCAGAAATATTTTTCAAAATTCACATTTTCAGTGTGTTGTGAGTATTAATGTACAATTTATGTTATACAAACTAGACAGAGAGAGTATTAGTAATAAATACTTAAGTGTGTGTTAAATTAAAACACATAAACACTCATGAATAATTTATTCATTTAGCAAACTTTCATTAAGTGCCTGGAGTAATGGTGTGATGATCTCGGTTAATGCACTGGACTGCAAAGTTCGAACTGTAAGGTCGTCGGTTCAAGCTCACCAGTGCTCCTCAGAAACCCTATACAGGGTCTCTATGGGTTAGAACAGACTCAACAGTACTTACCAACAACAACAGCAAACTGAGTGCTAAGTATGTGCCACATTTTAAAAAATTAAAGCAAAGTATTTTTTGTTATGTGCCATCGAGTCGTTTCCGACCCATAGCGACCCTGTATAGGGTTTCCGAGGGTGTAAATCTTTACGGGAGTAGAAAGCCTCATCTTTCTCCCGCGGAGCAGCTGGTAGTTTCGAACCGCTGATCTTAAGGTTCGCAGCCCGATTCGTAACCACTACGCTACCAGAGCTCCGTATATTTGATACTTAATATCATTGTTCAGAAAAAAAGTTTCTTCATCTTTTATTTTGAAAATAAATTGCTTTAACAAAATTTGAAGTTTTTTTTTAAATCTAAAATCTTACTGACTGTTGTTTAGATGAAAGTTTACAGGAAAGAATAGTTTTCCAATCAACAATTTATGCACATTTAGTTCCATGACATTTGTTGCAACCTTTCAAAGTAATAGAATGCTTCCACTTCCTCACTGGGTTTTCGGTTTCCATTCATTCTTCCTTGCCATCTCTTCCTATCTTTTGAAGCTTATTTTGGTGAAGACTTCTCTTTGAGTCTCATATGTTTAATAATTCAGAGGAGTATGTTCTTCACAGGTGTTGTTTGTTTGCCTTATAGGCTTGTCTGCTGTTTGCCTAGAAGGTGGTCCCTTGGGGAAGGTTCAGTTTCAGTTATCTAAGAGCCATTGTCGCAAGGGTCCCACTATTCTCTACCAAGCCATTAAGTCTGGTTTTTCTATGATTTTGGATTTTGTTGTACATTCTCCTTTTAGGATATTCTCTTGTGATATCAATCAGAGCGGTTGCTAATAATAGGTTCTTGTGTTTTTTTTAGTGCTATCTTCTGACTCATAGCAACCCTAAATAGAGTTTCCAAGCAGTAGCTGGTTAGCTTGAACTGCCAACCTTGCTGTTCAAACAGACCTTGGAGCCCAGAACAGTGCCACAGTGCCACACCAGTAGTAGGTAGGCACCTTCTAATTCTTCTGGTCTCAGGGTAATGGCTACCACTCACCTGTCTGTTTGTGGCACTGTGGTGGCTTGCATGTTGCTGTGATGCTGGAAGCTATGCCAATGGTAATTTGAATGCTGGCAGAGCCACCCATGGTAGACAGATTTCCAGACTAAGACAGACTCAGGAGAAGGACAGGCAGATGATTTCTGAATGTTTAGGAACTGAAAACCCTATGGAAGCAGTGAAACACCCTTAGATAGCACCAGAATATTGAATATTGAAACATGAATATCACAAGAATATTATCAGATATGGTGCCAAAGATGAGCATCTCAGGTTGGAAGGCACTCAAAATACAACTGGGGAAGAGCTACCTCTTCAAAGTAAAGTTAACCAGGATGACATGAATGGAATAAAGCTTTCAGAACCTTCAATTGCAGATAGGGCACAATTCTAAATGAGGAGAAATAACTGCAAACATCAATTAATAATTGGACCATGGAATGTACAAAGTATGAGTCTAGGAGTATTAGAACTGTCACAAATTAAATGCAATGCATGAACATTGGTATGATGGGCATTAGTGAGCTAAAATAGACAGATATTGACTATTTTGAGTCAGACAAATTACATGGTTTTCTATGCAGAAAATGACTAATTGAAAAGGAATGGCATCACATTCATCATCAAAAAGAATATATTAAGATCTATAATAAATTATAATGTGGCTTGTGATAGGATAATAGCAATATGCCCAAAGGAAAACCAGTTAATACCTCAATTATTCAAATTTATGCACCATCAGAGTGATGATATAGTTGAAGAATTCTATCAACTTCTTCAATCTGAAATTGATCAAAATGCAATCAAGATGTACAGATAATTACTGGTGAATAGAACACAAAGGTTAGAAACAAAGAGAAAGGATCAGTACTTGGAAAATATGGCACTGGTGATAGAAATGATGCTGAAGATTGCATGATAGAATTTTGCAAGCCCAATGAATGACTTCTTCATTGCGAATACCTTTTTTAAACAACATAAAAGACAATTATACACATGGACTTCATCAGATGGAATACACAGAAATTGAGTACATTTGTGGGAAAAGATGGTAGAAAAACTCCATATCATCAGCTAAAACAAGGATAGGGACAGACTGTGGAACAGACCATCAGTTGCTTATATGCAAATTCATACTGAAACTGAAAAAAAATGAAATGAAGTCCACATGAGTCAAAACATAACCTTGAACATATACTACCTGATTTAGAGACCATCCCAAGAACAGATGTGATGCATTAGACACTAATGATTGAAGACAATATGAGTTTGGGGGAGGTATCAAGTACATCATATAGGAACAAAGCAAAAGGTCAATAAGAAGGCCGGCAAGCAAGAAAAGACCAAAATGGATGTCAAAGGAGACTGAAACTTGCTCTCCAGCATAGAGATAGCAAAGCAAATGGAAGAACTGTGGAGGTAAAACAGTTGAGCAGAAAATTTCAAAAGACAGCTCCAGAAGACAAAGTCAAATATGATAATGCAATGAGCAAAGATCTGGAGTTAGAAAACCAAAAGGGAAGAACACACTCAGCATTTCTAAATCTGTAAGAACTGAAGAACATTTCAAGGTTTGACTTGCAATACTGAAGGATTCTTTGGGCAAAATATTCAATGATGCAAAAAGAATCAAAAGAATATGGAAGGTATACACAGAGTCATTGTTCAAAAAGAAATGGTCAATTTTCACCCATTTCAAGAAGTGGCATATGATCAAAAGCCAAATATACTGAAGGAAGAAGTCCAAGCTGCACTGAAGTTACCGGCAAAGAATAAGACTCTGGGAATTGATTAATACAAATTGAAATCTTACAACAAACAGAGGCAGCACAGGAGGCACTCATTCAACTATGTCAACGAATTTGGAAGACAGCTCTCCAGCCAATGGATTGGAAGAGATCCATATTTGTACTCATTCCAAACAGAGGTGACTCAAGAGAATGTGGAAATCATTGGATACTATCATTAATATCATATACAAGTAAAATTTTGCTAAAAATAATTTTAAAACTGCTGTAAATGTATACACTGACAGAACTATCAGAGGTTCAAGATGGATTCAGATGAGAAAGTTGAATGAGGGATATAATTGTTTATATAAGATGGATATGGGCCAAAAGCAGAAAATACAAGTGCTTTATTGA
>NW_006408545.1:1931754-1947884 GCF_000296735.1 Chrysochloris asiatica | reverse complement strand
AACAGCCCTAGCCATGGTATTTTCAACAGCCTCATATGCTTCTGAAAGTTCAACAGTGAATAAAGAAAACCTTGGTGGTAGTTATGTGCTGTGGAGTCGGTTCCGACTCATAGTAACTCTGCACAGGGTTTTCGAAGCTATAAATCTTTATGGGAGCAGAAAGCCCCATCTTTCTCCTGTGGAACAGCGGGTAGTTTCGAACTGTTGACCTTGCAGTTCACAGCCTGATTTGTAACCACTACGCTACCAGAGTTCCTTAAAGAAGACCTTAGAATTGAAGAATTTGAGTTATGGTGTTGGAGAAGAATATTGAAAATATCATGGACTACTAAAAGAACAAACAAATATGTGCTTGAAGAAATACAACCAGATTGCTCCTTGAAAGTCAGTATGACAAGACTTCATTTTCCATACTTCAAACATATTGTCAGGAGGCACCAGTCCCTTGAGATGGACATTATGCTAGATAAAGTGGAGGGTCAGTGGAAATAAATGTGATGGACTGGCATAGTGGCAAATGTGATGGACTGGCATAGTGGCAGCTCCAATGGGTTCAACCTTATCATTGTATGTGAGGATTCCTCATGACTGGCCTGTATTTCATTCTGTTATGTATAAGGTTGCTATGAGTTGGTATCATCTTGATAGCACCTAACAATAACAGCGTAGTATGCTGTTTTAAGTGGTCTACTACTATTGTTGTTGGTAAGAGGTGGGTTGGCCTCATAGCAAATCTATGTAGCATTTCCGTGAGTTTGAACCACCTACCTTGCTGTTCACACTGACCTTGTGGTCCAGCGCATTGCCTTACAGTGCCACACCAGGACTAATTGTTGTTGTTGTTGTCAGGTGCCATCGAGTCATAAAACAAAGTCCGATCCGGGGCCAACCTCACTGCCGCCGCCACACTTGACACCATCAATGATGCTACCTGGCTGATCCATCTCGTTGGGGGTCTTCCTTGTTTTCTCTGACCCTCTACCTTACCCAGCATGACATGCTTCTCCAGCGACTGTTCTCTCCGGACAATGTGTCCAAAGTATGAGAGACAAATCCTAGCCATCTTGGCCTCCAAGGAGCACTCTGGTTGCACTTCTTCCAAAACAGATCTATTGGACTAATTAGGTACCTGAAAAGTACCTATTGAAAGATAATATTTCTTTGAGACCTTTTGAAATGGGTACAAGGATTTCTTTGCTCATAAGTTGGACTATCGACAATCACATATGTTCTTTGTAATGCTTGGACACAACTGATTTGAATCACTAAAGCACAAGATTATAAATCATAGTGATTTGAATCCATCAGTCTCTCTGTGGGCTTAAGTAAAGATTCACAACTCTGGGCAATTCTACTCTGTCCTTTAGGGTTGCTATGATTTGACATTGACTGTACAACAACTGTGGATTAGGTGTTTTTTGTTTTTTTAATTCAGAATGGATGGCTGATTTTCTCTGCATGTAGTTGAAACTTTAATAAATAGCTTGGGAATTTGGAACAAGTATGTTCTAATTTTATATCATCTTCTGAATCCTTTATGAATTTCTGAAAGCTCCCTGTCTATGTATAGCTATAACCATTTTTTTATTATCTTAAGTAAAAAATTTACTTCCATCTGATATTAGTGATATTGTTACATTGAAGTTGTCTTCACAATGGGCACAAATATGGAGTTCCCAATCTGTTGGTAGCTGTAATCCATGTTTCTTGGCATAGAAAATGAACATATTGGGCACTACATCAGTTTATGAAACATTTCTATTTGTATTCTGCCAATTCTTGTAGCCTTGTTTTCCACCACTGTCTTCAGCATGACTTTAATTTCTTGTTTCAATATCATTGGTTCTTGATTATATGCCACCTCTTTAATATAGACCAATTCTATTTAGTACAGTGACTTTCTGTATTTCCATTTTCTTTTGATGCTTCCTGCATTATTAAATCTTTTGCCTGTAAAATCCTTCAGTATTGCAAATTGATGTTAGAATTTTTCTTCAGTTCTTTCAACTTGAGAAATGCTGAATAAGTTCTTTCCTTTTGGTTTTCTAATTCCAGGTCTTTGCAAGTTTACTTGGTCTTCTCAAGCTTCCACTGGAAATTTTCTATTGAGCACTTTCATCATTTTTCCCAATTGCTTTTGTTTTGTTACACTCATGAGCAAGTTTCAGGGTCTCTTCTGACATCCATTTTGGTCTTTTGCTTCTTTCTTGTCTTCTTAATGACCTTTTGCTTTTTTCTTGTACAATTCTTGGTGTCATCCCACAACTCTCTGATCTTCAATCATTAGTGTTCATTGTATCAAATCTATTCTTAAGATGATCTCTATATTCAGGTGGCATATACTCAAGCTATTTTGGCGCTAGTGGACTTTTAAAAATTTACTTCAGTTTCTACCTGAACTTGCATCTGAGAAATTTATGGACTATTCCACAGTCATCCCATGGCCTCATTTTGGCTGAAGATATTAAGGTCCTCCACAATTTCTTCACACCAACATCAATTTTCTTCCTGTATACTCCAACTAGTGAGATCCCCACGTATAGCTACTGTTTATGTTGTTGAATAAAGGTATTTGCAATGAAGTCATTGGTCTTGCAAAACTCTATAATGCAATGTCCAGCATGATTTTCATCACCAAGGCCATATTTCCAATAATTTGTCCTTCCTTTTAGTTTCCAACCTTCACTTTCCAATCACAAGTAACTAGCAATGTATATGGATTGCATGTTTCATCAATTTATTCAGTATTAGGTTTATTTGTTAGTGCATACATTTGAATATTTATCATATTGACTGGTTTTTCTTTTAGGCATATGGATACTATTCTATCACAGACAGCATTGAACTCCAAGGTAGATCTTGAAATGTTCTTTTTTTTTTCAATGAATGCAACACCGTTTCTTTTCAAGTTGTCATTCTTGGCATAGTAAACCATAGGATTTTTCAATTCAAAATGGCCAGTACTAGTCCATTTCAGCTCACTAATGCCTAGTATATTATCTGTATGCATTCCATTTCATTTTGACAACTTTTCAATTTCTCAGTTTCATAGTTAGTAAATTCCATGTTCTGATTATTAATGCAGATCTCCAATTATTTCTTCTCATTTTGAGTTGCACCCTACCAGCAAATGAAGTTCCTGAAAGCTTTGTCATTTAGGTCAATGACATTTAGGACAACTGTAGTTTGAGTAGGTAGATCTTCCCCAGTTGTATTTTGAGTGTCTTCCAACCTGAAGGGTTCATATTCCAGCACTATATCAGACAATGCTTTGCTGTTATTCATAGGTTATCATTAGCTACTCTTTCCTAAGTCATCCTCCTTTCCTTCTTTCTAGTTTGTGTTAGTCTAGAAGATCTGCTGAAACCTAACCACCATATGTGAGCCTGCTGGTATTTAAAATACTGATGGCATACTAGGAGAACCACAGCAACATGCAAACCACCACAGTGTGACAACTGACAGACAAGCAGTAGACTTAAATAATAGTCTTAGCTAAATCACATGGAATAGAAGAGGAGGAATTCTGAACCAAAAGTATATCATCTAATTCCATCAAGTCAGTTCTAACTCATAGCAACCCTATAGGACAGAGTAGAACTACCCTTTAAAGTTTGCTGTTGTTAAGTGTCATTGAGGCTATTCTAACTCATAGAAATCCTGTATAGGGTTTCCAAGGAGATGCTGGTGGGTTTGAACTGTCAACCTTGTGGTTCACAGCCCAGTGCTTTCCTCAGAGCCACACCAGGAGTCTTTAGGGCTTATGAGGCCGTAAATCTTTATGGAAGCAGACTAGCTCATCTTTCTCCTATGGAGTAGTTGGTGGGTTCAAACTGCTAAACTTTCAGTTAGAAACCCAATACTTAACCCATTGCACCATCAGGACTCCTTTAAAAGGATATAGTACTGATACACAAGAAGGCCTAAACTTGCAGATAGTACCCATTTGACCTTCAATGGTTTGATGATCAAAACTCAACTGTTGTTGTTGTTGTCAAGTGCCATTGAGTCGGTTGTGACTCACAGCGACCCTGTATAGGGTTTCCAAGAAGAAGCTGGTGAGCTTGAACCGCCGACCTTGCAGTTCAAATGGCTTTGCAGTCTGGCGCATTAACCCACAGCGCCACACCAGGACTCAAACTCAACTAGAGGAAGATAAAAAAATTTTGATAAAGGAAACAAGTGAGAATTGCTACAATTTGATGAACTTGACTTTTACTTATGGATGCAATAGCTCAAAATACCAACTGAGAGGGAAGGAATCTTCACATCAAGGATCATTCTTATTCCCT
This sequence comes from Chrysochloris asiatica, assembly GCF_000296735.1. Taxonomy (NCBI): domain Eukaryota; kingdom Metazoa; phylum Chordata; class Mammalia; order Afrosoricida; family Chrysochloridae; genus Chrysochloris; species Chrysochloris asiatica. Next base: position 1,943,592 of record NW_006408545.1, on the reverse strand, counting down.
ATATTATCAGGGTTGATAGGGACAGGCAATTTAGACATTGGCTACCTAAAATGTGGGGGCTATAAGAAGTTTAGTTTCAGAGTGTTTAGGGGAAGGTATTATCCCCACTGAATAGTTTTTATCTTGTTTAGGCAAGTGTGGTGAAAGGAGAAGGGGATACGATTCTTGTGATTCAATAGTGAGTAATTGTTATCTTTACTAATTGCTATTGTCAAAACTATAAAGGTACAAGCTTTGTAACAAAAAGGGGGGGGGGTGGGATAGTTACAAGAACAGAGGACCCGATGACCATCAAGGGAGAAGAGCACGAGCAGACTGTAGGGCCCTATCCAGAGAAGCAGCGACACCAGAGATGGAAGCAGAGATGAGGACATGGAGAGATAGAGCATCTGAGGACGCATGGAAAGAGAAAGGTTGTGTGCTGGTGGCCAGGAGACAACACACTGTCCTTTGGTTGTTTAAATGATTATATATTTCTGACTGTTTTTATGTACATCCAAAACAACAACAAAAACCAAAACAAACAAACAAAAAACCAGAGGGAATAGAAACAATTACTGTCAAATGATGATGCACAGAAGGGATTGTAATCATTGCAATGAAACAAAATGTGATAGGATAAGTGCAAAACTGATGTTCTCCCATGCAAATTATCACTCAATTCACAATAAAACTTCAAAAGAAAAAGTAGATAGGACTTTCCAAGAGTTAGAGAGTTCTACCAATACTGTGTGACCAGGTGATAGAGCTACATTATCTCTCTCTGTTTCAGTCTCCTCATCTGTAAATAGTGAGAAATGATGCCTCATATGATTGTTGTGAGTAATAAATTAGAAAATGTTAACAAGTTGCTTTTAGTGAACTAGCCACAAAATGGCAGTTATTTCTATAACATAATGGCAGTCATCTTTCAAGACTTGAAACATATCATGAAACATTAACTAAAGAAACTTCAATTTTCCAATCTTGTTCCCTCCAAGGGAAAACATATCTTAAATACTGAAAGCTTCAGGGAACGGTAATGGTAGTGGTTGTGTGCCGTGGAGTAGGTTGCAACCATACAGACCATATATAGGGTTTCCGAAGCTCTGAATTTTTAGGGTAGCAGAAAGCCTCACCTTTCTCCAGTGGAACAGCTGGTAGTTTTGAGCTGGTGACCTTGAGGTTAGCAGCCTGAGTCATAACCACTATGATACCAAAGCTTCTTCAGGGAAAGGTAAAAACCTGTAATATAGAGAAGGCTGTATAAGTTAAATCAAGACAATCAATTCTAGGTTATTCAAGAGAGCAGTGACTTATTTTTCAAACTATAAAATATGGAACTATTGAAATAACAATAGAATCAAATATTTGACGTTGGAAATGACTAAAAATCTACTTGGTTACCATAGTTGTGACTTTTTATAGGGATATCTGATATAATTCCATGCTAAACATCTTGTTTTGTTTTTCTTTTTTCCTAACGATATTACCTAAATAGTAATGGCCACATGATTAAAGGCAATAACAAGAGATTAACTATTAATATAAATATGCTAATTTACTGTTTCAGCTGCCATTTTTCTTATCCATCTTACAAGTGTATGGACCCAAATGTTCATCGAAGTCTCTTTCAATGGGTATATTCCTCCAACCTTATGCTGTATTTCACAATAGCCCAACACATACTCGAGAGCTGTTATTGTAAATTCATGATCTTTTTCTGACTTTGAAAAATGAAACATTGTGTTATTATAAATACATTATCTTTCCTGGATATATAAAAGTAAATAATATTTTTATCACAAAAATTAATTTTATTGTTATAAAAATCGGCTGTCATCCTAGTTAAAAAACAAAAATTTTTCTAACTTTCAGAAATCAAGTATGCACCTAAATAGTATGCGTAGTTTGCTTTAATCCTTCATACCTGGCTGCTTGTTACTTCTAGTTCAGATGAAAGCAATTTTCAGCTAAATGCTTAACTCCAGAAGTTTGCTTTCTCATCTGGACCTCGAGGGCTCTACTTGTATATCCCGTTATGTAAGGTGTCTCCATAATTTTCTGCCTTTCTTGAAAGAACACACCCTTGGAGATTTCACGTGGCATTCTATTTCAATCACTATTTTAAGTCCAATGTTCTGAAATTGTTGTTTTTTTGTTTTTTTTTTTTTCATTTTCTATTTATGGACTACTACATTTCACATGTTGAAAGTGGGAAAGAAAACAGTTCAAGATTTTTGCAATTTAATTTCTGTCACAGTAGATGTACTTATCTTTTTATCAAAACCAACAGAGTCCACTAAAGCATGCACTGCTCATCAGTTTGCAGCAGTAAAATAGAATTAAAATAGACTTGAGGAAAATGACTGTGACGAATTCTGTACATCATATCTAGGAAGAAGTTGAATAGCCATGGAAGATTTTGAATATATGATTCAAGTCTCAGTGAAATAGATGAGGGAAAATAAAAAATGGGTCATGGTTGGTGTACTCATAAGTTTTTATTTAGGAATCTTATCTTCATAAGATAAAGTTGTAACTCACATAAAACACCATTGAGATATAATAGAATTAGTCATATTTTATTCCCTACAATAAGTATTATTTTTCACAGAAATTGTGGCAAGACAAATAACATAAGTGTTTTTTTGTTTTGTTTTGTTTTTAAGTTTTTTTGTGTGTGAGTTGAGTGATAGTTTACAAGGGAGAACATCAGCTTTACATTCATCTTATCGTATTTCATTTCATTGCAATGATTACAATCACCTCCATGAATCATCATTCAATATCAACATCTATTACCTCTTTTTTGTTGTTGTTGTTGTTTTTGGGGGAGTTAACACTGAAACACTCAAGGATATATAATCATTCAAACAACCAAAGTGTATATCCTGCAAACCTGCCACCAGCCGCCAGCACACAGCCCCTCTCCCTCCTTGAGTTTAGAGTCCCAGCTGCTCCATCTCTCCACGTTATCGTCTCTGCCTCCACCTCTGGCGTCACTGTTTCTCTGGTCAGGGTCTCATACTCTGCTCTTCTCCCTTGATAGTCCCAGGGTCCTCTGCTCCTGGACTGCAAAGTCAACCACTTCCCTCCTTTTGCTACAAAATGTCTACTTTTACATTTCCAACCATCACAGTCAGACCTGTTAACAATTATTCACTATTGAACCACAAGAGTCTTATTCCCATCTCCTTTCTCCAGCCCCATCTAGACATGTTGGAAAACACTCAGTGGAGATTCTACCTTCCCCTACACCCTCTGAAACTAGACCCCCTCTTGAAAACTTGTAAGCCAGTCACTTTGTGCCTTTGTGTTCCCCCCCTCCCCATTTTGGATACCTAATATCTAAGTTGCCCATCCCTGTCAACCCTGTGTACAGAGGGGGTGGGAATGATCCTTGCTGTAAAGATTCATTCTCTCTTTTAAGCTACTACATGCATAAGTATAGGTCAAGTTCATCAAATTGTAGCAGATTACACTTTTTTTCCTCTTCTTTATTCCTCTAGTTGACTTCTAATCAGCCAGCCATTGAAGCTAGGTCAAATAGGTACTATCTGCAAGTGTGGGAGAGCTTGCGCATCACTCCTCACTTCATATCAGCTGGAAGCTTCACTCTCTGCTCTAGTTCTCTGTGGTTATGTCTCTGTCCAAGGGCTCAGGAGTTCCCAGGTCTCACAATACTGCTGGACAACCAGGTCTCGATCCAGGTTGGCATGAGTCTATTGAATATGGTAGGACTTAGCTCATAGCTTCATTGCTGTTTTTCCCCCACTACTCCTTATTGGTAGACCACATAGGCACCAGCAAGATTATATGCCTGCTCATGTATTCCCTTTGAGTTTCAGTTTTGCAAGAGTGATTGATTGCCCTGAGGGGACTTGATTGCTTGCCTTGATGGTTCCTGAGCAAACAACCTGTTTGTTCTTGTATTAGTCAATCAGACTGCCATTATTGTTTTTGATTTTTTCCTGCTGGCCTTTCTTTCAAGAAGTATCTTCTGTTCCTCTACTGTTCCAGGCTGGTGTTTCAATAAAGAAATCACAATATTTGAGTGAAAAGCATGGGACATAGAAATTTAGGAACAAAACATTCAGTAGTATAATGTGGTTAAAGTTGAGAGCAATGTGATGTCAATAGTATTCACAATTGATACCTTATATCAGTATGAGTCAGTAAACTTCAAAATGTATTGTAGTATGTTTATGATGTGTGAACTGTTTCAAAATACATTTTAAAGCTTTGAGGAAAGTAAATGATGCTCCTCTAACTGTGTCTTAAAACATTAATCTCAGTAGAAAATGAAAAATCTGCAGATAAACATTTAAAATAAGAAATCAAGTCATTGTCAAAAAGTAAAAGGTAGAATTGTGAAAGAAAATCAAAGATATTTTCATGTCATGTCCCCTATTATAGGAAATGGAAGAGATATACCTGCATTACAAGACTACAATGTAAAGGATTAGTTTTTTAAAAGGTAGAATGATAATCAGCTCAGGCAGATAATTCAAGGTTGGTGGAAGGATTTCCTAAACATGGCCCATATTCAGAGAACCAAATTCTCATTATTAGAATTTACTTACTGATACGTTTGCATTATTGTTGTTGCTTCTAACTGCCATCTGACTCATGTTTGTAAGTTAATGTTAGAATCAATTCAACTAATACCTTAACAACAACAATGACAACAAAAAACCTAATGATGAAATTCTAATATAGGTTATTAGCAGACAGAACTCGTTTTGTCAAGATTGTTTTTGTTGAGTGCCATTGAGTCAATTCTGACTCATAGCGACCGTAAAGTGTTTCTGAAAAGTGGTGGGGTGTTTGAACTGCCATGTGACTAGTCCAGTGCTTACATTACAGCACCACACCATTTGGTAATAAAATGCAGCATGTATAATTTAAAATACAAAATAGTATAAAACATGGCTCAAGCTTTGACACCACATGCTATAGTCACAATTTTAGATTAAAGTAAAATATGGTAAACCTCTATTTCTTGGGCTATTGAACATTCATTAAAATGTATCAACAGGTAAAGAAGAAATAGCCTTCAATTTTTAGATTGTCCATAATAAAAGTTGCTTCATTAATTCAGAAAACATCCTTCAATTCAAATGTAATTGTACTTTATTTCTTGAAGATCATGTCTCTAGAGAGCATTTGCTTCCAAATAACTAAATTCAGAGCTAACTTAAAGATTCATGTGGCTATAAATCATTAACATAGCCCAAGATATGGTGCATTGCTTCCCCATTTATTCACTGCGAAGAAGGAATATCTCAGTCTTAAAGTGAACACAAGCTTACTATGAAAAGACAAATCCTACAACAACTATCAATTTATAAACCCATCATTCTGCATTATCGCATAGTTTGAAACATGGAGAACTAACATTTTCACAAAATACAATGGGATAATCTTGGAATAACTTCTTTTAAAATAAATGCTATTCTACTCCATTTTGATCATTGCAATGTATACTTAACTTAAAATCATAAAAATTAAAATAAAGAAATGTTTACCATAAATCAACAGATGTATTTATACTAGTATTAATTACGAATTTTATGAAAATAAATTGTCATGAAATAGTAAATGGTAAAAGCTTAATTGAAATTTATTACATTAAAATTAATATAGTCATCCACCAATATCTCCATCCTTATCAGTCTATGTTCAATACTAGCAAATACAGAGAAAATGATAAGCAATATTAAAATTCTATATTTAAAATATTCCCAATTGTAAATGGAATTTTTCTGTTATATTACCATTGTTATCTGAGATTGCCAAACTTGAGTCTGGGATTAGGATTTAATAACAAGTTTACATTGCTGAAGTGCATTTTCTTATAGTTATTTCTTGTTGACATCAAGCAACAAAAGGCAAGGACATCAAATCTGTAGGCATGTCCAGTAGGAGAAACTGTGGAATAAAACCACTTTTGTTTTGAAGGACCAAATTCATTCTTCATTTTCATGACAAGTTTTCCGGGAAATAAATCAACATAAGACAGGGATACAGCAGCAAAATGAAACTAAAGATGAATGCTTTGCAGCTACAGTGCTGACCTTACATCTAGGCAAGCAGGGTACTAGCCTGTGCCCTGCACTTCAGAGTATCCCCATATCACAAACACACAAAAAACTGAAAAGATTTTTATTTTTGTTCATTTTATAATGTCATAAATCTTATCAGTTAAGTAATGCAGGCATAAGGACATAAAATAGTAATTTCTGCCTTGGGAAACTGAGAAACTATATATTGTTTGTCTTCAAAATCATCAAAGAAGACAGTGTGCTTAGTGGTGATGGTAGGAATGGCTGTGGAGTCGGTTCCAACTCACAGTGACCCTGTATAGGATTTCCAAGGCTATAAATCTTTACTGGAGCAAAAGACCTCATCTTTCTCCTGAGGAGCCAGTGGTAGATTCGAGCTGCTGACTTTGAGGCTAGCAGCCTTAACTCGCAACCCTCTATTCTACCAGAGCTCCTTTATAATGACTGCAAACACTGCTTTTGTCAAAGGTAATGTGAAAATTTTGAAATCAGTAAGGATGATGGTGAACATAATTTGGGAGTGGATAAGGATTTCACTGAACTGAACAAGTGAATATGTCAAAATGACAATTTTATTTTCCATTTATATGTAGCATAATAAAAAATCAATGAATAAAAGCAATTTTTAAAAAGAGAGTTAACAAACTAAGATTCCCCAGTCAATTGCACTACTTCCTCCTTTGTTTTGAGGGTCTATTTGGGGAGTTACATAGAACTCCCTGGAAATCCTGAGTTGGAAAGAAAAGTGAAGAGATCATAAATTGACTCTGACTCAACCAGCCCAAATTCAAATGGGTTCAGTCACTGCCTACAAAACCTAGGTCTGCACCCAAATTTTTCCAGTGTATCCTCACAGATCCTGTGATTTACTCAGAATCCCAGGCAACAGAAAAGAGAGCTGTTTTCTGCTCCTGAACTGACTGAAAAGGCCATCACCAGAAAATGGGCTACACGTCCTGGGTGGGAATAGAAACAGGATCATAGATATAATTTTCAAATATGAGGGTGAGTCAAAAATTATCTGCACTCTGGCTGTAGAATTTATTCTAATCAACTTTTAGAAAAGACAAATGCATATTTTTTTGACACAATTTCCTTGTTTTTGAATACACTTTTTTCCTCTCTCAATAACCTTCATATTCCCTTATTATTATTTTTAAATGTTTTAGGCTGAGCTGCAAGCCACAAATGCACCACTGTATTCTCTTCATCAGAGGTGACTTTCTATTTGAAAGTCTGCTTTCAGGGAACCAAACAGGTGAAAGTCCATTGGAGCAAGAGTAGGACTATAGGGAGGATACTTTAACACCTCAAAATGAAGCTTTTGCAGAGTGTTGATGGTGTGGTCAGAGGTGTGGAAATATGCATTGTCATGCAAGATCACAAAGCAGCCCTCTGCTTGTAATCAAAGTTTAGGTTTCAGGTCTTCAGTGAGCATCTCACCGTAAGGAGCACTGTTAATTACTGAAGCATTTTTCTTGATAGCATTCTAATACTGGCCCTTGTGAATCCCAGAAAATTCTAAGCATCAATTTTCCAGCTGATGGTTGGCTTCTGAACTTTTTCATGGTTGGCGATTGAGGATGTTTCTATTCCATATCCTGCCATTTACTTTCAGGCTTATAGCAACGAATTCCTGTCTCGTCACCAGTAATTGTCTTCAGAAACCTTTAAGAAACCTATACCTTCCTTTGAGTATTAGTCCAAGTTTTGTTTGCAGATATCCAAACAAGTGCTTTGGTTTATGCTCTTCTGTGAGTTGTTTCGGTACCCATCTCACACAAACTTTCTGAAACACAAGTTTGTCTTGGATTATTTCATAAGCAAAGCCATGACTGATTTACAAATGATTCGCCATCTAATCCACTGTCACTAGTCTATTGGACAGGATCATTTCATGTGCATGTTTAATGTTGTCATCGGCAGTGAATGTGGACAGGCATTTTAGGATAATCAGAGTGTGGATAATTTTTGACTCACACTCTTATTTAGACTGATACAGCTTCATGCCTTTGTCTGCACATAGATGAACGTATTCTACATTCTACAGGCACATTCTACAGTTTGTCACTTTTCAAAACTCTTCCTACATTCTGTAGTTTTCCTATATTCTGATTTCTCACAATCTCTTTTTCTTTAAAAAGTATCAAATAATCTACTAGTGATTCTGATAACTAACTCCAGTCTGCCTTAAAAATATTTCCACAAAACAAAAGTCGAAAAGAAAGTTAAAAACTATAAACTATCTTTTGACTGTGCCCTTGGCAGCATCCTGCTCCATCTGTGAGGCACTTGCCTTGTGGAAGTGCCTTTGAATTATTGGAGCTGCTGAGAAAAGCTCAACAAGACATGTCTAAGCAGCTTAGAGGAAACTCCCCAGTGGGTGTTAAACACCAGAAGGTCACAGGCAGTGGCTCCTTGTGAGCAGGAGAGTATCGGTTTTGTGTTTTTGACTAGACACTTCAACTACTGTCTTTGCATCCATATTCACACTCAATCTCATACAGTTACCTCAACTTGGAAGACAATATTGACTTAGACTTTTTTTGTTAGTTGTTAGCTGATAATATGCTATCATTTTAACCTTTTTTCTTTTCACATTCTTTTAGATAGTTATTGTATTTGGTTTCGTCCATATTTTACTGGTAAAATCACAAGAAGAAGTAATTAAAAGCACTATAGAACCTGAAGATTTACCAGTGTACTAAGATCTTATCAGAGAAATTTAACTGGAGCTATATGAGCGACAATTCTTGTCAAAGTGTTGCCTGAGAAAAGAAATACAATTTTTTTTTTTAATGAGGATTGTTGTTGTTAATGTGCCGTGGATTTGGTTCTGACTCAGAGAGACCATGTTCAGGGTTTCCGAGGCTGTAAGTCTTTACGGGAGCAGAAAGCCTCATCTTTCTTCCACAGAACAGCTGGTAGTTTCGAACTGCTGACCTTGCGGTTCTCAGCCCAATTGGTAACCACTATGCTACCAGAGCTACTTAGACAAGTGGTTATGTTACCTCCTTCCACCAAATTAAATCCAGAATGTGGCATTCCTGGTTTCTCAGCTTAATTCCTAGAGATTCTCTCCCAAAGGGTAATATTTTTAATATTGTGTCTGAAATAGGAAGCATTCAGATAAATGAAAGTGTCTGAATTTTCTGCAAAAAATATGTCCGAAGATGTCAAAAAGCAGTCTCTTGAGGAAACAGAATGAGAATTCTCATATCTTTCTGTTTGAAACTCCTGATAGCTCATAAAAATATTTAAATTTAGGTTTCTATAATTATATTAGCCTGTGTAGTGAGTACATTTACTTTATTTTCTTATGTTTAGCATATTTATTGTCTTCAGATTGTTTTATATTAGCTATATATTTATCAAACCATATATGAAGGCATATAGGCTATAAACACTTAAATTATTTTGAATAATCATTCATTAAAACAATAAGCTTCATGTTATTTTTTATTCATTTATATTTTATGTACCTCAAAATGATCTTGTCAGATAGGCATTTTTTAAATCAAAGGAAGTCAGGTTCACGAAGTTTAAATGACTTACTTTAGATAACTAAGCAATAAAAGGGAGTAAAAAGCCTGGTTTCTACTTTATTTCCCCCTCCCCCCAAATCTAGACTTCAAATAATAATAACAACAAAAAAAATGAATATGAAAATATAAAATAGAAGACATATTTTTAGCATAAAATTTACCATAGTACAACAAAAGTACCTGAGAAATCAAGTTATCTATTCAGTTCTTCATAATTTTTTCTGTTAAAGCCAATAAAATTTAATATAATGACCATTGTAATTGTTAAGTGCCATCTAGTCCATTCTAATTCATATGGACCTTCTATAGGGCTTCTGAAGCTTTTATTCTTTGAAAGAACAGAAAGCCTCATCTTTCTCCCATGGAGCAACTGGCAGGCTTGAACTACGATCCTTGTGATTCACAGTCCATTGTTCACACAGTCCAGTGTTAATCATATGGAGCCACTGTGATCCCCATAATGACCCTATAGGTTGTTTAATTCCTTTTTTAATTACTCTAACTAAATGGATAGGATCAGTAAAATACAGTGTGCTTCTACTTTTGACCTAGTTGATGAAGATAGTTATTATGAGGAAACTTTTTATTTGCCAACTTTCTAAAATCAATGATTCTAAATTCAATCTTGCTTAAAATAAGGATATAAGATCAATATTTTGCATGGTACTTGGTATTGTACTTATTTATTTGTTGTAAATTAAAAGAAAAAAAGCATGTAAGGTGAAAGTGAAGTTGGTTTTATATATTTGGTTTAGTAAAGGTTACCAAGAAATTATACATTTTTTTGGCATGAAGTAGTTAATAATCATGCGACTGTTTTTTGCTAAATGTATCTGTAACTCCTAAAAAGATACAGATGGCTGACTCTTGCTGAAACAAGTAAAGATAATTTTTTCCCCTAGGAAAAGATTGATCTTTTTTTCCCTTCAGTATTTTCTAAACCAATGCAAGTCATGATGTTTACACTCTCATAAGAAATCATTGCTGTTGACTTGATTCTGACTAATAGTAACTCTGTAAGACAGAATCGAATTGTCCTAGTTTCAGGAGTTCTAGTGTGCTGCTGTAGGATAAGCACTTGACCTACATAGTGATAAGGTCAGTTTGAACCTCAAGGCCAGTGGTTCAAACTCACCAACTGCTCCTCAGAAATCCTATGAGTCAAAACTGTCTCAGTAGCACTTGACAACAACACATATAGTTTCAAGATTGCAAATCTTTATGGAAACAGACACCCACATGTTTTTCCCACAAACTGGATAGTGACACCCTCATACTACATAGTAATTGAGATCATTTATCTTGTTTTGTCACATTTTTATGAAAACATATTTATAGTTCAGTAAATATTGTTAATACTTCTCATCAATCTATATTTATGTAAATTTTGTTAACTTAAAAATTTTCATGAAGTATTTTAAAAGTCTTATTACCCAGTAGTTTTCAATTTTTAATTATTTCTTTTGTTAGTTTATAAACATTTTTCAATGGGTTTATGACATTTTCATTCAGTGCATTTCAAATGCCATTTAGTCAAATCCTTTAAAATAATGTATTTACAAACTCTTTTCTACTGTCATCAAGTCGAATCTGACTCACAAAGACGCCACATAAGGGAGCCTGAGTATGTAAATTGTTATGAGACCAGAAAGCCTCTGCTTTCTCCAAAGTAGCAGCTTGTGGATTCGAACTACTGATCTTGAAGAACCCACAACACATAATGCACTAAACTGCCAAGGCTCCTTGCAAACTCCAATGTGTATTTTGGTCTGAGTGTAACAATAAATGCTATGGCGGTTATGTGCCGTGGAGTAGGTTCTGACAAGTAGCAACCCTGTACATGGTTTCTGAGGCTATAAATCTTTACGGGAGCAGAATGCCTCATCTTTCTCCTGAACAAGTGCTAGAATACTGCATAATACAAGTAAACAAACAAAAGCAACCCCACTGCCATCGAGTGTATTCCAACTCATTGTGACCTTAGATCATTTTCTGTGGCTGTAAATATTTACAAGAGCAGACAGCCTCATCTTTCTCTGGAAAGCAACTAGTGGGTTTGAACTGTTGACCTTATGATAGAGAGCAATTTTTATCCTACAGTGCAACCAGGGCCCCAATATGAAAGGTACATTGTTGTTAAGTGCAGATAAATTCACTTTACTGTATAAATAACTTTGACTTATTAAAAAGTTTTACTTTTGTACTATCATGACATGAATATCACTATTGAAAATGCTTTTTTTTTT
>NW_006408545.1:1926394-1927954 GCF_000296735.1 Chrysochloris asiatica | reverse complement strand
ACATAATCATACTCATGAAGAAACTGTATGTAGAACAAGAGGTAACTGTTCAAATAGAACAAAGGGACAGAGAATGGCTTAAAATCAGGAAAAGTGTGTTCCAGGGTTGTATCCTTTCACCATATTTATTCAATCTGCATGTTGAGCAAATAATCCAAGAAGCTGGATTATATGAAGAAGAAAATGGCATCAGGATTGGATGAAGATTCATTAGCAACCTACAGCATGCAGATGATACAACCTTTCTTGCTGAAAATGAAGAGGACTTGAAGCACTTATTGATGAAGCTCAAAGACCACAGCCTACAATACTGAATGCACCTCAACATAAAGAAAACAGAAGTCCTCACTACTGGACCAATAAATAACATCATGATAAATGAAGAAGAGACTGAAATTGTCAGACTTCATTTTGCTTGCAACTACTATCAATACTCATGAAAACAACGGTCAAGAAATCAAATGATATATTGCATACACAAATATGCTGCACAAGACCTCTTTAAAATGTTCAAGAAAAAAAAAAAAAGTGTCAGTTTGAGGACTACAGTGTGTCTGATCCAAATCATGGTATTTTCAGTAGCCTCACATGCATGTGAAAGTTGGATAATGAATAAGAGAAACTATAATACAATTGATGCATTTGAAATACGGTGTTGGAGAAGAGTATTAAAGGAACCATAGACTACTAGAAAAACAAATAAATCTGTGTTGGAGGAAATGCAGCCAGAATGTTCCTTAGAAGACAAGATGGTAAGACTTTTCTCACACTGTGGACATGTTATCAGGAGTAACCAGTCACTGGAGAAGGACATTATGCTCAGTAAAACAGAGGGTCAGTGAAAAAGAGGAAGACCCCCAATGATATGGACTGATAAAGTGACAGCAGCAATGGGCTTAATCCTAATGATTGTGGGGGTGGTGCAAGACTGGACAGCATTTCGTTCTGTTGTGCACAGGGTCACTATGAGTCAGAACTGACTCAAGGCCACCTAGTGACAACAACAATGAAATGTTACCTGCTATAGCAAATACCCCATGGAGTCCTGGTGTGACACTGTAGGATAGGTATTGGTCTGCTAGTTCGTGGCTCAAACCCACCAGTCACTCCTTGGAAAACGTATATAGGGTCACTCTGAGTCAACTAACTTAACAACAACAAAAAAGTCACATATTACATTAGCTTAATTCAGTAAATTTTATTCAAGATCATTTGGAGAATACTTTCATATAGCAATGATATACTTTCATTTTAACTTGTTCTCATGGAGATATTGCCCCTATCTTTAATATTTACTGCCAACTCAAGATTTTAGCCACCTTAAAGAAATATCAGGGAGCCCTGGTAATATAATGGATTATGAAGTGGGCTGTTATCCTCAAGGCCTGTAGTTTCAATCTATCAATCACTCCGCAGGAAAAAGATGAGACTTTCTTCTCTCATGAAGATTTACTTCCTTGGAAACTTTTTATAGGGTCACAATGAGTAGGAATTGACACACAACCACCACCACAACCAAGAAAGATAATCTCTGGGTCTTGCAATAGGAGATCAGGTTTC
>NW_006408545.1:1923211-1925114 GCF_000296735.1 Chrysochloris asiatica | reverse complement strand
ACCACCACCACAGATATGCATATGCATATATATGTGTCCTGGTGTGGTGCTGTGGGTTAATACAGTGAACTGCAAAGTTGGTTTCAATCCAAGGTCGGCATTTCTAACTCAGCAGCCCACCTCGCTCGGAAACCTGACTCAATGGCACTTAACAACAACATATGTGTGTGTGTGTGTATGTTGGCCCAGGATTGGGCAGTGTTTCTTTCTGCTGTGCATAAGGTGGCAAATCGGTAATGACTCGATGGCACCTAACAACAACAACAATATATATACCCATGAGTAGGTGAGCTGGCATTAATTCAGGTAGGAAATTTTTCTTTAAAAAAACAAAATAGCTAGGATAATCACATAACTAATTTTTCCATAATCACATAACTCATTTTCCCAAAATTCACATAATCTTCCCTATAGTATGTTGTGTAATGATCTTTTGACATTGTTGTTCTCTAAGCATAGTGCCCATAGTTTATAAGACTGTAAATAATCTTTTTCTTAAAAGACGAGGTCTTATTCACTTAAAAATCAGAATATTCAAACTTTCTCCTTCAGAATCATTTTTGTTCTAAAACAGATGCCTTTACTATGTTCTATGAAGACCATAAAGCAATACAATAAGAACTAGGTTTATTATATGCCCGTGTTCTCAAGATATCAGTAAGGGAAAAACAGAACACTACTTGGCTTTGGATAGTGTGACAAATGTCATATTGTTACCTTCAAAGCAGAGTACAATAATTGGAAATATAAAGTTATAAACATTAGAGGTATATAATCAGTACTCTCTTGATTGAAATAATAACTCAGTTAAACACCAGTAAGAATAGTTGTTAGATTCAGAAAGGCTCTGCTCATATTTTCATATGACATATTCTTTCTACATAGGATGATATAGGAATCCAGTTTGTTAAGAAATGTTTTACTAATAAACCATTTCTTTATGGTCTACTGATATAATGCCATAATTTTATCCTCATAATGCAGACTATTGTGTTAATGTGGTGATTGAGTCAGCATAATGGGATAAAAAAATATTCAGATGACAGTATAAGTAGTGGAAATCTTCACAAGTACTATGCCTCCCATTTCTCTTTTAGTAGCTGTGTTTATTAGAAATGTTCAGTTATAAGCACCCTGTAAAACTGTATACTATGCAATCACCTTTCTCAGTAAAGCTTTATTCAGAGAAGGCTTACACAAATTACAATGGTAAAAGGTGATTTTAAGAGTATCTGATGACACTCTATTTTTATGTATTCAAATTCACATTTCATTTTTAAATGAAAATTTGGGTTCCAAAATTGTGCTAGAAGTGGAAGATTTATATAAATTAAGTGGAATGCTTAAAATTCTAAAGTAATTTCCTATAATTCTGTAAAAATATTATCTAATAATTAATATCACCAGATATAAATTTGCAGTTTGTCTTTATCTCTGTATCTCTGAGTAATACCATGAGTTTCCAGTTAAGTCTTTGAGAAATTATTAGAGACTGGAATTATTATTAGGTACAATTGAACCACTTGATTTCTGAATTTGAAGATGACATCTGTCATTTTGGCATCTGCACATTGCAGAGTAAAAATGTCAAATTCTCAAAAGACAAAAATCTAACATCAAAGGTATTTTAAGCCACTTTGTAAAAATAAATATAAAAAGGAGAAACACAGCATGGTCCAGGTAGACTGGAGTTTTAGTATGAATGATTTGGCTGTAAGTGTGATTTAAATTAATCATATTCTATTCAAGGAGAATTTTCTGTAGATTACTGAATGTTCCAGAGTTTATATGCTGTACATTTGTCTGATATTCATAAGGTTTTCAGTGACTAAAAATTCTGAAGTAGTTCGTCACTCTTTCTTCCCAGTCTGTCTTTGTCTGGAAGCTCATCTGAAACCTGCCC
>NW_006408545.1:1917012-1918306 GCF_000296735.1 Chrysochloris asiatica | reverse complement strand
CCCCCAACAAGATGGATTCAAGTGTGGCAACAGCAGTGAGGATGGCCGAGGATCAGGCAGTATTTCATTCTGCTGCGCATAAGGTTGTTATGGGTCGGTACAGACTTGATGGTATATAACAACAACAACTACTGTACATTTGATCAATTTCCTTTTATCACCTGGAGAAAAGCTGTCAAACTGCCATTAGAATGAGTTTTATTCTACTCTAAAGTACAGAAGCAACACTTGAAAAATTTAAAAATCAGGCAAAATAAGTTTATCTATTATAATATGAAAATGGTATGAGGTTACTCGTATGAAGGAAAAGTAATCGCAATAAAGCTGAAAAACAAATTCAGATTATTTCTTTGCCTTTTAAAAATATGTATGTGTCTTTGTGTGCATGCATGTTCATGCAGTAAGTATATGCATCATCAATTTACTTAGGAAGAAAACAGAATACATTCATCTGAACACCTTCAAACATTGAAGAATTTTGTAGAGTAGTTGGCAATATTATAAGTGCTGACTTGTGGCTTCTAATGTTTGATTACTTCTAATTCTGAAGGATAAGCAAAATCATCAATTTATCAAACATTACGAGTTACTTTATAAAACAGGGAACTAGGAAAGGCTATTACCATATGTAAAAAAAAGTTAAAATTTTAGCATAGCACAAAAATACCTTGGTGATGGAGGACACAGTTGGCAAAAAAATATAAAATAAAATAATAGGAAGTACATTATTTCTTTAAAAACACAGTATATTATGCTATATATGTTATAAAAGGTACTTCTTGGGAAAAAATAAGAATTTAAAAACTTTTTATTGCTAAAATCAATTCATAGAATTCGATTTCCTGATGACCATCAAAAGGATAAATGCCAAGATAATACAAATTTAAGTAAAGGTTTTTTGCCTAATTTTGGGAAAGTAGCTATTTATGCTACTGTTATGTGCCATTGAGTTGGTTCTGATGCATACTGATCAATTGCACAACAGAATGAAACAGCCCAGTCCTGCAGGATTCTCACAGTCACCGATGTTCAAGCCCATCTCGTTGTGGGTCTTCCTCTTATTCATCAACTCTCTACTTTACCAAGCATAATGTCCATCTAGATTCTAGAGAAACTTTTTTCCTGATGACATGTTCAAAGTAAAAGAGATGAAGTCCTATAGGAGTGTTCTGGCTGTACATGTTTCAAGAAAGATTTATTTATTCTGGTTGTCCATGTGTTAAACAATGGCCACCAAGCCATCTCTCCCACAGCATTAGCTACTTCACTGGGATTGATAATGCATTTCAATGGT
>NW_006408545.1:1904512-1914557 GCF_000296735.1 Chrysochloris asiatica | reverse complement strand
TTATTCAATATCTTTCCCATTGAATCCTTCCGTATTGTAACTCAAGGCTTAAAGTTTCTTTCAGCTGAGAAATGCAAAGAATGCTCTTATAGCTTACGTAATTGCAAAATAAAGATAATGGCAACAACAATTCCTCCCATTACACTCTGCTTATCTAGTTTGGCTTTGATAATTCATTGCAATGGCCACACAGGACTGAAATACTATGCTTACCAGGGATTTATTAAGAGAGTTACAGGTTATAATTCAGGGTCAGAAATGTTCAGGATAGTCTCTCCTCAGCTGTGCCTGCTGGAAGGCCTCTCTCTCTGCCCAACCAATGTTACAAAACTGGTTTGGGGCTGCTGATAAATGCCCACAGGATATATATAACACTGTACCCTATGACTCAGCATGAATGCACTCAGCTCTAACTATATGGATCTGAAAACGTAGCTCCTGCAGTTAAGTGCCCAGAGACACCCCACTCTGAAAGCCTCTTGCCCCCAAATCACTCAACTTGATTTGCTCTGAGGGCTGGAAAGTCCAATGCTCTGTCTCATGCTCTGATTATAGGTTCTGCTTCTGCCACACCTCTCATGCTTCTCTAGTCTTTGTGTCACTGGATTGAAGAGGTTCCATATGCAGGGATCTTGGGATACAGGGATGCACTCTACTCCTGACTCTTCTTATTTGATGGTTATAAGATCCTGCTTCTGAGATGGCTCATTTTAAATCAAGCATGATGGCAACATTGAACAATCCCTATATTAAATTTCCAAATGTTTACAATAATAATAATGCTACCAATCACCTATAAGTAAATCATATAATCCATTAATGACTTCTCCCACTTTGACTTGTCAAGGCCTATCAGGAAAAAGTTATTTTGTGGGAGATTACAAAGACTATGACTAGAAGATAATTCACTACACCAAAATTTTATCTGAAAATATTGGATAGCTATTATACTGTGCTATTATTTTTTATTGCTTTGGCAGTTGATTTCAAATAAGTAGAATCTTGCACATGAATTTCTAGGGATATACTAATTTACCAAATAAAATATGTATTAATAGACTATTTTCACTGTATTTAATCAGAAATATTTATAACTCTAAATTGTGTTTATCAATAATAAAAATTTTAAAACAAAACAAATTAAGACAAATTACCAGATACTTGTGAGCTCTGGTAGTGTAGTGATTACAAATCAGGCTGCAAACCTTAAGGTCAACAGTTCGAAATTACCAGTTGTTCCACGGGAGAAAGATGAGTCTTTCTGCTCCTGTAAAGATTTATAGCCTCAGAAACTCAGGGTCACTATGAGTCAGTTCCGACTCCATGGCACAAAACCAACACAACCAGATACTTGGAAACTTTATGAAGAGCAGTGGAACACTGTCAACACCAGAATATTGGATATTGAAATATTATAAATAGCACCAGAATGTTGTCAGATAAAGCTCTGGTTGGAAGACAAATGGGGAAAAGCTGCCTCCTCAAAGTAGAGGTGATGATGACGACATAAATGGAGTAAAACATTCAGGACCTTTATTTCTGACAGACACAACTCAAAATGAGGAAAAACAGCTGCAAACATCGGAATATTCAAAGCATAAATCTAGAAAGTTGTCAAAAATGAAATGGAATGACTAATGGAGCATGTGAACGACTAAGATTCTGAGACCAGATGAACTAACACCAGTACCAACTCTCCTGGAAGGGCTCACATTAGAGGTTCAGAGATAGAGCATGAGGAAATGTGGAGCAAAACTCAAAAGTATTTAATTTAAAAACAAAAACCAGAAAGAGATTGGAAGAAACTTAGACTAGGGCCCTCAAACACCCTTCTGGTCTGGAAAGGAATTTGCTGTTATGGCCCAATTTTCAGCCAAAAAGTAGACAGTTTTAAGGGAGAGCAGGGACAATATTAGTAAGGTATAATCACCATGATATAGTCAATCATTCAAAATTAAAATTGCAATACTTTACTAGGAAAACAGTTGAGAAGGTATAGGAAGGTGGGTGGAACACAGATAGGAGCCACATGGAGGAAGCTGGATTATTAATATTGCTCATAGGGGATTGTAAGCATTGGGATGATACAAATTGTGGAATTTGTTGAATGTAAAACTGATGATATTATCTGTAAGCTTCACTCAATTCACAATATTTGGAACATATAAAGATCGATATTTTAACTTACATTAGTAAGTTAAAATAAACTGATATTGGCTATGAATGTAACAATCTTACAGTTTACTATGCTAGAAATGACAATTTGAAGAGGATTTCACATTTTCACATTCAATATCACAGAATATAATTTTAAGATCTATCTTGAAATATAATGCTGTCTGTGAAAGGTTAATATCCATATGCTTACAAATAAGTACCACAATTATTCAAATTCATGCACTGACCACTGAAGCCAGTGATGATGAAGAATTCTAGCAACTTTTTCAGTCTGAAATTGATCAAACATGCCATCAAGATGAATTGATAAATACTAGTGACTGAAATGAAAGGTTGGAAACAAAGAGGAAAGATCAACATTTGGAAATATGGTCTTGGTGATAGAAATGAGACTGGGGATTGCATAGCACAGTTTTGCAAAGCCAATGGCTTATTCATTTCAAATGCCTTTTTAAATGACATAAAAGACATGGACCTCACCAGATGGAATACACAGAAATCAAATTGACTATATCTGTGGGAAGAGATGGAGAAAGGGTCCATATCATCAGCCAAAACAAGGATAGGGGCAGATTGTAGAACACATCATCAATTGGTCATATGCAAGTTCAGGTTGAAGCTAAAGAATATTAAACACATGAAAGCAACAATATGACATTGAACACATCCTACCTGAATTTATAACTCATCTGAAGAACAGCTTTAATGCGTTAGACACTAATGACCAAAGACGAGTAGAGTTTGGGGAAGCTTTTGAAAACATCATACAGGAAGAAGGGTAAGAGCATTAAGAAGGCAAGTAAAAAGGAAAAGACCAAAATGGATGTCAGAATAGACTCTAAAACTTGCTCTCCAGCATATTGTTGGTGGTGGTTATGTGTTGTGTAGTCAGTTACAATTCACAATGCAACTGTATAGGATTTCTGAGACTATCAATATTTATGGGAGTAGAAAACTTCATCTTGCTCCTGTGGAACAGCTGGTAGTTTCGAATTGTTGACATTGAGGTTATCAGTCTGACTTGTAACCACTACAATACCAGACTGCCCACATAGAGAGGATAAAGTAAAAGGAAGAAATGAGAAAGTAACAGAGCTGAACAGAAAATTACAAGGACAGCTTGAGAATACAAAGATAGGTATTATAATGCAATGTTCAAAGACCTGGAGTTAAAAAAACCAAAAGGGAAGAACATATTCAGCATTTCTAAAGCTGAGGGAACTGAAATAAATATTTAAGCCTTGACTTGAAATATTAAAGGATTATAAGGGCAAAATACCAAGTGATGCAGAAAGCTTCAAAAGAAGATGGAAGGAATACACAGAGTCACTGTACCAAAAAGAAATAGTCGATGTTCAACCATTTCAAGAGGTAGCATATGTTCAAGACCCAGTGACGTTGAAGGAAGAAGTCCAATGCACTGAAGGTACTGACAAAGAAGAAGGCTCTAGAAAATGTGGGAATACAAATTAAAATCTTCTAACAAACCGATGAGCACTGAAGGTACTCTCTTATCTATGATAAGAAATTTTGAAGACAGCTACCTAGCCAACTGATTGGAAGAGATCCAAGGAGAGATGACCCAGTGGAATGTGAGGATCATCTGTCAATGTCATTAATATCACATGCAAGTAAAATTGCTAATGATAATTTTAAAACAGTTTCAAAAGTGCATTGACGTGTAACTGCGACCATTTCAAGTTGGATTCAGATGAGGGCTGTCATTGCTGACATCAGATGGATCTTGGCTGAAAACAGAGAATACCACATAGATGTTTACCCATGCATTACTATCAATAGACTTTCATCTGTGTGGATCATGACAATTTATGGATAACATGCAAAGAACGGGTATTCCAGAACATTTAATTGTGTTCATGAGAAACGTATACATAGACCAAGAGGCAGTAGTTCAAGCAGAAAAAGGGGACACTAAATGGTTTGAAATCAAGAAATGTATGTGCCAGAATTGTACTACTTATTCATACTAGATGCTGAACAAATAATCCAAGAAGTTGGATTCTATGAAGAAGAACATGCCATCAGGAAAGAAGACTCATTAACAATCTGAAATATGTAGGCGATGCAACCTTACTAACTAACAGTGAAAAGGACACAAAGTACTTACTGATTAATTTCAAAGACCACAGTCCTCAGTGTGGGTTAGAACACAATATAAAGAAAATAAAAATCCTCATAACTGGACCAACAAATAACATCACAACAAATGGAAAAACATTGAAGTTGTTAAGAATTTCATTTTGTTTGGATTCACTATCAACACTCACAAAATCAGTGGTCCAAAAATCAAAATATTGCATTATGCAAATTTGCAGTACAAGACCTCTTTAAAGAGTTCTGGAGTAAAGATATAAGTTTTAGGACTAAGATGTACCTGACACAAACCAAAGAAATATTGCTCATTCACAGGAAAAAAAAGGACTTTGATAGGAACCATCCTTGTGGAGATCTATATATTGGAAATGCTAGTCATAAGCATCAACTCAATTGTATTAACTAATGCTCAATAAGATAATGGGAACCATGACTAAAAACTTAAGAGCATTAGGAAAGTAATGTATGGACAAAATGAAAAGATCTATAAACAGATAGAAATTATATAAAGGAACCAGATATTCTGTATCTTGAAAACAAAAGCTGAAATGAAAAAAAAAAAAAAATATTGACAGCATTTAGCAGCTGACTGAAACAGACAGATGAAAAAAATAGTGAAGTTTAAGTTAAGACAATTTGTCATTGTATTTTTATACAAATAATTCACATACCATATACTTTAGCCCTCCCATTCATGAAGTATTTTCACAACTGTGCTATTCTACTGTTTATCATGTTGCAGTACTAAAGTTAGAATTACATGTTTATGAAAATACCTCACATGTAGAGGTTGAGGTTGGGAAAAAACATAACACATGCGATATTTGCACAAAATACCGTACCAAATCTAAAGAGTAAAAAGAGAAAATAATGAAAAAAGTGAACAGAGTCTGAGAGAACTACAGTACCATTTGCCAATATATTCAGTTTAGTAATCCCAGAAAAATGATACTTGAATGAATAATGGCAAAAATTTTCCAAATCTGATGAAAGACAAGCATACACAGCCAAGAAGTTCAATGAACTCCAAACAGGATAAACTGAAAGAGATCCACACCATGACAAATTAGTCAAATTTTCAAAACTCAAGACAAAATCTTGATAATAGCAATAGAGAAGCAAATTATTATGTATAAAGATGACTCAGTAAGACTGACAATCTATGTCTAATTAAAAACAACAGAGATCAAAGGCAGAAGGATGACATATTTAAAGTGCTAAAAAAAAAAAAAAGAAAGAAAGAAAGAAAGAAAAACTCTTGTAAAACAAGGGTTCAATACCTAGTAAAAGTATCCTTAAGACTAAATAAAAATTTTAGAGAATCTCAGATAAATAAAAATTGACAGAGTTCTCTATCAGAAGCCCTGACTGGCAAGAAAGGGGAAATCATCAGGTTGAAATAAAAATAGATAGTAACTAAAAGCAATAAGAAGAAAGTACAGTGGTAAAAGTAAATTAAAAAGTCAGCATTATTGTGATTTTCGTTTTAACTAATCTTGTTTTAATATGTGACATAGAAAGCAACAATTATAAATATACATTAATTAGATATTTACTTGTGTTTTATTAATTATGTACAGCCTTTTGATTGTGTGAATCATATTAAACTAAAGAAAACATTACAAGAAATGAGTACTCCAGAACATTTCAGTGTACAAATAATGAACCTGCACATAAACCAAGAGGCAGTTGTTCAAACAAAACAAGGGAATATTGAAAGATTTAAAATCAGGAGAGGTGTGTTACAGGGTTGAATTCTTCCAGCATATATACTTTTTAATCTGAATGCTGAAAAAATATTTCTAGAAGTTGAATTATATGAAGAAGAACACAGCATTAAAAATAGAGGAAGAATAATTTTTAATTTAAAAACTAGAATATGCACATGACACAACCTTGCTTGGTAAGAATGAAGAGGACTTGAAATATTTACTGATGAAGATCAAAGATTACAGTTTTCAGAATAGATTGTACCTCAATGTAAAAAATAATAATAATAATAAGATCTTCAGAATTACAATGAAATGTGCAAAGATCTAGAGTCAGAAAACCTAAAGGGAAAAACACGTTCAACATTTCTTAAGCTGGGGGACCTGAAAAAAAAAATTTCAAGCCTCAACTTTCATTATTGAAGGATTCTCTGGGCAAATTACTGAATGATACAGAAAGCATCAAAAGAAGATTGAAGGAATAAGCAGAGTCACTGTAACCAAAGGAAATGGTTGATATTCAACCATTTCAAGTGGTAGCATATGATCAAGAGCCAATGATCCTAAAGGAAGAAGTCAAAGATGCATTCAAAGAATTGACAAAGAACAAGGCACTAGGAATTGATGGACTAAAAATTGAAATATTTCAAGAAAGTGAGGTAGCACTGGAGGCAGTCACTCATGTTGGCCAAGAAATTTGGAAGAAAACTATTTGGCCAATTGATTGGAAGAGATCCATATTTGTGCCCATTCCAAAGAGAGGTGACCCAATGGAATGCGGAAATCATTGGATAATATCTTTGATATCCTATGCAAGTAAAGTTCCACTAAAGGTAATACAGAAACATCTGCAAGCATACATTGACAGAGAACTTCCAGATGTTCAAGCCAGATTCAGAAGAGGATGTGGAACAAATAATATCATTTGTGATGTCCGATGGATCTTGGCTGAAAGCAGAGAAAGCCAGAAAGATGTTTACCTGTGCTTTATTGATGATACAAAGGCTTTCGATTGTGTGGATCATGACAAGCTATGGAAAACATTGTGAAGTACGAGTATTCCTGAACATCTAATTGTGCTCATGAGGAATCTGTATATGGACCAAGAGGCGGTTGTTTGAACAGAATATGGGAACACTGGATGGTTTAAAATTAAGAAATGTGTACGACAGGGTTATGTTCTTTCACCATACTTATTCAACCTGTGTGCTGAGCAAATAATCTGATAAACTAGGTTCTATGAAGAAAAACGTGGCATCAGGTTTGTAGGAAGATTCATTAATAACCTGCGGTATGCAGATGATGCAACCTTGCTTGCTGAAAGTGAAGAGGACTTAAAATACTTACTGATGAAGATCAAAGAGCACAGCCTTTGGTATGGCTTGCATCTCAATGTAAAGAAAACAAAAATCCTTACCACTGGACCAATAAACAGCATTCTTATCAATGGAGAAAACACTGAAATTATTAAGGACTTCATTCTTCTTGGATCAACCATCAACACTCACAGAAACAGCAGTCAAGAAATCAAATGACATATCGGCATTAGGCAAATCTGCTGCACAAGACCCTTTTAAAGTGTTGAAGAGCAAAGCTGTCAGCTTGAGGACTAAGGTACACCTGACCCAAGCCATGGTATTTTCAATAACCTCATATGTATTTGAAAGCTGGGCAATGAATAAGGAAGACTGTAGTAGAAGAATTGATGCCTTTGAGTTATGGTGTTGGAGGTGAATATTGAAAGTGCCATGGGTTGCCAAAAGAACAAAGAGATCTGCGTTGGAAGAAGCTTAGGCAGAGTGCTCCTTGGAGGCCAGGATGGCCAAACTTTGTCTCTTATACTTTGGACATATTCTCAAGAGGGACCAGTTGCTGGAAAAGGATATCATGTTTAGTAAGGTGGCGGGTCAAAGAAAAAGAGGAAGACCCTCAGAGAGATGGATTGGCAAAGTGACAGCATCAACAGGCTCAAATGTGGCAACAATTGTGAGGTTGGCCCAGGACAGGACAGTGTTTCATTCTGTTGTGCATAGGGTCGATATGAGTCGGTACTGACTCAATGATGTCTAACAACAGCAAAACATCATTGGTGGATCAAGAAATAATGTCGAGATAAAAGGAAAAAAGATTGAAATTGTCAAAGACTTTATTTTTTGAAGCAGCAATCAAGAAAACAAAGGACATGTTACATTAGGCAACCTGCTGAAAAGACCTCTTTAAAGCATTAAAGCACAAAGATACCAGTTTGAGTAGTAAATTGCAAATTACCCAAGGGATGACAATTTCAATTGCTTTATTTGCATGTGAAAGTTGGACAATAAAGAACACTGGATTGATGCATTTGAATTATGCTGTTGGTAAAGAATATTGACAGTACCATGCTCTGACAAAAGAACAAACAAATCTGTCTTGGAAAAAGTATAACTAGAGTGTTCTTTAGAAGCAGGGATTGTGAGGCTTTATCTCTTGTACTTTGGACATGATGACTGGTGAAAGACATCATGTTTGGTAAAGTGGAGGGTCAAGGAAAAAGCAGAAGAGCCACAATGAGATAGATTGACAATGGGGACGATAATGGGCTTAAACATAACAACAATTGTGAAGATAGAACAAGTCTGCACAGTGTTTCCTTTGCTTTGCATAGGGTCATTTTGAGTCAGAATGCATTAGACAGCATCTAACAACAATACAATTTTTTATTATTATTTTAGATATAATAAACTATCAATAAAGGCTAAGTGTAAACTTTTTGGAAATACAAGGATTCAGAATATATTCTTCTCATTTACCCTTTCTTAGGAAGCATCTAAAGGACCTCTTTTGCCAAGATGAAGAAAAAGACAAAAAAGACTGAATGCTGGAGTCTCATGTCTTTAGCTGTGAAACTGGAGAAGAGGTCAACCAGTGCAGAACTGCCAGGATGCCAGAAGGCTCATAAAGCAAAATCTTTGAAAAAGAGGAAG
Source organism: Chrysochloris asiatica (assembly GCF_000296735.1). NCBI lineage: Eukaryota > Metazoa > Chordata > Mammalia > Afrosoricida > Chrysochloridae > Chrysochloris > Chrysochloris asiatica. The sequence goes on along the minus strand of NW_006408545.1, from coordinate 1,905,592 downwards.
AGGAGGGGGAAAAAACAAAACAGAAAGATGACCTGGTGTATTTGATAATACCGAGAAAAACTTTCAGGTTCTGGGGGAAAATTTAAATTGAAGTCATTATAAACTCCCAGGAAAAGCAAGAAGTTGAACAAAAATAAAATGCAATACTAATACACTATGTTGTTGTTCTTAAATGCTACTTAGTCCTTTAAGACCCACAGCAAATCAGTATTGAGTTTCTGAGGAGATGTTGGTGAATTTGAGCTGCTGACCTTACAGTTCAAACAGACCTTGAGATCCAATGCTTATCCTACAGTGCCACACAAGGATTCCAGTATACAATATATGCTGCTAAAGATAATAGTGTTATTATAGTAGTTTAAAGACTAAATATTGTTTTAGGAAGTTTGTGTGTCTATATTTGAGAATATAGAATGGCAGTGTTGGAAAGAGACAAATATTATTTTCTGTTGTAGGAAGTACTAAGTAATGTCTAAAATGGAAATATAAGTACAAAGTAGCATAAAGGCAATACAGAAATGGGAATAAAATAATAGGAAAATAAGATAATAGCTGTTGTTAGGTGCCATCAAGTTGGTTCAGACATAGCAACCATATGCATAAGAGAATAAAACACTGCCCAGTACTGTGACATCCTCACAGTTCTCATTTCGAGCCCATTGTTGCTTCCACTGTCCTAATTCATATTGTTTGTGTTCTCCCTCTTCTTCACTGACCATCCCCTTTCTAAGTGTGATGTCATGATCTAAGGATTGGTCCCTCCTGATACTATGTCCAAAGTATGAGAGACGAAGCCTCACTATTCTCACTTGGAAAGAGCATTCTGGCTTTTTTTCTGTCTAGAAAGTTGTGTAGAACATTTTTCTTCTATGTTGTTGTTCCATACTGCTGAGTCAGTGTCAACCCATAGAGGCCCTATATAGAGTTTCCAAGGAGCAACTGGTGATCTTCAACCACCAACCTTGAGGTTCAAACCGACATTTCAGTACAGTGCATTAACCCACAACACTTTGTTGTTGTTGTTGTTGTCAGGTGCCATCGAGTCGGAACCGACTCATAGCGACTCTATGCACAGCAGAA
>NW_006408545.1:1901583-1903107 GCF_000296735.1 Chrysochloris asiatica | reverse complement strand
TGCACTTTGGACTTCCTCTCTGAGTATCATTGGCTCTTGTTCATATGGTATCTCTTGAAATGGTTGAACATTAACCATTTCCTTTTGGTACAACCCACAACACTTAGGAAGTACTAATTCAGACAGAGAGAGTTGGGGGCAAATACAAACTACATAAGGAGATATATAATGTCGCATATTTGCATGAGTTCATTGGCAGGAAAATATCTGAGTGGAGTAAAACCAACACACCAGCCAAAACAAACACAAAATTTCTGATAAATACAGTCTTCAGTGAGCTACAAACAGGTAATACTGAAGTCTTTCTAAGTAAATGGTTTTGAATCAAAAAGAATCACTAAAAACAAAATGTTTAGGGAAATCCCAGATTCCCTATCTTACCGTTTAATAATGAAAAAGCTAATTTAGCATAACCATATTTTATGCAACATAAATTTAAATTTTCCAGAATCTGTGCAATGGAAAACAGGTTGTGTAGATTGCTAAACTACCTCAGCTATTACCACCTCTGAGACTGAAGCTCCTCCAAATGTTCTTCAAATAACTCTTTGTGAACTACTTCCTTGCTATACAGTGAAAATGTAGGTGTTGATACTCAACTATGCTATGACCTATATTTATCTCCTCGTAAAGTTAAACTATGTGTTAGTCATACAGCTAATGGAACCTTGCCTTATCGTGGTTTATAGTGGTGCTAATTCTTCTGTGGTTTCATGCAGCAGCAGGTTGGGTAGTAATGGAGTCATTAATTAGAAGGATAGTACAGACTTTTCACATGTGGCTAAGAGCCAAACTTTAATTATCCTTTGACTTCAAGGACTCTAGTGGGGTTATTGCTGCAAGAAGCTTGGTAGGATGCTGACATTGCCTTCTACACTTAACAGATTCCAATATGGTAATGGTAATGATTTCACCATTAGCATTAAATTTCTTCTTAAAATAATTAGGAGTATTTAGCTTACTAGTTATAAAATGATGTCCTCTTTTACAGACAACTTTATATTTGTTGTTGTTGTTGTTAAGTGCTGTCCATTTGGTTCTGACTTATAGCGACACTGTATAGGGTTTTCGCCACCATTCATCTGTCAGTTTGACGTATTGTGATGATTGAACTGTAGCTGTGATTCTGGAAGCTATGTGATGGGTGTTTTTAAATACCGGCAGGGTCACCTACAGTAGACAGGTTTCAGCTGAGCTTCCAGACAGACAAATAAGAAATAAATGAAGAAGGATTACTTTCAAATATTCACTGAAAACTTTGTGAATAGTAGTAGAACATTGTCAGCATGAGAATATTGAGTACTGAAACATGATGAAGAGCAACAGAATTTTACCAGATATAACACCAGAAGATGAGCCCCTCTGGTTGGAAGGAACTTAAAATATGGCTGGGGAAATGCTGTCTCCTCAAAAGTAGAGTTGACCATAATGACACAAATGGAGTAAAACCTTTGGAACCTACATTTACTGATGGGACATAATTCAAAATGAAGAAAAATAGCTGTAAACACCCATTAATAATTT
>NW_006408545.1:1896375-1899734 GCF_000296735.1 Chrysochloris asiatica | reverse complement strand
ATACTTATTCAATCTATATGCAGAGCAAATAATCTGAGAAACTGGATTATATAAAGAAAAGCGTGGCATCAGTATTGTTGGAAGACTCATTAACAACCTGTGATATGCAGATGGTACATCCTTGCTACCTGAAAGTGAAGAGGACTTGAAATACTGTTGAAGACCAAAGACCACAGCCTTCAATATGGGTTGTATCTCAATGTAAAGAAAACAAAAATCCTCACTTCTAGACCAATAAACCACAGCCGTGTAGTTTATTGGAGAAAAGTTTGAAGTAGTCAAAAACTTCATTTTGCTTGGATCAACCATCAATACTCATGGAATAAGCAATCAAGAAATCAAATGATGTATTTATTGCATTAGGTAAATCTGCTGCACAAGATCTTTTTAAAGTGTTGAAAAGCAAAGATTTCAGTTTAAGGATTAAGTTGTACCTGACCCAAGCCTTGATATTTTCAATAACCTCATATATATGTGAAAGTTGGACAGTGAATAAGGAAGATCTTAGAAGAATTGATGCATTTGAGTTATGGTGTTGGAGAATATAGAAAATACCATGGACTGCCCAAAGAACAAAGCCATCTGTCTTGGGAAAGTACAACCATGTTCTTAGGACGCTCCTTTGAAGCCAGGCTGGCCAGATTTTATCTCTCATACTTTGGACATGCTATCAGGAGTGACCAGTTTCTACAGAAGGATATCATATTTGGTAAAGTAGAGGGTTGGAGAAAAAGAGGAAGACTCCCAATGAGATGGATTGGCACATTGGCAGCAGCAATGGGTTCAGACATAGCATTAATTGTCAGGTTAGTACAAGACCAGACAGTGTTTTGTTCTGTTTTGCATAGGGTCGCTATCAGTCAGTACTGACTCCATCACACCTAACAACAGCAACATAGGGTTTTCCAGAAGCGACTGGTGAGTTTGAACTGCCGACCTTGCGTGTCAAACCTATCTTGTTGTCCAGTGATTATTCTACAGCACTTCAGCAGGATAACCTTTTATGATACACTGGAATTTTTCATATATCCATATGCAAATTGTTTTTTGGGTGTTTTTTTAAAGGCAAAGAGAAAACTTTGAGGATTGAGGTGTACCTGAGACAAGCCATAGTATTTTCATTTGCTTCATATGTATGGGAAAGCTGGCTAATGAGTAAATACAACTAAAGAAGAATTATGGTGTTGGCTAAAAATACTGAATATACCATGGACTGTCAGAAGAACTGAAATCTGTCTTGGAAGTATGCCCAGAATGTTCATTAGAAGGAAGATGGTGAGACGGTTTCTCACATATTTTGGACATGTTATCAGGGGAACTTAGAAAAGAACATCATTCTTTGTAAAATTGTGGGCCAATGACAAACAGAAAAACACTTAATGAGATGGATGTCACATTGGCTACAACAATGAGCTCAAACATGGCAATTACTGTGGGCCTGTTGCATAAGCAGTGTTTTGTACATAGAGTTGCTATGAATCAGAACCAACTTGATGGCCAAAAACAATGTAAAATCAATGCTGTGCTGTTATATTTTCTTTTTGTGTCTATGACTGCTCGTGGTGGTGGTGGTTGTATGCCGCTAAGTCAATTCTGACTCATAGCAACCCTTTATAGGGTTTCCAAGACTAAGTCTTTATGGCTGCAGAAGGTCTCATCTTTCTCCCTCAGAGTGGCAAAGCAGCTGGTAGATTCAGACTGCTGACCTTGCAGATAGCAGTCCAACACATAGCCCACCATGCAACCAAGGCTTCTTTTATGATTGGTTGCTGTTGTTGTTTACTGCTATTGATTTGGGTCCAACTCATAGCGATCCTTTATAGGGTTTCTGAGGAGTGACTGGTGAGCTTGAATCACTGACCTTGTGATTCAGACCAACTTTACAGTCCAACACATTAACTCACAGCGCCATACTAGGACCCCTCTATGACTAGTAGTCATCTCATATTTATAGCATCAAAGTTGATTTCATAATGCCGAACTTGAAGATTCATGAGACATAGTCCCCAAGCAAATACAATATTGTATAGGTTTGGCAGTGTTCTATGTGTTTTCCATGTATTATGGAATGTATATATCCTCCCAACTCCTATACCCTGCTATCTTTTTTTATTATTATCCCTACTCTAGAGATTCCATAGACGTACAGAGAGGTTATGTAATTTCCCAATCTCTCAGACTAAGCGACTAATGGTGCTCAATTTCTATCTCTGCTATATCAGTAACCTTTTTCATTATCATCTGATTCAGGTATTGTAGGTTTTGTTGTTTTAAAAAATGCAAACAAATAGTATTTGTTCACAACATGATTGAGATTCTCTACAGACATAATTGACATACAGTAAAATATACATATTTAAATTTATAAATTTGACACATGTTTACACCTAAGAAATCATCATTGAAATCCAGACAGCATATATATATATATATATACTTTTATTACTTCAGAAAGTTTCCTCATACAGCTTTATAATCCCTGTCCTCTGTTCTTCCCATTTTCTCACATATGTCAAGCAAAACAGTGACTAGTTTTCTGTCATGATGGATATATGTAATAGGTGGAATCCTAACACAACACAAAATGAATGAAGTCCTGTGTAATCTTGTCCCCTTGACTGTGGACCCAGCCTATGACATATGGCATATGGTAAAACTAATGAGATAGTCACATCTTGTTTATGTAATCTTATCTTAGTTGACTATAGTAAGAGATTCTCCTGCTAACTTTTAAAACTAGGACCCTTACTTAACAACATATTTGACTCTATCTTCTTAAGTTGTCCTTTGAAAATTTCTGTTTAGTTCTCTCTTGTCCTCATTTCTTCCATTTGCGTGAGCTTATCTATCCTGGAGACCAAGTTTCAGAGTCTCTTTTAATATCTTTTAATTATTTCTTGTCTTCTTAATGACATTTTGCTTTGTTCTTGCATGATTTTCTTCATGTCACTCCATAACTCTTTTCATCTTAGGTCATTAGTATTTAATGCATCAAAGGTGCTCTTGAGAAGATCTTTTAATTCCAGTTGGATATGTTCAAGGGAAATTTTTGGCTCTCATGGACTTGTTTTAATTTTCTTCAGTTTCAGCCTGAACATGAATATAAGCCATCGGTGGTCTGTTTTATAGTCTGCCCCTGATCTTGTTTTGATTGGTTATATGGAACTTTTTCACTGTCTCTTCCCTCAGATGTAGTCAATTTCATTTCTGTGTATTCTAACTGAAACAAAACTTGTCTTTTATGTTGTTTAAAAAGGTATTTGCCATGAATAAGACATTGGTCTTGAAAAATTCTGTAGCATGATCTCCAACATCATTCCTATTATCAACATCATATTTTCCAAGTACTGATCCTTCCT
>NW_006408545.1:1893674-1895200 GCF_000296735.1 Chrysochloris asiatica | reverse complement strand
GATTATGTGTTGGGCTACTAACTGCAAGATTAGCAGTTCTAATCTACCAGCTACTCCCATAGAGAAATCTGAGGCTTTCTGTTTCCATAATGATTGGCAGTCTTAGAAACCCTATACAGGATCACTATGAGTAGGAACTGATTGGATAGCATATAATCACCACCATCACAACAGTGTTTATACATGAACATTGCTTAACCGATAGCCTGAAAAAGATGTTGAGCCTTTAAAAAATTTAAAATTTTTACAGGAATCAAACATATTATTTAATTATAATTCCCTGTTCCTAAAAACACAGACCTAAAAGTTAAACTTATTTTAATGTTTAAAGTTTTTTTCCTGGTCTTTTAATAACATTGTATTTACTTAAAATATAAAATAGAATATTTTATTATGATATTATAATGGCTTACTCAAAATGTCTAAGGATCTTCCTTTACTGACAAGCTCAGTGATTCTTAATACTAGTATGTCTGTCTGTTAATGAATATGAATAAATATATAAATGTTTTACACTGTTGATTTATAATAAGGGCAAATTGGTTGTGTTGCTAATTATGGTGGCTTAGTTTACAAAAAGGAAAGAAAACAGAAGCTGTTTGTAAGATGTCAAATTAACATCTAATTTAAACCTTCCAAAAGACACTAATAACAGCTGTGCTTTTCTTATATATTTTTTGAGCTATTAAACTCTCTCCACAGAAGCATGTGGTATGGCAACTTAAAAATGTTTCATAATGCTGTGAGTTCTATATCACATGACTGTTGTAATATATTTAACTTGAAACCAAGTATTTATGAAGGCATTATATGAAATGAAGTCCTGAAATATATTCAGTAAGTGCTGAGAATCCTACTTGTGGTATGAGATTTCTTAAGTTTGCATGTCAATGTTATTTTGTATTATAATATATTAAACTGTGTTATTGTTCTTGTTAAGTACCATGGAGTCATCTCCGACTCATAGTGACCCTGCACAGGGTTTCCGAGGCTATAAATCTTTATGGAAGCAGAACACCTTATCTTTCTCCCGCGGAACCGCTGGTAGTTTTGAACTGCGACCTTGAGGTTGGCAGCCCGACTCGTAACCACTATATATAATTATGGAGAAGTCAACTAAAAATGTCTACTGAGAAAATTTAAACTCTGAATTTCTATGATGCCAGCAACAAACTTTAATATAAAATAAATACCTGTAGAACATACTTACAGCATCAGACACTTTAATTATATTATGATGTTGTCAGAAAGTAACATTGGTCCTCTATTATTGTTGTTGTTAGGTGTCATAAAGTCGATACTGACTCATAATGACCCTACACGCAACAGAATGAAACACTTCCTGGTCCTGGGCCAACCTCACAATCCTTGCTATGCCAGAGTCCATTGCTGTTGCCACTGTGCCAATCCATCTAGTTGGGGTCTTCCTCTTTTTATTCAACCCTCCACTTTAACAAACATGATATTCTTCAACAGTGATTTGTCTCTTCTGATACTATATTCAAAGTATGAGAAATGAAGTCTTG
>NW_006408545.1:1891559-1892398 GCF_000296735.1 Chrysochloris asiatica | reverse complement strand
CTGTAAGATAAGGTTTGAATTGTTCTTAAGTTCACTCAGCTTGAATAATGCTGAACATGTTCTTCCTTTTTTATTATCTAACTTCAGGTCTTTGCACATTTCATTATAATATTTGACTTTGTTTTCTCAAGATGACCATTGAAATTTTCTGTTCAGTTCTTGTACTTCCACACTTCTTCCATTTGCTTCAGCATCTGCACACTGAAGAACAAGTTTCAGATCTCTTCTGATATCCATTTTTGTCTTTTCCTTCTTTCTTGCCTTCTTCAAGACCTTTCACTTTCTTCCTGTATGATGCTCTTGATGTCATCCCACAATTCTTCTCATCTTTAGTCTTCAGTGTCTAATACAGCAAATCTGTTCTTCAGATTATCTCTAAATTCATGTGTGATATATTCAAGGTCATACTTTGGCTCTTTTGGATTTGAAATTTTCTTCAGCTTCAGCCTAAATTTAAGTATGCTCAATTGATGGCCTGTTCTACAGTCTGTCCCTGGTCTTGCTTTGGCTGAAGACCTGGAGCTTTTCTGCCATCTTTTTCCACAGCAGTAGTCATTTTGGTTTCTGTGTATTTCATCTGTTGAGTTCCATGTGTATGGTTATCTTTCATGTTGTTTAAAAAAGGTATTTGCAATGAAGAAGTCATTGGTCTTGAAAAAATTATATCATGTACTCTACAGCATTGTTACTATCACCAAGGCCATATTTTCCAACTACTGATCCTTCCTTTTTTTCCAACCTTTGTATTACAATTGCCAGTAATTATCAATACATCTTGATTGCATGTTTGATCAATTTCAGACTGAATAAGTTGGTAGAATTCTTCAATTTCATCATCA
>NW_006408545.1:1888580-1890114 GCF_000296735.1 Chrysochloris asiatica | reverse complement strand
AGGAGAATATTAAAAGTACCATGGGCTACCAAAAGAACAAAGAAATATGTGTTGGACGAAGTACAGTTAGAATGCTCTTTACAAGCCAGCATGGCCAGACTTTGTCTCTCATACTTATTATCAGAAGGGACCAGTTCCTGGAGAAGGATATCATGCTTGGTAAAGTGGAAGGTCAGTGAAAAAGGGGAAGACCCAGAATGAGAGGGATTGGCACAGTGACAGCAACAATGGGCTCAAGTGTGGCAACAATTGTGAAGTTGGCAAAGGATCATGAGATATTTCAACCTATTGTGCCCACTTAATGGTAGTTAACAATAATAACAATATTTTATTTTTATAATTTGATTAACTTAAATGATTCGACAGACAGTATTAGTTTTATTAGTTGTTGTTGTTAAGTGTCTTCGAAGCAGTGCTGACTCATAGATACCCTGTATAGGGTTTTCAAGGAGTGTCTGCTGGGTTTGAACTGCCAACCTGTAGTTAAGAGCTCAGTGCTTATCCTACAGTGCCGTATCAGTATTATACAGACGATGATGAAACCTACATTGAAATAAAATTATGAACTTCATTTCTTTTGTTGTTGCTGTTAAGTGCCGTCGAGTCAGTTCAGATCCACAGCGACTCTGTATAGGCTTTCCAAGGAGCAGCTGAGAAGTTTGAACTGGCGACCTCCCTTATGTATACTTATATACTTTTCCTCTGACCTGTTTCCTATTCCAGGTCATTTATATTTGATGATTAAGACAAATACCACAGATAATGAAATGAATGTGTGCATATGCACATATACGACCATGATCATAAATATCCCAAATTTATCATATACCAAAAATATCAATCATGTTTTTTGTGGGTTTTTTTTGTCTTAAAATACAAATTATGATGTCCTGACACATAATGCAAAAACGATGTAACATAAATGATTCATTTTTACCTTTGGGATAATATTGATTAGTGCTTTTGCATTATATTTTTCTATTTTTTTCTGTATTTTATAAACCTTTTCCCTTCAGTAAATTTGAAAATCAGAAGTACAAAATGTAACATAATTTTCAGTAGGATTAAAAATCTATGTACAGCATGTAAAAGATATTACAATTCATAATAGCCATAATTCACTTACTCCATTATTAGAGACTGTGAAAAATGATGAGTCAACTTATATTAAGTACTGCTGATGTTCAAGGTAATATGCCACTTAGCATAAATCAGTTATCAAGAGAAAACATTATCATTAATCTAGAATCTATATGTTAATACTCCAGAATATGAGAACCATTTTAGGAGTAACAATAAATTAGAAAAATGCAAAACAAAGAAGCAATTATTTTAAAACTCTTAGTCCTGTAGTTACCTGGTTGTTGTTGTTAGGTGCCATCAAGTTGGTACCTAGTCATAGCAATCCTATGCACAAGAAAACTAAAAACTGCTGGATCCTGGGTCAAACTCACAATTGTTGCCAAGCTTGAGCCCACTGATGCTGCCACTTTGACAATCCATCTCACTGGGGGTCTTCCGCATTTTTTCTGAC
>NW_006408545.1:1879962-1886933 GCF_000296735.1 Chrysochloris asiatica | reverse complement strand
ATTTCTTCCATTTGCTTTAGCATCTCTATACTGGAGAGCAAGTTTCAGTGTCTCTTCTAACATCCATTTTGATCTTTTCCTTCTTTCTTGTCTTCTTAATGACTTTTTGCTTTTTTTCATGCATGATATTCTTGAGGTCATCCCACAACTCATCTGGTCTTCGGTATTTAGTGTTTAATGTATCAAATCTGTTCTTCAGATGATCTCTCAATTCAGGTGGGAAATATTCAAGGTCATATTTTGGCTCTCATGAACTTGTTTTCACTTTCTTCAGTTTAGTTAATTTAGCTTAAACAATTTTAAGGGCTGTTTGGCTTAAGGTCATTATTTATCCACAAAGTGTATATTTAAGAAGACACTTGGAATGCTTCTGAAATGTACAAGACAACATGCCATATTGGCTGTAATTTCACAGATTAAGTAAATATTAACCTTGATATTAAGGCTAATATTTTGTAAGTACAGATTGCTTTTGGTTTGCATGGATGTTTGGTTTAGTTCCTTCCATTTTAGAGTAAAACAAAGTTTTAGCATTATCTTTGTATATCACTGAGGGTTTTATTTATCAGAAATCTTTTTGTTTTGTGTGTGTATGGTAAAGTGTGGGTATGCTTATTGTATAAAACAATGAAAGTATAAAGCAAAGAAACTTATGAAAATGTTTTTTTTTATTTTTTATGTGGTTGAAACATCCATTCTGAAATAATAGGATAACAGTAATTCTGAAGAACACAGAAGATATCCAATACTATCATGTTGATTCAATTTATAGTGACCCTATGTAGGCTTTTTGAGATTGTAGATTTTTACAGGAACAGAAAGTCTTATATCTCTCCCACTGAGCAGTGGAGTAAGGCTTTCTGCTCCTGTAAAAATCTATGTCTCAACAAGCCTACATAGGGTCGCTATAAATTGAATCAATGCGATGGTATTGGATATCTTCTGTGTTCTTCAGAATTACTGTTTTCCTATTACTTCAGAATGGATGTTTCACATCACATGGAAACAAACATTTGAACTGCTGACCTTGTGATTAACAACCTTGTGCTTATCCTACAGTACTACATCTTAAGTGTAAGATAAGAGATAACAATAAGAATATAATTTCATGAAAGAGTAAGCAAAAATTCAGTAGAAAGGATCAACAAAAGTTGGTTCTTGATAAATATTAGTAACAATATTGACAAAAATGAAATCTTGGTTCCCAAACTTTTTTGTTTATTGACACACCTATGAAAATATGTAACGGTGTAGCACATAGTATTTAACCAAAAAGACTGCTCAAATCTCAATTATGGCTTAGTGCCACAGGTTCTCCAAGTCTCTGAGGAGTGAGTGGTTCCACTTAACCTGTTCATTGCACTCTTAACTGCTGCAGTACTTCTGGGAAAGTACTTTGAGTAAAAATCCCTATAATGACAATGATGAAGTTGTTATTGCTAGGTGTTATCGATTTACAGAGACCTTATGCACAAGAGAACAAAATACTTACCTGTTCTGCACAAACTTCACAATCACTGCCATGCTGGAACCCATTGCTGCTACCATTTGTGTCCATCTATCTCTTTGGGGTCTTCCTCTATTTCGTTGACTCTTCATTTTGACAAGCATGATGTCCTTCTTCATGGACTGGTCTTTCCTGATAACATGTCTGAAATGTGAGAGAGCATTCAGGTTGTACTTCTTCTAGCATACATTTGTTTGTTTATTTGACAGTTCATGGTACTTTTAATATTCTCTTCCAACACCATGAGTCAAATATAACAATTATTCTATGGTCTTCCTTATTCATTGCCCAATTTTCACATGCACATGAGATTATTGAAAATACCATGGTTTTGGTCATTTGCACCTTAGTCCTCATACTGACATCCTTGCTCTTCAACATTTTGAATGGGTCTTGTGCAGCATATTTGCCTACTGCAGTACATTGTTTGACTTCTTGACAGCTGCTTCCATGAGTGTTCATGTTTAATATGAGTAAAATGAAATATTTGACAATGTCAACCTTTTCTCCATTGATCTTGATGTTATCTATTGGTCCAGTGCTGAGAATTTTTGTTTTCTTTGAAATGAGATGCAACCCATACCAAAGGATGTGGGCTTTGATCTTCATAAGTCATTATTTTAAACTCTCTTTGTGCTCAGCAAGCAACAAACTTACAGACAAGTGCTGTGAACAAAAAATAGAGTATATAAATAATCAATATTAGCATGATCCATAATATATAGAGAAATTTAAAGTAATACAAAACTATAACAAACTTTTATAAAGTTAATGAAAATTTCCAAAACTATAAAAATATATGATTAAATATTAATGCCTCTGTGAAAAATTTGGAGACTGAGTGTCTGATAGTGTAGTGATTATAAGTCAGGGTGCTAACCAAAGGTTAACAGTTTGAAATTACCAGCCATTCAAAGGGAGAAACATGAGGCTTTCTGCTCCATAAAGATTTACAGCCTAAGAAACCCTATGCAGCATGACTGAGTCAGAACTGACTCCACAGCATATCACCACTATCACCACGTATGAATTAAATGTGATACAATAGAATGCTGCAATTATTGAACAATACCAATATTTATGCAAATAAAACATACTAGAGATAATTAAAAACATTTGTTGTGGTGCAAATGACAGGAAATTGCCAGAAATTCAAGTCAAATTCTGAAGAAGTCAAGGAGTGAAGGATAGCTTTGGTGATGTCAGATGAATCTTGGCTGAAAGCTGAGAATATCAGAAAGATGTTTTCAAGTATTTGATTAACTATGCAAAGTAATTTGACCACGTGGGTCATAATAAACTGTGGATTAACATTGCAAAGAATAGGAATTCGAGGACACTTAATTGTGCTCATGTGTAATCTGTAGAGAGAAGTAGTCATTTGAGCACAACAAGGGGATACTGCATATTTTAAAATCATAAAAAGTGCACATCTGGCTTATATCTTTTTACTACACTAATTCAATCTGTATGCTGAGTAAATGATCAGAGAAGCTAGACTGTATGAAGAAGAATGCAGCAACAAGAATCGAGGAAGACTCATTAACAAGATATTATATGCAGATGACATAGCCTTGTTTGATGAAACTAAAGGGAACTTAACCTACTAATTAAGATAAAAAACAACTATAGCATTTGTTGTTGTTAAGTGCCATCGAGTTAGTTCCAACTCATAGCAACCCTGAATAGGGTTTCCAAGAAGCAGCTGGTGAGCTTGAACTGCTGACCTTGTGGTTCAAACTGACCTTTCAGTCCAGAAAATCAACCCACAATGCCTTAACAAGACATATACCTCAAGATATAGAAGATAAATTCTTCACAACATTTGACTTGAATTTACAATCAATGCCCATGGAATAGCAGTCAGGAAATTATATGTTGTACTCCATTGGGTTCACCTGCATTACAAAGCAAAGATGTCACCCTAAAGACTAAGGTGCACCTGACTCAAGCCATGGAATTTTCAATGGTTTCATTTGTATATGAAAGCTGGAGAATGAGTAAGGAAGACTAAAGTAGAATTGATGTGTTTGATTTATGATATTGTGAATAATAATGAATATACTATGGACTACAGAAAAACAAATCTGTTGTGTAAGTAGTACACCCAGAATAAATTAGAAGCAAGGAGGGCAATATTTTGTCTAATGTACTTTTTACAAGTTATCAGGAAGGACCAATTCCTAGAGGAAGAGATCATGCTTGGCAAAACAGGGGTTCCATAGAAGAGGACCCTCAATTAGATGGGTTGACACAATGTCTACAACAATGGGCTCAAACATTGTTTGATTGTAAATACGGGGCAGGACTCAGCAGTGTTTCATTCTGCTGTCTATAGGGTCACTCTGAGTCAGAACTGACGGATGACACATCAAAACAATACAACAAGGGGATTCAATGTCTATCTGTAGTTCCTGAAATTGAATCAGAAATGACCTATCTCCTTACAAGAAGGTCTCTGGATTATTTAGTTTTTAAAATTTTTATTTAGTTCTAACAAACTTTCAAGGTAAGAACCATTCCAATCTTTTTTTCTGTACTTTTTAGAGAGTAGGATAGGGAACACTTTTGTTTTCTAAAACAACACAATCCATTCAATCTTTCTTTCATAGTTAAAATGCCTCGTGTTGATATTATTTCTTTTACATGTTCTTATATTTATTTTTTCTTTGTTTGAAAAATTTAGTTGGACTTGCTAGGATTTCCTCAAACTTTTTTTTTCTTCCCATTGTTGTTGTTGTTGTTAAGTGCCGTCGGGTCAGTTTCGACCCATAGCGACCCTGAATAGGGTTTCCGAGGCTGTACATCTTTACGGGAGCAGATCGCCTCATCTTTCTCCCGCGGAGCAGCTGGTAGTTTCGAACTGCTGACCTTTCGGTTCGCAGCCCGATTCGTAACCACTATGCTACCAGAGCTCCATAGTAGCTTTATTTTTCTCTCTGCTTTTCTTGCTGTGTCTGATTTTTCTTCAAATTTCACTGTTGCATTTTATAGGCTTGGTTTCATTGTTGGATGAGTAAATCATCCTTTCTCAGGCACCTTATAAAAATGGTGGTATCTAAGCTCCTTTAACATTACCAGGAAGTAGAAGGATAATAAAAATTAACATCAGCCCAAGGCCAATTCCTATGTGGTGGAGATCAGACATGCCTCCAGTCTCCAACCTTCTTTAACAATTCTGACACCAATCGTCCTATCCATGGCATTCTCTACTTTTATGCCAGTTTCAATAATTTGATGCAATGATTACACAGAACTCACAATACTCCTAACTGTGGGGTTTATCAGGGAAAGAACTGGTTACAATATAAGAACAGGAACACACAGGATAAAGTTCTTCCATCAGGACAACATCTTCTCTGTTGTGCTCACAGTCACACTCAGATCCAGACATGGCCTGCTTAGACAAAAGATACAAAGCTCTTTTGGCACTTAGCCTTTCAGCCCACGGTTCTTTGCCACTTCCCCTTCTTGGACAAATGTATCTCTGCAGATTAAGCATGCCCATTCTGCCAGTAAACCTCTATCTGAAGACACTAGCTTTAGCTCCATGGGTCGGCAAGCTTAGCTCACTCTCTTTCCATTAAATACCTCAAGGCACCCCATTGTGCCAGCAAACCTCAGTACTCAAAAGCATTCAGCTTTCTCATTCATTCCAGGGGTCAGGAAGTTTGTCGCTTTAACTCCTGCTTTTGTTACTGCTGCCTCTGTTTTTTTCCTTCTATCTCTAGCATCACCAATCTTTGTCTCTAGGATTGAGGAGGCTTAACATAGGGATCTCCAACTCCAAAGGACATGCTTCATGCATGGCTCTTCTTTATTTTGTTTTCTTTCAACCTTTTATTGTGAATTGAGTGAAGCTTTATGGAGAAGATCAACAGTTTTGTATTCAACGAGTCATATTCTTTGTTTCATCTCAATAATTGCAATTCCCTTCATGTAACAACAATCATCCCACTTCCTCCCTGTGGTTTTTTAATTTCCATTCCATCCTCCTTCCACCCCTTCTCAACTTTTTCTTAGATAAATGTTATTGCTTTAATTTTGAATGGTTGACCACTCCATTGTGAACATACTTCACTAGTGTTGTTGCCCGCCCCCATATACAAATCTACTGCTTGACTAAAAAATGGACCACTAAGGTGAGTTCTGTTACAGATCTGAAAGGTAGTTGAGGGCCATAGTTTCAGACTCCTCCAATCTCTTTCTGACCAGTAAACCTGGCCTTTTATAATATATATTCTCCCATTGTATCAGAGACCTTCTAAGGCGATTACTTTCAGAACTACTTAGTAGTAGCTAAGCACTATCTAGTACTCTTGGTCTCAAAGTGGCAGAGACTGATGTTCACATATCCCATTAGTTCATTGCACTAGTTGATTTAAAACATCTTCAGATTTTCATTAGTCTCTTTCTTCTGCACAAAGAGAAACCAATAATTGCACCTAAGATGGCCACTCATAAGCTTTTAAGATCCAAGTCTCTACTCACCAAAGTAGGTTGTAGAACACAGTCATTGTGGACTATGTTATGTTAATTGATCATTCAGTCCCCAGAGACTATGGTCCTGAGTCCTCGGACCCAGCACCTCATTGTCTTAAGATGCTTGATAATATATAAGAAATATTCATCCTTTTGCCCTCTGTATGGCCCACTGCATTCATAGGTGTGTTTGCAGCAAAGGAAATTATCCAGGTACAAATATCCTCCGTAAAACTCAATATTTGTGGGTATGCACCACTCTCTCACCCATACTAGTTTAGTCTATGTATCTAGTCATGTATTTACCTGCAGGACACTATATTTGCAAGGTTGTATATATGACACTATTTACCTATATCTCTTTTAACCCTTTTATACATCCCTGTGTCTTTGCTTGTCTTCATTATTCTTCTACCACCTCCCATTTCTTGTATGTTGCCCTACCTGTCACCCGAGTTAACATGTGATTACCCAATATCAACTCCCGGTGTGGCACTGTAGGATAAGCACTGGACTGAAAGGTGAGTTTGAAGTGCAAGCTTAGCAATTCAAGTTCACCAGTCACTCCTCAGAAACCCTAAACACTCTCACTATGGGCTGGAACTGACTCAACAGCACTTAACAACAACACAATAACGAGTAATTTATTCTCTTTTACCTCCCACCAATGGGAATTATCAAAGAATGATTCTTTTAGCATAAAAAACATTTTTTTTTGAGTTTTGTTAATAGTGATTTCATACAATATTTATCCTTTTGTGGTTGACTGATTAAATCAGCATGATGTCCTCCAGGTTCATCCATGTTTTTAGTGGTTTTTAGCAGTTTGCAGATGCATCAAAATTCTTCACTGTTTCACAGTATTTCACTGGGTGTATGCAATATATATTTTTTAATCAATTCTTAGATTTATGGGCATTTATACTGTCTCCATATTTTTGCTATTGTGAATAGTGTTGCAATGAATATAGGGGTGCATATA
>NW_006408545.1:1871538-1879276 GCF_000296735.1 Chrysochloris asiatica | reverse complement strand
TTTGGCAGCCCATGGCACTTTCAGTATTCTCCTCCAACACCATAACTCAAATGCATCAATTCTTCTGCAAATGTCAAGGCTTGAATTTTTTCTTCAGTTCCCCCAGCTTGAGAAATACTGAGTATGCTATTCCTTTTTGATTTTCTGACTCCAGACCTTTGCACATTTTGCTGTAATATTTGACCTTGTCTTCTTCAGCTGACCTTTGAAATTTTGTGTTCAGCTCTTGTACCTCCTCTTTTCTTCCATTTGCTCTAGCATCTTTATGCTGGAGACCAAGTTTCCGTGTCTCTTCTTACATCCATTTTGATCTTTTCATTTTCTCTTGTCTTTTTAATGACATTTTGCTTTCTTCATGTATGATGTTCTTGATGCCATCGCACAACTCAGCTCACGTATGCCTAAGACAGCGATGTTTATGCATTCCATTTAATTTTTGACAGTTTTCAATTTTCCTAGATTTATACTTCGTACATTCCATGTTCCGATTATTAATGGATGTTTATAGCTGTTTCTCTTCATTTTGAGTTGTGCCCTATCAACAAATGAAGCTCCCATGGGCTTTACTCCCACAGGCTTTACTCCATTTGCAGTATCATGGTCAACTCTACTTTGAGGAGGCAGCTCTTCTCCAGTTGCATTTTGAGTGCCTTCCAACCTGAGCTTCATTTTCTGGCACTGCATCTTACAGTGTTTCTCTGCTATCAATTTGGTTTTCAGTGAGTAAATATTTGGAAATCATTCATCTTTCCTTTTTCCTAGTCTGTCTTCATCTGGTAGCTCATCTGAAACCTGTCCACCATGGGACACCCTGCTGGTATTTTAAATACACGTGGCATAGCTTCCAGAATCACAGTAACTCACAAGCCACCACAGTATGACAAACTGACAGATGGGAAGTGGTGGAAATCCTATACAGGGTTTCTATGGGTTGGAATCGACTCGAGAACACTTACTAATAACAACAAGCAGTGTGGGTGGTTGGCACTCTCTCCACACCCTTTCCAACATTTCTTATTTTCTGCTTTTTTTTTTTTTTTAACTTTGATAGCAATGCTGGAATGAGATGATATCTCATGTTTCTAATGGCTAATGATCAATCACAAGCAATTCTCCCCAGCCTGTTGGCACCTGAATGTGTTTTTTTTTGTTTGTTTGATTTGTGTGTGTGTGTGTGTGTGTTATTTTCTTTTTTTCTTGTAGCAATGTTTAGTTTTCTATAAATTTTAGAGATTACTCCCTTGTCTGATATGTCAATGGGAAAAAAAAAAAAATTCTCCAATCTTTAGCCTCTCTCTTTATTGTTTTAGCAAAATATCTAATGCAAATAAGTGTTTAATTTTTCAAAGATCCCACTCATCTAATTTCCACCACTCATCCATCAGGTTCACATACAGTGGTGGCTTGTATGTTGCTATGGTTCTGGAATCTATGTCACCAGTGTTTAAATACTAGTAGGGTCACTGATGGTAGACAAATTACAACTGAAGTTCTCTACTAAGAGAGACTAGGAAAAAGGAGACAGACTACTTCCAAATACTTAATTACTGAAAATCTTATGAATAACAGTGGAAATCTTTCAAAGAGTACCAGAATACTAAAGCATGAGAAATAGCCCCAGAATTTTATCAGATATCATGCTGGAAGATGAGCCACTCAGGTTGGAAGACACTCCAAACATAGCTGGAGAAGACATGCCTCCTCAAAGTAAAGTTAGCTATGAAGAGGCAACTGGAGTAAAGCTTTTGGGACCATCATTTTCTGATGGGTCACAAGTACAAATGAGGAGAAATAACTGAAAACACTTTTAATAACCATAACATGGAATGTACAAAGTATGAATCTAGGAAAATTGGAAGCTGTCAAAAATGAAACACGCAAACATTGACATCTTAGGCATTAGTGAGCTAAAATGGACTAGTATTGGACATTTTAAATATGACATTCACATGGTTTACTATGGTGGGAATGAAAAATTGAGGAAGAATGTTGTTGCATTCATCATCTAAAAAAAAAAAAAATTTCCAGATCTATCTCTAAGCATAATACTATCTATGATAGAATAATATCCATGAACCTTCAAGGAAGGTTAGTTAATACCACTATTATTCAAATTTATGCACCAACCATGATAGTCAGTGAGGATGAAATTGAAGATTCTATCAACTTCTTTAGTCTATAATTCATAAAACATTCAATCAAAATGTATTGATAATTACCAGTGATTGGAATGTAAATATTGGAAGCAAAGAGGAAGGATCAGTAGATGGAAAATATGGACCTAATAATAGAAATGATGCTGGAGACCACATGATACAATGTTTCAAGACCAATGTCACATGCAAGTAAAATTTTTCAAGACCAATGTCACATGCAAGTAAAATTTTGCTAAAGATAATCCAAAAATGGCTGCAACAGTCCACTGACAGGAAGCAGCCAGGAGTTCAAGCCAGATTCAGATGAGGTCACAGAACAAAGGATATCATTACTGATGTCAGATGGGCCTTGGTTGAAAACAGAAAACACCAGAAAGATATTTAACTGTGACTATGCAAAGGCTTTTGATTTTGTGGATCATGACAGAATGTGAATAAATGGAGGTGAATGATTATTCTGGAACATTTCATTGTACTAATGTGGAAACTATATATAGATCAAGTGGCAGTTGTTCAAATAGAATAAGGGGACACTGAATGACTTAAAATTAGGAAAGGTATGCACCAGCATTGTATTCTTTTACTATACTTATTCAATCTGTATATATGAAAAAATAATCCTAAAAAATGGATTATATGAAGAAGAACCTGGCATCAAGATTGGAGGAAGATTCATTAACAACCTGTGATGTGCAGATAGTACAAACTTGCTTGTTGAAAGCAAAGAGGATTTAAAATACTATGTTACTTTGACCATTCCTTATACACTGGAAATACCTATGTGTTTTGTATTGCTGGGTTGAGTGGTCTATGTAAGTTTATGAGGTCAAGTTGGTTGATTGTGTTGTTTAGTTCCTCTGTGTCTTTATCGAGTTTCTTTACAGGTTTTCTGTCCTTCATAAAAAGTGGTGTATTAAAATCTCATACTATTATTGTAGTGTTTTCTACTTGTTTCAGTAATTCTCCTAGAGTTTGATTTATGCATTTTGAGCCTCTTTCATTGGGTAGGCATTATCCTTTAATCATGAGACAATGCCTACTTTGTCTCTTATGCTGGTTTTTGCATTAAAGATTATCAGAAATTAATATTGGCACTCCTGCTAACTGTTGATTGACTTGAATGAAGGTATTAATTATCTTTTTATTTCTTTAAAAACATTTGTTTTAATTATAAATATGTTACTGCAAAAAATCAAAACAGCATGATAAAACATTAAGTTATTTTCATTGAAATATAAATGTTTAAAATAGTTTGATAAATAAGTTATGAATGGTGGTGGTGGTGGTTATGTGCCGTGGAGTTGGTTCCAACTCATAGCAGCCCTGTACAGGTTCTGAGGCTGTAAATCTCTACATGAGCAATAAGCTTCATCTTTCTCCCAAGGAACAGTTGGTAGTTTTAAGCTGCTTACCATGATGTTAGCAGCCCAATTCATAACTGGATATGTAAGTTAATTTCATCAAAATAGATATACAGGTATTTCTGCCTGAATAAGGTAGCTCCTGATACCTTTGATTTAAAAAACATAAGAGTTTTTTGGCACTCTTGTTCACTAGATAGAGCTTGAATAGTATTACATTAATATTGTAAGAAAAAATAAAATATTAATTTTAAATAATGAAATACAACAACTTTAAATTGTAAGGAAGTTACAGCTCTTGTGTGTGTCAGAGTTCGTGATGGGCAGAAACTTCTATTAAAATAAGTTGTTATTAGAATATCACAGAAATAAATTTGTGAAAACCACACATTTCAGATGACTTGAAATCATAAAATTGAATATTAGAAAGCAGAAATTGGCTTTTAGTTTTTAATGTGAGAAATATAAGAAATATCGATTATTTTGTCTAAAAATTTAGTTCAAGATCAGAAATATAAATGAAGATCAGGTAACATGAGAAATATAATATTGCTTAAAGTGGAAACAAGTAGAAATTATACACAAAATCAAGTCTATCTGGCAGAATGCTAGACTAGCAGAGGAAGATTTAGCAACCACTCCAGATTGTAGGCTGAATCATCAGGGTTGATAAGAAGGGAAGTGCACTGCATGGGTTATAGAAATTACATGGCAATTCTACAACTGTATTATTCATCTTAAACTCAACACAGATGCTGAATTTTGAAAAGGATTGAAAAATAGAACATGTTGGAATTGATGAAAATAAGTTCAGGTGATGCGGTAATATATAAAAGACAATACCACCGGGTAATGAAGACAAGAGCAGTTTTCCTCCAGGTCTCAACAATGTCACCAAGTCATCTCATTTCTTTCAGCCTTGCTGTTGCCATCTGTCAAATGAAAACACTTGAATAAACAGCTCACACTTTGTAGAACTCAGGTTTTAAAATGAAACAAATTAGGTATACATAAACAATAAAGATACCAATTTAGCTGTTTTAAATAAGTGACATGTTGTTTTTAAGTGCTGTTGAGTAGATTCTAACTCAAGGCGACCATGACGTGAACAGGATTTCCGAGTAGAAATTGGTGAGTTTGAGCCACTGACATTCTTAGCAGTCCAGGGCTTATTCTATAGCACCACACCAAAAGTTCAAATATGTGATTTGGTATCCTATAATAATTGATAAAACTGATAAATTTTGTACCACATCTATTGATAATAAAGAAAAGAAATAGGCTTAAGTGATAGTAAGAGCAATTCAGGTTAGACAAATGATTCTCAATCCTCATTGCTTTAGAATCAACCAAAGACCATTCTACAAAATAAAGACAACATCCTGAAACCCCAATATTATAGTTCAAGTGCTCTGGTGTATATTCAGGTATAATTCCATTTTAACATGCTCCCTAAACTTTCTAACTTTCAATCAATTAGGTGTGGAGACCACTAGATTAGACATAATACATTATAAATGCCAATAAATAAATTCCCAACACCATCTGTCAGTTTGTTGTACTTTAGTATATTATCTCTTTTGGAGGGCAGGGGAAGGGAAGGAAAGGTTTATTTTCATTAATCTTTTTAATGCAAGCTTGATTAATAACACTTCCAGAATTTCACAATTTCAAGGCTAAGGTTCCGATGAAGGTAATATAGTTACCAATTTAATATAAATGAAGTTTTACAAAAATGCTAAAAGTAGTCTGATCCCTTAAAGGAAAATATAAATGATCCAGACTCTAGACTTAATAATGTAAGTACACTTGAGTACTGTAACAGTCGGTGATAATAAGATCTCTATTGAAGATCAAAAAGAAGCATAGTATTTATTCTACAACATGTATGCTTTGGTCATTAGCATGCTCGTGTGAATAAGGCAATGTGTCAATCCCGGAGAACAAAAGTGGGGCTAGAGTTGCTGTAGGACAGTCATGGCAGCATTGCTGATTCAGAGCAGGGATGTCATCAGGTGACACTTTAGTCATCTTCTCCACAGAGCATAAGGGGAGCTCTCCATTAGTCTCCAGATGTATCACCCTTAATCATGGACTAAAGAGAGGTGACAAAATTCTTCCTAAATTACTTTCGCATGTTAAACAGATCAGTCTCACTCCTGGAAACCATTACTTTGATGAGGGTGTGGTCATCTGTCCCAGCTGCCTTCACAGCATAGTATAGAGTTTCTGCAAGGTAGGCAGGTAGATGTTGAATAGATTTTACAACAGTCAGGAGTTGTTGTTGTCATTAGGTGCCATAGAGTTGATACCAACTCATAGTGACACTATGCACAACAGAATGAAACACTGCCCAATCCTGGGCCAACCTCACTACTGTTGCCACGCTTGTGTCCATCAATGCTGCCACTTAGTCAATTCATCTCGTTTGGGGTCTTCCTCTTTTTCTCTGACCCTCCACCTTACCAAACATGATATCCTTTTCCAGTGACTGGTCTCTCCTGAAAACATGTCTGAAGTATGAGAGACTAAGTTTGGCCATCTTGGCCTCCAAGGAACACTCTGGCTGCACTTCTTCCAAAATGGATCTATTGGTTCTTTTGCCATCCCATGGCACTTTCAATATTCTCCTCCAATACCATAACTCAAATGCATCAATTCTTCTACAGTCTTCCTTATTCACTGTCCAGCTTTCACATGCATATGAGGTTATTGAAAATACCATGGCTTGGGTCAGGCACACCTTAGTCCTCAAGCTGAGAGTTTTGCTCTTCAACACTTTACAAAGGTCTTGTGCAGCAGATTTGGCTAATGCAATACATCATTTTATTTCTTAACTATGCACCACTAAATGCACCTGGTGTGGCAATGTGGGTTAATGCGCTGGACTACAAAGTTGGTTTGAACCACAAGATTGGTGGTTCAGGCTCACCAGTTGCTCCTCGGAAATCTTATGTAGGGTTGTTATGAATTGGAATTGAATCAAAGGTACCTAACAACAACAACAACAAACACACCACAAAAGCAATGATCTGGAGTCCTGTTGTGGCACTGTGGGCTAATGCTCTGAACCACAGGTTGGTTTGAACCACAAATAGTCAGCTCAAATTCACCAGATGCTTCTTGGAAACCCTATACATGGTCGCTATGAGTCAGAACCAACTCAATAGCACTTAACAACAACAACAAAGCCAATGATGAAAAAAATTGAAATTGTTTATGAATTCATTCAATCTGAAATTGGACAAAACTGAAATAAAGATGCACTGATATCTACTGGTAATTGGAATACAAAAGTTGTATACAAAAACATGTAATAGTTGGAAAACATGGCTTTGG
Organism: Chrysochloris asiatica; assembly: GCF_000296735.1. Lineage (NCBI taxonomy): Eukaryota > Metazoa > Chordata > Mammalia > Afrosoricida > Chrysochloridae > Chrysochloris > Chrysochloris asiatica. The sequence goes on along the minus strand of NW_006408545.1, from coordinate 1,872,420 downwards.
TGATACAACCAACCAACGTACCTTATCATTGAATTTTGTTTATTGCAAGTACCCTTTAAACAATTTAAATAGTGACTGTATACATGAACTTTGCTGGATGAGATACACAGAAATCAAATTTACTACATCTGAGTAACAGATGATGAGGAAACTCAATATCATTAGTGAAGATATAATGATAGGCTGATGGTGGAACACAACATCAGTTGCTCATAAGCAAGTTCAGGTTGAAACTGAAGAAAACAAATAAATCCAAGGTGGCCAAGCTATGATCTTGAATATAACCCACTTGAATTTACAGACTATCTCAAGAAAATATTTAACACAGTGAACACTAATGATCAAAGGCAAGACAAGTTGTAGGAAGCATTAGGAACATCATATAAGAAGAAAGCAAATGATCATTAAAAAGAGAAGAAAGTTAAAAAAGACCAAAATGTATATCACAAGAGACTCCACAACTTGTATTTGAACATAGAGAAGCTAAAACAAAAGGGAAAAATGGTCCAGGTACAGATTCCTCATGAGCGCAATGAAATGTTCTGGAATATTCATACTCGCAATGTTGTCCATAGCTTGTCATGAGCCACACAATTGAAAGCCTTAGTGTAGTCAATAAAGCATAGGTAAACATCTTTCTGATATTCTCTGTTTTCAGCCAAGATCCATCAGCTATCAGCAATGATATCCCTTGTTCCACTTTAGACTTCCTCCCTATGTATCATTGGCTCTTGATCATATGTTACCGATGAACATTCACTATTTCCTTTTGGTACCGTGACTCTGTGTATTTCTTCCATCTTCTCTTGATGCTTTCTGTATCATTCGATAATGTACTCAGAGGATCTTTCAATAATGAAAGTTGGGGCTTGAATTTTTTCT
>NW_006408545.1:1865645-1870773 GCF_000296735.1 Chrysochloris asiatica | reverse complement strand
GTTTATGCATTCCATTTCATTTTTGACAACTTCCAATTTTCCCAGATTCATACTACGTACATTCCATGTTCTGATTTTTAATGGATGTTTTAATGGATTTTTAGTTGTGCCCCATCAGTAAATAAGGTCCTGTGGACTTTTCTCCCACGAGCTTTACTCCATTTGCATTATCACTGTCAACTCTACTTTGAGGAGGCAGCTCTTTCCCAGTCGCATTTTGAGTGCCTTCCAACCTGAGGGACTCATTTTCTGGCACTATATCTGACAGTGTTTTTCTGCTATTCATAAGGTTTTCTGTGACTTAATATTCGGAAGTAGTTCATAACTCTTTCTTCATAGTCTGTCTTTGTCTGGAAGCTCATCTGAAACCTGTCCACCATGGGTGACCCTGCTGGTTTTTTAAAATATCGGTGCCATAGTTTTCAGAATCACAGCAACTCACAAGCCACCACAGTATGAAAAACTGATAGACAAGTGTTGGCCATTTGGTTTTATGTGGAAAGTGTCACTTTATAGATGTTTACTTATGCTTTATTCACTACACAAAGGCCTTAAATTGTGAGTATTATGACAAGCTGTGGACAACATTAAGAAGTCTGAGTATTCTGGAACTCTTAATTGTTTTCATGGGAAACCTGTATATAGACTAAGATGCAGATATTTGAACAGAACATGGGAACACTGAATGGTTTAAAATTAGGAAAGATTTTCGACAGAATTGTATTATTTCACCATATTTTTTCAACCTGTATGATGAGCTAATAATCCAAGAAGCTGGATTCTATGAAGAAAAACGTTCCATCAGGATTGGAGGAAGACTCATTAACAACATGCAATATGCAGATAATACAACCTTGCTTACTGAAAGTGAAGAGGACTTAAAATACTTACTGATGAAGATCAAAAAGCACAGCCTTCAGTATGGATTGCATCTAAATGTAAAGAAAACAAAAATCTTCATACTGGACCAATAAACAACATTCTTATCAATGGAGAAAAGATTGAAGTTGTCAAAGACTTCATTTTTCTTGGATTAACCTTCAGCACTCATGGAAGCAGCAGTCAAGAAATCAAATGACATATTGTATTGTGCAAATCTCCTGCACAAGATATTTTAAAAGTGTTGAAGAGCAAAGATGTCAGCTTGAAGACTAAGGTGCACCTGACTCAAGCCATGTTTTTTTCAAAAACCTCATGTGCATGCAAAAGTTGAACAGTGAATATGAAATATCGTAGAAGAATTGATGCATTTGAGTTCTGGTGTTGGAGGAGAATATTGAAAGTGCCATGAGCTGCCAAAAGAACCAACAGATCTGTGCTGGAAGAAGTGCAGCCAGATTGCCCTTGGAGTTCAGGATGGCCAAACTTAGTGTCTAATACTTTGGACATATTGTCAGGAGGGACCAGTCACTGGAGAAGGATATCATGTTTGGTAAGGTGGAGGGAGGGTCAGAGAAAAAGAGAAAAACCTCCAGCGAGATGGATTGGCAAAGTAGCAACATCAGTGGGCTCAAGCATGGCAACAATCATTTCAAGGGGTAGCATATGATCAAGAAATAATGATATTGGCAATTGTACAAGCTTCATTGAAGACATTGGAGAAAAACAAAGCTCCAGAAATTTACAAGATGTAAACTGGAATGTTTTGACAAACTGAATACTGAAGTTGCTCACTCATCTATATCAAGAAATTTGGAAGACAGCTACCTTGTCAATCAATTGGAAGAGATCCACATCTATGCTCATTTCAAAGAAAGGTGATCCAACTTAATGCTGAAATTATTGAACAATATAATATCACATGCAAGTAAAATGTTGATGAACACAATTTAAAAGATGATGTCGCAGAAAATTGGTAGTGAGCTGACAGAAATTCAAGCTATTTTAGAAGAGGACATGGAACAAGAGATATCGTTTTTGACGTCAGATGAATCTTGGTTGAAATGACAGAATGCCAGATGGATGTTTACTTGTGTTTTATTGACTACCCAAAGGCTTTTGACTGTGTGGATCATATTAAACTATGGACAACATTACAATGGATGTGAATTTCAGAGCACTTTACAGTGCTCATGTGAAACCTGTACATAGATCACAGCAAGATGTGTGAATAAAACAAAAGTACACTAAGTGGTTTAAAATCAGAAAAAGTGGGTGGCAGGGTTGTATCCTTTCACAATACGTATTCAATATGTTTGTTGAGCAAATAATCCAAGAAGATGGATTATATGACAAAGAACATGATATAAGGATTAGAGAAAGACTTATGAACAACTTGTGATAATGCAAGTAACAATCTTGCTAGCTGAAAGTGATGAGGACTTAAAGCACTTACTCATGAAGATAAAGGAATATAAACTCATTAGCATGAGTTACAATTCAAAATAAAGAAAATAAAAATCCTTACAACGGGACCAATAAGCAACATCATGATGCATAGGGAAAATACTGAAATCGTCAAGGATTGTATTCTACCTGGATCTATAAGCAGTGTTCGTGGATATAGTAATCAAGAAGTCAAAGGATATCACTCATTTTTCAGTTTGTCATAGTATGGTGCCTTGAGTGTTTCTGTGATGCTGGAGGCTATGCCAAAGTATTTTAAATGTCAGATGGGTACACCCATGGTGGACAAGTTTCATCTGAGCTGAATATTTAGCAACTGAAAATATTATGAATAGCAGCAAAACACTGTCAGATAACGGAATAATGAAACATAATGAATATCACCAGAATATAGTCTGATATAGTTAGTACCAGAAGATGAGCCTCTCAGGTTGAAAGGCCCTCAAAATAAGATTGTAGAAAATGTGCCTTCACAAGCTGAGTTGCCTATGATGACGTGAATGGGATAAAGCTTTCGGGACCTACATTTGCTAATGGGACACAACTAAAAATGAAGAGAAACAGCTATAAACATCTATTAACAAACAGAACATGTAATGTACAAAGTATGACACTAGGAAAATTAGAAATTGTCTAAAATGTAATGGATGCATAAAGATTGATATTCTATACATTAGTGAGTTGAAATGGACTGGTATTGGATATTTTGAAACTAATGTCATATGGTTTACTATGCCAGGAATGAAAAGTTGAAGAGCAATAGCATTGCATTCATCATAAAACAGAACATTTCAAGATCTATCTTGAAGTATAATACCGTCTATGATAGGATAATATCCATACACCTACAAGAAAGACTAATTAATACCACTATTATTCAAATTTATGCAACCAGCAAATTTATCCAACCAGTAAAGCCAGTAATGATGAAATTAAGAAATTCTACCAACTTCTTCAGTCTTAAATTGATCAAACATGCAATCAAGATATTTTGATAATTACTGTTGATTGCAATGCAAATATTGGAAACAAAGAGAAAGGATCTGCACATGGAAAATATGGACTTGATAAAAGAAACAATACTAGAGATTCCATGTTAGAATTTTGCAAGACCAATGACTTGCTCATTGCATATGCTTTTTTTTTTTACTAACATAAAAGATGACTGTACACATGCACTACAACAGATGGAATACACAGAAATTATGTCTTGAATACACAAAAAATGGAAAGTCAGAATGTCCCTTAGAAGCAAGGGTGGCCAGACTTTGTCTCATATACTTTGGATATGTTATTCAGTGGGACTTGTCCCTGAATTAGGACATCATACTTGGTAAAGTAGCTATTGTCAAGTTGGTTCTGACTCATAGCTACCCTGTGAAGTAGAGGGTCAAAAACAAAGAGAAATAGCCTCAATGAAATGCATTTACAAGATTGTCGAGCCAGTTTTGACTCATAGTCACACTGTATAGGGTTTCTAAGGAAGAGCTGGTGGGTTAGCAGTCTAGTGCTTATCCTAAAACACTACTTCAGAAATCCAACTTTATGATGCTTGTTAGTTAACTTTGGTTGACTTGCCATTTGAAACAATAATTAATATATCTTTCATATAAGTAAGACCCATGTATGCAAGGAAATTACATCACTATACATAGAATCAAGGCATTCTTATTAATTATAAAACATGAGCAACTACCTAAAAGTTCGGCAGTTTGAATCAACCAGATATAGTAGTCTGCTTCTATAAATATTATTGTTGTTGGTAAGGACCCTCAAGTCAGTTCTGGCTCATAGAAATCTTGTATAGGGTTTCTGAGCCTGCAAATCTTTGTCAAAACATAAAGCTTTATCAGTCTCACAAGAAGTGACTTGTGTGCTGGTTTGCAGGCTGGTGGTTATCCTACAAAGTCATCAAGTTCTGAAGAGTATAGTATTATAAAATTAACCAGGTAAGTGCAAAGTGCACACAGTTGTTAAGTGGCCTGTGCAATGGAGTCATGTCAGATTCATAGAGATGCTACACACAACAGAATGGAGCACTGTCTGGTACTGCGTCACCCGCACAATTGCTCTTTTGTTTGACCCCATTCCTTCTGCCACTGTGTCAATCCATTTACGTGTGTGTGTGTGGGGGGGGGGGGTTTCCTTTTGTTCACAGACCCTTAAATTTACCAAACATGATGTTCTTCTTCTCAAGAGATTGGTCCGTCCTGACAACATGCCCTAAGTGTGAGAGACAAAGCCATAACACAAGGCGCATTGTGGCTGTACTTCATCCAACACAGATTTTTTGATCTTCAAATGTAACAGTTTGTCTGTGGTCTCCCTTATTCCTTGACCAACCTCACATACATATGAGGTTATTTTAAATGGCATGGCTTGGGTCAGATGAACCTTAGTTCTCAAACTGACATCTTTGCTCTTGAATACTTTTAAGAGGTCTTGTGCAGCAAAATTAAGTACATCGTTTGATTTCTTGACTGATGCATCCATGAATGTTGATAGTGGAAATAAGCAAAAAGAAATCTTTGACAACTTTAATCTCTTCTTCATTTATTATGATGCTATTTATTTGGATCTTTGTTTTCTTTACATTGAGGTATAAGTCATACTGAAAGCTGTGGTCTTTGATCTTCCTCACAAATAATTTTAAGTCCTTTTCAGTTCCCCCAAGCAATTAACAACCTACATATCACAGGTTGTTAACGAGTCTTTTTCCAATTCTGATGCCACATTCTTCTTCATATTATATATGGGACATGTCCTGCCTTCAGGCCATACG
>NW_006408545.1:1863561-1865219 GCF_000296735.1 Chrysochloris asiatica | reverse complement strand
AAATCATTTGATCAGGCTCTGCCAAGGGAACCGCAGTACCATCCATTACATTTGTTGTTGTGAAGTGCCCGATGAGTAGATTCCAACCCATAGCAACCCTGTATAGGGTTTCCGAAGAACAGCTGGTGAGCTTGAACCACTGACCTTGCAGTTCAAATGGCTTTGCAGTCTGGCACATTAACCCACAGCACCACACCAGGACTCCAGCCGTCACTTTGTTTTTGTTAAGTACCGGGCAGTCGGTTCCGACCGTGAACAGGGTTTCAGAGACTGCAAATCATTAGTGGAGCAGAAAGCCTCATCTTTCTCTCACGGAACAGCCGGTAGTTTCGAACTGCCGACCTTGTGGCTAGCAGCCCAATTCATAACCATTACGTGTCAGTTAATTAAATATTTGACCAAAAATAGCAGGCTAATTTTAAATTGATAATTTTGTATCACCTGTGAATGATATTATAAATTTTGGCACAAGAAAGGTTCCCCACCCTGATATATTTCAATTTTTTTTTCTTTTTTTTTTCTCAACACACAGATTGAAAAACTATGGTGAAAAGATAAACCCAGGTGTACACCTTTCTTGATTTAAAACATCCAAGTGTCCTCTCGTTCTGTTCAAAAGACTCCCTTTTGGTCTGTGTACAGGTTCCTCATGAGAACATTGAAATGTTCTGGAATACCCCTTGTTTGCAGTGTTATCCATAGTTTGTCATTGTCCACACAGTCAAAAAAAAAGCCTTTGCATAGTAAATAAAGTACAAGTAAACATCTTTCTGGTATTCTGTGCTTTTCACCAAGACCCATCTGATGTCACCAATGATATCCCTAGTTCTAAAAAATACTGTAAATCCAGCTTGAATTTCTGGCAGACCCTTGTCGGTATTTGAGGAAACCACTTTTGAAAGATCTTAACCCAAATTTTACTTTCATGTGATATTAATGATATTTTTCTATGATTTCTCCACTTTCGTGGGTCACTTCTCTTTGGAGGGGACAAATATGGATCTCTTCCAATCAGTTGACCCGGTAACAGACTTCCAAATTCCTTGGCATAGATGAATGAGTGCATCCAGTGATGCTTAAGTTTGTTGAAAGATTTCAACTTGTTTTCATTAACTCTCTGGAGCCTTGTGTTCACTGCTGCTTGGACTTTTTCCTTCTGTACTATTGGGTTTCAATCATATGCTAGCTCCTTATATGACAGGGCATTGGCCACTTCTGTTTGGTACAGTGACTATGTGTATTCCTTCCATCTTCTTTTGATGCTTTCTGCATCATTCAGTATTTTGTCCATGTTGTTGTTGCTAAATGCTGTCGAGTTGGTTCCGACCCATAGCAAAGAGGGTTTCCAAGGAGCGACTGGTGAGCTTGAACCACCAACCTTGCAGTTCAAACTGACTTTGCAGTCCAGAGCATTAACCCATAGCGCCACACCAGGACTCCATTTTGTTCATAGAAGCCTTCAGTATTGCAACCTGAAGCCTGAACCTTTTCTTTAGTTCTTTCAGCGGTTATATTCCATCTAGTGAGGCCCATGTGTTCAGTCATCTTTTGTGTTGTTTGAAAATGGTATTTGCAATGAATAATTCATTGTCCTTGCAAAATTCTATCATACTATCTCTAGATGGCATCAGGATTGGAGGAAGACTCATTAACAACCT
>NW_006408545.1:1855213-1862591 GCF_000296735.1 Chrysochloris asiatica | reverse complement strand
TCTGTCACTTCTTCTTCCTAGTCAGTCTTAGTCCGGAAGTTATGCTGAAGCCTGTTCACCATGTGTGACTCTACTGGTATTGAAAATACCCATGACACACCTTCCAGAAACACACAAGCCACCACAGTACGACAAAGTGACAGAGGAGTGATGGTGCATGCTATCACCCACCAAATGATTATCTCTATCTACTGACACCCTGTTACACTCCAGACACTTTTCTCAGTGAATTAAATACATTACATTTATCTTCTAAATAAAGCTTTCATGTATTTACTCATGGTTTCCCTACTGAAGATAGATACGTAGCCTTAGAAGTTCATAAATTTATGAATTTTGTGCCCATACATTTGCTAGGTTCAATATGATTTCCTCTTCAGCCACAGAATTTTATTTGCCTCTAGCTGAAGACAATACTTACATAGATATGATTATAAATAAATTAGTGTCTTCTCCCAATAGTAACACATCAATATAAATTGCCTATGTAGTCAATTTAATTTAAAGCATGGATTAGCTTTCACAAGTTATAACGCATATCATCAAAGCAAACCCTCTCAAATGTATGTTCTCTTCTGAAAAGCCTTATCTGTATTTTAAATTTGACTGTATTACTCTACATTTCCTTTTGAGTTTGGTGTTCTAAGAATTGAAACATAAAACTGCTATATTCTTTTCAAACTTTTTATTGAAATCAGTATCATGACTTTCACTATATCAGAAAGATTCTATTCTGTGTTGTTTCATGCAGTCCCTGTGTTATAAACATTTTATGACTGTTTGAGATTAAGATGTTTCAAACCTCAGTGACTATATGTTTCCACCGGGATATTAGAAACAGGCTTTACAGTTTCCCCATACAATGTAATTTTTAAAATAAAATTCTATAAACTAAGGCTCTCATAAACCTTTGAAAACTATTGTCTGAGCTTCCGCCTGGTTCACTTGATTCCCCTGCTAGGTGGAGTTCATGGGAAGATGGCATTAAAATGTGGACTGCCCTTAATTAGCATGAAGGTCTTGTGAAAATATTATGTGTTGGCAAAGAGCGTATGCCTATTAAGGTAATTCAGACAGAAGATCAATATGTAATCACCACTTGAAAGATACTAATCAGAGTATACTACGTTGGAGAAAATATCACCTAAATATGTTTATTTTATAACACAGCTAGAAGCCTAGAGTTAGAAGAAAGCTACAAACTGGGTTGAGATCAATGAGAAAATTCAAGTTTTAGCTTCCATCTCACAAGATAAAATATATAATATGAGAAAAAATATTTTCATAAGACATCTCATTTGATAATACTGGAATTATTTGTTCCAATGCATTCAACGATTTAAAATTTAACCTTACATGAAGTCACATTTGTTGTCTTTTAAATGGTATACACCCTCAAAAAGAAATAGGAGTGGAGGAGACATACTGCAGGTGACAGACAAGGACAGTGAAGATCTTCACAGTATTATGAATAATCTGGAACTTCCTTACTGTTCTTTTGTTTTATTGATTTGTTTTCATGAAGAAATTAGGAATAAAAATTTCAAAAATCATCTAAGTAAAGCTAAAATTCTTATGTTGTCATTAAGTGCCATTGAGATTGTTCTGACCCAAAGTGACCCTATATAGAGTTTCCAGGTGGCTGGTGGGTTTAAACCACCAACCTTGAGGTTCAAACTGACCTTGTGGTTCACTGTATTATCCTGAAGTGCCACACCAGTAGTAGTAGATAAGAAAACTCTATGCAATTTTCATCCTTCCTGTCACTTGCCACTCTGACTTGCTACTTCTGCCTTCACTCTGCCCCAACCACATGGGTTGGAAGAACTAGTCACAATCTCTCAGCAAGACTTTGCACTCACTATATCCTGGTGTAGCACTGTAAGATCATTACAGAACTACAAATCACAATGTCAAACTCTCCAGCTGCTTCTTGGAAACCTGTTGTTGTTTTTATTATTAAGTGCTGTCAAGTTGGTTCCAACCCATAGCAACCCTGTATAGGGTTTCCAAGGAGTAGCTGGTGAGCTTGAAGAGTCAACCTTGCAGTTCAAATGGCTTTGCATTCTGATGCATTAACCCACAGCGCCACTCCAGGACTCCATTGGAAACCCTACCGTCACTATGAATCAGAAATGACTCAATAGCACTTAACAGCAACAATAAATCCTTTGTATGGATTATTCCTGCTGCTTCATTCACTTTAGACCTTTATGTAAATGTCTTCTCAGTGAGATCTTTCCAGGTCACTATATCTACATTTTAAATGACACAAGCCACACATAAATGTATATCCCATTTCCTTTAATTTATTATTTTAAGCACTTTGGATATAGCATATCATAGATTTTACCTTCAAACTCATCTTTCAGTTTATCATATGGTGATGACTTTTGTCTTACTGTAATGTTGGAAGCTATGTCACCAATATTTTAAATAACAGCAGGGTCACCAGTGGTGGACAAGATTCAGCTAAACTTCCAGATTGAGTGAAACATTGTCAGATAGCACCAGAATACTGAATACTAACATAATGTGAATAGTATCAGAATATTGTAAAACATAGTGCCTGAAGATGAGCCCATCAGATTGAAAGGCGTACAATACAAAACTGAAGAAAAACTGCCTTCTCAAAGAGAGTTGACACTGGTTATATCAATGGAGTAAAGTTTTGGGACCTTCATTTGTTGATGGGGCACAACTAAAATTGAGGAGAAACAGTTGCAAACATCCATTAATAATCAGACCATGGAATGTACAAAGTATGAATCTAGGAAACCTGGAAGTTGTCAAATGAAATGGAATGCATAAAGCTCAATATCCTAGGTATTAGTGAGCTGAAATGGACTGGTATAGGCCATTTTGAATTTGAAAACCATATAGTTTATTATCTTGGGTATGACAAATTGAACAGGAATGGCATCACATTCATCATCAAATAAAAACATTCCAAGAGCTGTCTTGAAGCTGATAATATCCATACCAACTTGACAGAACTTAATAATAGCATCAACATAAGGAAGACCAGTTATTATACAACTTTAAGCACCAATCACTAAAACCAGCAATGATGAAGTTAAAGAATTCTACCAACTTCTTCAATTTGAAATTTATCAAACACACAATAAAGATATATTGATAAATAGTGGTGTTTGGAATGCAAAGATTTCAAACAAAGAGGCGAGATCAGTAGTTGGAAAATAAGGACTTGGTGATAGAAACCAGGCTAGAGATCTCATGATAGAATTTAGCAAGACCAATGAGTTATTCATGGCAAATACTTATTAAAACAATATAACAGGTAAGTATACACACAGACCTCACCAGATGGCATACATAGAAATTCAACTGGCTATATCTGTGGTATACTGGTGTGGTGCTGTGGGTTAGTATGCTAGACTGCAAAGTCAGTTTGAACTTCAAGTTCAACAGTTCAAGCTGACCAGTTAGTTGCTCATCAGAAACCCTGTATAGTATCTTGATGGCTCAGAATCGAATTGATGGCACCCAACAACAACATATCTGTGGGAAGAGATGGTTGAAATCACCATATCATTAGCAAAAACAAGGCCAGGGGCAGAAATTGGAACAGATTATCAATTGCTCATATTCAAGTTCAAATTGAAGCTGAAGAAAATTAAAATAAGCCCCCAACAGCCAAAATATGACCTTGAACATATCCCACCTGAATTTAGAGATATTTTCAAGAATAGATTTGCTATATTAGACACTAGTGACTGATGACCAGAAGCATTGTGGGAAGACATCAATAATGTTTTTGTTGTTGTCAGGTGCCATCAAGTCGGAACCAACTCATAGCGACCCCATGCAAAGCAGAAGGAAACAATGTCCGATCCTGGGCCAACCCCACCACTGCTGCTACACTTGACACCATCAATGATGCCACCTGGCTGATCCATCTCGTTGGGGGTCTTCCTCTTTTTCTCTGACCCTCCATCTTACCCATCCTTCTCCAGCAACTGTTTTCTCCTGACAATATGTCCAAAGTATGAGAGAGCAAAAATATCATGTAGGAAAAAAGAAAAAGGTCATTAAGAATACAAAATAGATGTCAGAAGAGACTTGGAAAATTTTTCTCCAGCATAAAGATGGTAAAGCAAATGAAAGACTTGAGGAGATAAAATAGCTGAACAGCAAATTTCAATGGGCAGTCCTAGAACACAAAATGCAGTATTATAATGATATGTGCAAAGACCTGGAGTTAAAAAACAAAAGAGAAAAACCACACTCAGCATTTCTCAAGCTGAAAGAATTAAAGAAAAATTTCAAGCCTCAACTTGCAATGGTGAATGACTATATGGGCAAAATATCGAATGATGCAGGAAGCATCAAAAGAAGATAGAAAGAATACACAGAGTCACTATATAAAAAAGAAAGGGTCTATGGTCAACCATTTCAAGAGGTAGCATAGCATCATGAGGTACTGAGGAAGAAGTTCAAGATACACTAAAGGCATTGGCAAAGAACAAGTCTCCAGGAATTTATTGTATATAAATTGAAATATTTCAAAAAAATCTTGCAGCACTCAAGGTAATCATTCTCGGAAACAACTCAATGACACCTAACAACAACAATAACAAGGGTCACCTATGGTGGAGAGGTTTCATTAGAGCTTCCAGACTATGCTTCCAAAGGAGAGGCAGACTGCTTCTGAATGCTTACTCACTGAAAACCTTATGCTTAGCAGTGAAGCATTGTCACATATAGTGCTGAAAGATGAAAACATGCTGAAAAGCTTCTTTATATTCAAGAGTAAATTTAGAAATCTCTTCTGACATCCACTTTGGTCTTTTCTTCCTGCCCTTTATTTTTAATGGCCTTTTGTTCATCTATGAAACTCTTGATGTCATCCAACAATATCTTTGGTCTTCAGTCAGTGTCTAATTCACTAAATCTGTTCTTGAAATGGTGTCTAAATTCAGGTCATGTTATGACTCTTATGGACTTGTTTTAATTTTCTTCAACTTTATTATGAACTTTCAAAAGAGCAATTGAAGGTAGATTAACAGGTATTTTTCCTGAGGATATGTTGGGTGGGTTTGAAGAGTCAAACTTAAAGTTAGCAACTGAATGCTTAACTGTTGAGCCACTGGGTGTCTTCACTGAAAGACAGATGAAGTTATGTTTTAAAGAATGGTAGCACTTTGATCCACAGATTTAAAAATTCCAATAAAATATTATATCTAGACATATCATCGGTTTGAACTGAAGGTCAGTGGTTCAAGCTCACCAGCTGTTTCATGGAAACCCTTTAGAGGGTCACTGTGGGCCAGAACATACATAACAGCACTTAACAGCAACAAAAGAAACATCACAGTGAACTTTTTGTAGATTAGAGCAAAGAAATAGTATTAAAATTAACCAGAGAGAAAAGAATGATTACCTACAAAAGAGCAATAGTTTAGGCAGACAGCTAGATTCTCATAAACATCTATGAAAGTCAAATAATTGGACTGATGTATGTTGAAAGAAAATAATAGAATTATGTTCCTTTAAAAATATCTATTAACAATAACAACTTAAGACATTATCACACAAATAAGATCCAAGAAGATTTAGCCTCAATTGACCTTTACTAAAACAGATGTTAAAGGATTTGCTTCAAGAAGAATGCAAGTGACCCTCCTGGATTTCTGGTGGGATTGCAAAATGGTCCAACCACTTTGGAAAACACTATGGCACTTCCTCAGAAAGTTGGAAATAGAAATACCTTATAATATTGCAATCCTTCTACTTGGTGTTTATCCACAAGAAATACGAGCCGTAACATGAGTAGATATATGCACACCAATGTTCATATCAGCACTATTTACAATATCAAAAAGATAGAGACAGCCTATGTGCCCATCAATAGAAGAATGGATAAACAAACTTTGGTACATAAACATAATGGAATATTATGCTACCTTGAAGAAAAACAAGGAAGCTGTAAGCGAGCCTTTGCATGGCATAAAACCATAAGTGGAATCCTGATCCCCATTCAGAATCTTCTGAGGTGGGGAATTTTCCCTTGAAAAGACAAGCAGACCAGCCTGGAGCAGATAGAGGAACAGAAGAAACTTCTTGAAAGAAAGACCAGCAGGAAAAATCAAAAACAATAATGGCAGTCTGATTGACTTCTATAAGAACAAGCAAGCTGTTCACTGGGGAGCCATCAAGGCAAGCAATCCAGTCTCCTCAGGGTAAACCACCTTCCAAGACTGAAACTCAAAGGGAATACATGAGCAGGCATGTTATCTTGCTGGTGACCACCCACGTTTGTCTACCAATAAGGGGAAGTGGGGGGAAAACAGCAATGAAGCTGTGAGCTAAGTCCGACCACATTCAATAGACTCCTGTCAGCCTGAATTCACCCTGGTTGACCAGCAGTATAGTGAGACCTGGGAACTCCTGAGCCCATGGACAGGGACATAGCCAGAGAAGACTAGAGCAAAGAGTGAAGCATCCAGCTGATCTGAAGTGAGGGGAGATGCACAAGAACATCCATACTTGCAGATAGCACCCATTTGACCTGGCTTCAATGACTGGATGATCAGAACTTGACTAGAGGAAGAAAGAAGAGGGAAAAAAGTGTAATCCGCTACAATATGATGAACTTGACCTATACTTATGGATGTAGTAGCTTAAAAGAGGAAATGAATCTTTACAGCAAGGATCATTCCCACTGCCTCTGTACAAAGGGATGACAGAGATGGAAAACTTAGACATTGGCTACCCAACATGGGGGTCGAGGGGCTACAAAGGCATGAAGTGACCGACTTACAAACTTTCAAGAGGGAGCCTAGTTTCAGATGGTGTCAAGGAAGGTAGAATCTCCACTGAGTGATTTCCAATCTGTCTAGACGGGGCTGGTGAAAGGAAATGGAGATAAGACTCTTGTGATTCAATAGTGAATAATTGCTACCAGGACTGATTATGAATGTTGCAAATGTGAAGGTAGAAATTTTATAACAAAAGAATGGGAGTGGTTGATCTTGCAGCCAGGAGTGGAGGACCCTGGAACCATCAAGTGAGAAGAGCAGAGTGCAGGACCCTATCCAAAGGAGCAGTGACCCCAGAGATGGAGGCAGAGATGATGACATGGAGAGATTGAGTGTCTGAGGACTCTGGACTTAAGGAGGGAGAGGGGCTATGTGCTGGCGGCAGGGGACAAGCTTGCAGGGCATATTCTTTGCTTGTTTGAATGGTTATATATTCCTGAGTGCTTTGGTGTAAAAAAAAAAAAAACCAGAGGGAATAGAAGCAAATGCTTTTGAATGAATGGAGGGGATTGTAATTGTTGCAATGAAATGAAATATGATAGGGTGAATGTAAAACTGATATTCTCCCATGTAAACCATCACTCAATTTACACACA
>NW_006408545.1:1851514-1854562 GCF_000296735.1 Chrysochloris asiatica | reverse complement strand
TACAAACTCATAAGAAATCATCTAAGGTGCAGCTATTGGTCTCTCCATGTGTGGAGGAAGGAAGAATGGTAAAAATGAAAGACTCTTGTAATCAATTAGTCCAGTGGAATAGTGGAACATGTGAACATCAATCTCCACAGCCTTGAGAACATAACTAGATCACATTAGAATCTTATAGATAGAGTTGGAGAAATTGTAGAACAAAACTCAAATTTATGAAAAGTAATTGACTTACTGGCAAGAAAGAGGCTGGTGAAACCCTAGACTGTGACCCTTAGTCACCCTTCAAGTCTGGAACTGAATTCACCATAGTAACCCAATTTTCAGTCAAGGTGTAGATACGCACATAGGGAGGATAAGGAATGCCCACCATGCAATTGGTCAACCATTCAAGATCAAGAGGGCAGCATTTGCCTTAGGACAAAGTTTAGGAGGGTTGGGAGCAGAGAAGGAATGAAGACAAGAAGCACCAGGAAGAAGTGGGATAACAACTGTGGCATGGAGGGAATACAAAAAAAAGATCATGGCTACAAAACAAAGACTATGATTTATTGAATGTAAAACTCATATTCTGCTCTATAGATCTTCTTTCAGTTTACATAAGAAGTTTTTTTAAAAAATTCTGTAGAAGTAATAAGTCCAAGCAGCACTGAGGGCATTGGAAAAAAAAAAAAAAAAACACAAGGCTCCTGGAGCTGACAATACATATCAAAAGATTTCAACAAAATGATGCAGTGTTTGAGGCACTCATCTATCCTAAGAAATTTGGAAGGCAGCTCCCTGGTCAACTGACTGGAAGCAATCCCTATTTGTGCTTATTCCAAAGATAGGTGACCAATGGAATGTGAAAATCATTGAACAATGCCATCAATATGACATGCAACTAAAATTTTGCTGAAGATAACTCAAAAACAGTTGTAGCAGTATATAGACAGGGAGCTGCCAGAAATTAAAGCTGGATTAAGAAGTGGACTAGAAGCAGGAATATCATTGGTGGCATCAAATGGATCTTAGTTTAAAGCAGAGAAAACCATAAAGATGTTAACTTGTGCTTTATTGGCTATGAGAAGACATTCTACTGTGGGCACCATAACAAAATATGGGTTGTAAACAATGGGTATTCCAGAACACTTAATTGTGCTCATGAGAAACATTTATATAGTAATAGAAGCAGCTATTAGAATAGAACCAGGGGATACTGAATTGTTTAAAATCAGGAAAAGTGTGCACATAGGTTGTATCATTTCATCATGCTTTTTCAGTCTGTATGCTGAGCAAATAACCTAAGAAGCTGCATAATATGAAGAAGAACCTGCCATCAAAATTAGAGGAAGACTCATTAACAACCTGCAATATGCAGATGACATAACCTTGCATTCTTGAAGTGAAGAGGTCCTACAGTACTTACTGATGAAGACTGAAGACTGCAGTCTTCATATGCATTGCACTTCAATGTAAAGAATATATTGGACACTCAAGCAAAGCTTTCTAGCTTTCTGCTGTGTCTGCATCTTGAATCTGGCCCATCCTCTGGCCTCCGGTTATTTGTATTTAAGCCAGTAGCCTGCTCTATTACCTGCCGATCTTGGGAGTCGTCAATAGTAGTCTGCCTTTTTACCTGCCAGATCTACCTGCCTGTTGACCATCTGAATTTAATTTATTAGCCATGCAACTGTGTGTGTCAGAAGCCTCCAGTCTAATTCTGATCAATGGATTTGGGACTTTCCCACCTCTACAACTGAGTGAATCATTTCCTTGATATAAACATATATATATATATATACACTTCAATGATTTTGCTTCTTTAGAGAACTCAGCCTAAGACAGACTCAAACTTAGTAACAATTGTGATTATGATGCAGGGTAGGGCAGTATTCCATTCTGTTGTGCATAGGGTCACTATGAGTTGGAACCAACTTGAAGGCACATAGCAGCTTCAAGCCAAAATAGTTCAGGCAATTTGTCCAAATCTATGAAGTTAAGTGGATAAGTGAGAACCTGTTATCAAATCGTCTAATTATAGACCTCCCCGCCATAATCATCATGCTGGAACATTGCACTCACAGAAACGAATAGAATTTCACTTGCTTGAACTAAAGACTAAGTTGCATAGATGAAAAGCAAGACATTAATGCCATCTGTGAATCCCTATGTAAGGTTGTATGAATTGGAATTAATTAAGTGGCAGCATTTTTTTGTTTTCTGATTTTGTTTTATTTTATCTAACTTTTCCAAGTATAATCTCATGATAACATGAACCAAAAATATGAGATTAAGTTTCACCATACTCATTTCTAAGGAGTATTTCGGCTGTACTTCTAAGACAGATTTGCTCCTTTTTTTGGCAGTCCACAATAAATTCACTATTCTTCACCAACACCATAGTTCAAATGTATCAATTTTTCTTTTGTTTTCCTTATTCATTATCCAGTTTTTGTATTAATATGAGGCAATTGAAAAACACTAAGGTCATGTGGACCTTAGTCTTCAAAGTGACATCATTTTTTTTAACACTTTAAATAGGTCTTTTACAGCAGATTTGCTCAACACAATACATTACTTGATTTCTTAACTGTTGCGTTCATGAGTGTTGATAGTGGATTCAAACAAAATGAGGTCTTTGACAACTTCAGTCTTTTCTCCATTTATTATGATGGCTGTTGGTAGTTCTGTGAGGGATTCAGTTTTCTTTCTGTTGTGGTGTAATCCATACTGAAAACTGCATTCTTTGATCTTCATCAGTGAGCGCTTGAAGTTCTCCTCACTTTCAGCAAGTAAGGTTGTGTCATCTGCTTATTGCAGGTTGCAAATGAATTAACCTCCAATACTGATGCCAATATATATATATCAGTTTCTTGGGTTATTTTTTCAGCATACAGGTTTAACAAATATGCTGATAGGATGAAAACCTGACATACATCTTTCCTGATAACACACAGTGTCCCCTTGTTCTGTTCTAATGCATGCTTACTGGTCTGTGTACAGGTTCTATGTAAGCATAATTAAGTGTTCTGGAATTTCAATTCTTCACAATGTTATGCATCACGT
>NW_006408545.1:1849614-1851054 GCF_000296735.1 Chrysochloris asiatica | reverse complement strand
ACCTTTCATCTTACAAGAGATAAAAGGAGAGAGAAGTGAGTAAAGAAGGAAGGACTTATACAATGAAACATAAAGAACCATGAGTGGAGTGCATCCTTTTGGTCAGTTCCTGCACTGTGAAACTACTAGGTCCAGGGAAAGATTGATGCCAGGACTCATAGAGACTTCAAGCAATGCTGAACCGAAAGATGCTGAAAGTAGACAAAGACTTTTCCTCGGAGTTCACAAAGAGATAAAACCTTCCACTAATATCTTCACTCTGAATTTGGATTCCTGTCCTCTTAAACCGCTGCTTGTCTGTCAGTTTGTTGTACTGTGGAGGTTGTGGTTCTGGAAGCTATGCCACCAGAACTTTAAGTAACAACAGAGTCACACACGGAGGAAACGTTTGAGTGGAGCTTCCAGACTAACAGAGACTAGGAAGGAGAGAATACATCTGAAAGTTTACCCCAGAAAACCTTACGAATACCAGCAGAACATTATCAGATACAGTACCAGAAGATGAGAACATTATGAATAGCAGCAGAACATTTTCATAGTGTTGGAAGATTAACTGCTCAGAATGATAGGCACTCAAAATTCTTCTGTAGAAAAGCTGTCTCCTCAAACTAGGGTTGACCACTATGACATGAATGGAGTAAAGCTTTTGGGATAAACAGCTGTAACATCCATTAATATTCTTAACATGGAATGACCAAAGCATAAACTAAGAAAATTGGAAGTTGTCAAAATAAAATGGAATATATAAAGATCACTATCATAGGTGTTAGTGAGCTGAAATGGACTAGTATTGCCCATTATGAATCAAACAATTATATGGTTAACTATGCTGGGTGTCTTAGACTGGATTCTCTAAAGAAGTAAAACCAGTGCAACATATATGTATATACATAAAGATAAGTTAATATCAAGAAAATGGCTCACAACTGTAGAGGTATGAGAGTCCCAAGTCTAGGTCAGATGAACAAAGATTGGCAGTCAGGTAGATCCAGCAGGCAGGGAGGTAGAAAGGTCTGACAAGCAGACAAGAGGCTGGCAGGCAAGTAGATGATAGTGCAAGCCAAAGGCTCAATTCCAAAGATCCAAATGTTGGAGGATGAGCCAGATACAAGACGTGGACCCAGCAAAAAGCAAACAAGCTTTTCCTGAATTTCCAATATATTAGAAACAGATCATTTCTCCAAAGAAACACCCTTTCAGTTGATGGCTGCTAATAGCCAATTATCATAAAGTTAACTACACCTTCTCATAGTAAATCATAGAGTTCACTACACCAGCTCATAACCAATCACTGTAAATATATCTGCTCATAGTCAATCATCATAGAGTTAGGTACACTGTATTAGATTCCACCAGGGACATAATCAGATTCCCTGATAGCGTTGTTGTTGTTGTTATGTGCCATCGAGTCGGTTCCGACCCATAGCGACCCTGTATAGG
>NW_006408545.1:1847683-1848619 GCF_000296735.1 Chrysochloris asiatica | reverse complement strand
TGTCAACAAGCTTTCATAATCCCTTATTTTAAAATGTTTTAAGCTGAACTGTGAACCACTAATGCACTGTTGTGTTTACTTCTTCATCAGAGGTTAATCTTCATCCTGGAAGGACTGCATTCGGAAGACCAAACAGGTGAAAATCCAATGGAGCAAGATGAAGACTATAGGGAGAATGTTTGAATACATCAAAACAAAGTTTTTGCATAGTATCAACAGGGTGGGAAGAAGTGTGTGACATGCATTGTCATGCAAGATCACAGTGCCCGTGGATAGCAGTCTTCTGTGTTTAATCTGAAGTTCAGATCTTCAGTAAGCATTTCATTGTAATGAGCACTGCTGATAGTTGAACTTTTTCCTGATAGTGTTCCAATACTGGCCCAATGGGAATCCCAGAAATTTGTAAGCATCAATTTTCCAGCAGATGGCTGACTCTGCCATTTACTCTCAGGCTCAGTGATAAATTCATGTCTTATCACCAGGAATGGGTTGTTTTTTGTTTTTGTTTTTCACAGAAACTTTTACCTTCTTTGAATGTCATTCAAAATTTTGTTCGCAGATGTCCCAATGCTTCTGTTTATGCTCTTTCATGAGACGTTTCGGTACCCATCTCACACAAACTTTTCGGAAGAGCCTTGTGATCTTGCATGACAATGCACATCCAGCCACTTCTGCCTACAATGTCAACACTCTGCAAAAACTTCATTTTTAGGTTTTAAAGCATCCTCCCTATAATCCTGATCTTTCTCCATCAGACTTTCCTCTGTTTGGTCCCCTGAAAGTAACCCTTTGAGGATGAAGATTCACCTCTGATGAAAAAGTAGAGAGCAATGCATTCATGGCTCACAGTTCAGCCTAAAACATTTTAAAATAAGGGAATATGAAAGATAGTTTTCAGATGACAAAGTGTATTGAAAAGCAAAGAGATTATGTTGA
>NW_006408545.1:1845190-1846238 GCF_000296735.1 Chrysochloris asiatica | reverse complement strand
GATGCTGGTTTAGAGGATATACAGTCTCCTGGAGAACATTGCTCCAACTCTGCAAAGTATGGCCACCTAGCTGGCACCATTAATTGTTTCTTTAGAAGACTATTCCATGGTTCAATCAAGCCAGGTGCTTCAGGAAGATGAGGAACATGGTTGTTGTTGTTGTTTAATGCTGTTGAGTAAGACCAGTGTATTCCATGAGCATAATGGGTTCATTACTGCAAATTATTTGCTGTGAAGTGTGTCCCTTGGTGGAGGCAATGCTGTGTGGGTCATCATGATGGTGTACAGGCATTCTGTAAGCCCACAGATGTTAGTTTTGGCAGAAGCACTGTGTGCAGAGAAGGCAAATCCATATCCAGAGTTAATGTCTATTCCAGTAAGAACAAAATGTTGTCCCTCCCATGATGAAAGTGGTCCCATGTAATAGACCTGTCACCAGGTTTCTGGCTTATTTTTCTGAGGAGTGGTCACAAATTTGGGACTTTATCGGTTTCTGCTACTAGCAGTAATTGTAGCCAAGTCAGTCTTGGTGAGTAGAAGCTCATGTTGCTGAGTCCTTGGCATAACCTGTCTCCCTGTCACCAGGGTTACTTGGTTCATAAGCCTATTGGTCAATGGCAGGAATTCTTGGAGAATGTGCATGATTAGTTTCCATGGAACGTGCCATTCTGTCCACTTAATTAGTAAAAACCTCCTCTGCCCAGGTAACCCTTTGGTGCCTGTTCACGTGAGATGCAAATCTCTGCACTTTTTTGGCTTGGAAGACGTCAGAGACGTCTATCCACATACCTGTTCCCCACAACTTCTTGATGCCAATTTTCCAGTCATGTTCCTTCCAAGTGCCTGACATCCTGTCAAACCATTGGCCATAGCATTCGAACCGTTTACAGTTACACAACTGGCCATTTCTCCTTCCAAGCAAAATGAACAACCAGATGTGCTATGTGAAGTTCAGTTTATTGGAAGGATTTCCCTTTACCACTGTCCTTCAAGGAAGTCCCAGAAATGGGCTGTAGAGCTACTGTTGTCCACTTTCAAATGGGACATG
>NW_006408545.1:1841983-1843453 GCF_000296735.1 Chrysochloris asiatica | reverse complement strand
GGCACATAACAACAACAACAAGCATGTCCTAGTGTGGCATTGTCGATTAAGGCACTGGACTACAAAATTGATTTGAACCCCAGGTCTGCAATTCAGGTGCACGTGCCGCTCCTGGGAAACTATACAGTGTCACTATGAATTGGAACCAACTCGACAACACTTCAGAACAACAACAAGTGTGCATATAGCATCCGGGTGTGACGTTGTAGGTTAATGCACTGGACTGCAAAATCGGTTTGAACCACAAGGACGGCGATTCAAACTCTCCAGCTGCTTCTTGGAACCCATTTGACGGCACACAGTAACAACGACAACAGTGTACACATTGACCACAAGGTCAGTGGTTCAAACCTCATCAGCCACTCCGTGGAAACCTTATAAGTGTCGCTATAGGTCTGAACCAACTCAATGGCACTTAACAACAACAAACATGCAGATGTTTTACCACTATTTCTAGACTCATTGATAAAATCAACAGTCACTCTTGTTAATGGCCATGTATCCCTTTGGGGGAAAGCTGGAAGAAAGACTAACAGCTGGTAGTGTAGTGATGTCCTTCCTCAAAGGGACTTAGCGACACCTTCATTCAAGGGATTGTGGGCCCACTCATCAGTCAGTTTGTCATACTGTGGTGGCTTGTGAGTTGCTGCGATTCTGGAAACTATGCCACCGGTATTTTAAATACTAGCAAGGTCACCCATGGTGGACAGGTTTCAGATGAGCTTTCAGACCAAGACAGACTAGGAAAAGGAGTGACAAACTACTTACAAATATTTAGTCACTGAAAACCTTGTGAACAGCAGAGAAACACTGTCAGATATAGTGTCAGAAAATGAGCCCCTCAAGTTGGAAGGCACTCAAAATGTGGCTAGGGAACTTTATCCCCAAGACAGAGTTGGCCATGATGACTGGAGTGGAATAAAACCAGTGGGAGAAAAGCCCACGGGACTTTCAGTTGCTGATGGGGCACAACTCAAAATGAAGAGAAACAGCCGTAAACATCATTGAAAATCGGAACACGGAATGTACGAAGTATGAATCTAAGAAAATTGGAAGTTGTCAAAAATAAAATGGAACGCAAAATATTGATATCTTAGGCATTAGTAAACTGAAATGGACTGGTATTAGCCATTTTGAATCTGATGACCTCATGGTTTACTATGCCAGGAATGACAAATTGAAGAGGAATGGTGTTTCATTCATTGTCAGAAAGAAAATATCCAGATTCATCATGAGGTACAACACTGTCTGTGATAGGATAATATCCATGCGCCTACAGGGAAGACCAGTTAATACCACTATTATTCAAAACTACCCACAAACTACTAACATCAGTGAGAATGAAATAGAACAAGGCACCAGGAATTGATGGAATAAAAATTGAAAATCTTTCCAGAAAGTGAGGCAGCACAGGAGGCACTCACTCATCTCTACCAGGAAATTTGGAAGACAACTATCTGGCCAACTGAT
>NW_006408545.1:1833957-1834589 GCF_000296735.1 Chrysochloris asiatica | reverse complement strand
ACATCTCTACTGCCAAATCACTGTAAATCCTGGCCCAGTCAAGTTGACACAAAAGTGTAAGTATCACATAGGCAGTGACAAATTCAAGAAGAATAACATCACATTCATAACCAAAAGAAAATTTCAAGATTTTAAAGTACAATGTTGTCTGTGATAGTGTAATATCCATATGCCTACAATGAAGACTGGGAGTCCTGGTGTGGCACTGTGGGTTAATGTGCCAGACTGCAAAGCCATTTGGACTGCAAGGTTGGCATTTCAAGCTCACCAGTCACTTCTTGGAAACCCTATACAGGGTTGCTATGGGTCAGAATCAACTCAATGGCACTTAATAACAACAACAATGAAAACCTGCTAATACAACTATTATACAAATTTACAGACCAATCCCTAAAGTCAGTGATGATGAAATTGAAGAATTCAATTTTAAATTCACCAAACAAGCATTAACATTTATTGATCACTGGAATTCAAAGGTTAGAAACAAAGAGGAAAGATCCGCAGTTGGACAATATGTCTTTGGTGATAGAAATGATGCTGGAGAGCACATGATAGAATTTTGAAAGACTAAGGGCTTGTTCATCGCAACTACCCTTTCTAACCAAAATAAAAGAAAACTATGCACATGCACC
>NW_006408545.1:1829356-1831707 GCF_000296735.1 Chrysochloris asiatica | reverse complement strand
CAGCAGTAATGAGCTAAAACCTAACAACAATTGTGAGAATGGTCAGAACCATGCTGTGTTTTGTTCTGTTGTGCATTAGCCATCTCCTCATTTCTTCCACTTTTCCCCCATTCAAGCCATTTTCCAAATAGAAGCGATTGTTGTTAAATTCCATAGAGATATGAAAATGAAAACTAAAATCATGCTCATATCCTGTTCAAAATTCTTCAACGGTATCAAATGCACTTAGAATCCTACTATAGTTATAAGCTGAAAAGTTCTGTCCCTTGATGCTTTTACATTCATCTTGAACCATAGCCTATCTTAATTTATCAGTAGGTAGTTTAACAAATAGATTTTTTTTTTCACAGTTTCATAAACTAAGATTCTAAATTCAAAACTCTGGATTTAGGAGAAGGCTATTTCTCTTTGTAGGTTCTGGGGAAGGTCCTTGTTTCTTTTCAGCAATTATTCCATGTATATCTTCATGTTGTAAGAATCTTCTATTTCTCTGTACGTTTTTGCCTGGTTCTCTGAGTCTAATTTGCTTTTTTATATATATCATTCTACACTGACATGTTCTCATTAACATGACAAAGAAAATCCTACTCCTCAATGGGACTGCATCCTCAGGTATAGGGTTTTAGGATTACAGCACATATTTTGGGAGCACCATTCAATTTGTACTATTCCTTCTTTGCACCTCCCCAATTCATCTCCTTCTCTCAATCAAAACACATTTACTTTCATGTCATCTCAAAAGTCTTAAATCAATTCCAAGTATAAAACCTCATTCTCTAAATCATCTAAATCTTTATCAGTGACACTCTGGATGCATTCTATTCTGTGGCAAACGTCTTCTATAGATATGAAACATAGAATACAAGATATTTCCTTCCACGGGTAGAGCAGAACAGACATTCCAATGACAGATGGAAGATACTGGAGAAAAGGAAGTGTTCACAGGTACTAAGTAAATCCAAACCCCAGCAGGACACACTACATTAGCTTTTAAGATTTGAAAATAATCCTCAATTATCTGAGACCATTTGAACAATGGTCCCCACCCTTCAGTCTCTAGGATAATAGCTTCTATTATTCACATTCTCCAAGGTAGTGTAGTGGTTACGAGTCGCACTGTTAAATTCAGGATCAACAGCTCAAAACTACCAGCCATTTCATGAGAGAAAGATGAAGCTGTCTGTTCCTATAAAAATTTTCTAAGACAATAGAAACTTTCTCTATGACACTTTTCACTTCTTCTTGAGCCCTCAGTACATTTGCTTTTGATGTCCATAGTTCTACTAGCAGTGTCTTCAAAAAAGTGTGGGCTTTAACTATTAGTTACCTTAAAACTCTTCCAGTCTCCGCTCATTACCCAATTACAAAATAACCTGCACATTTTAGGTATTTGTTAAAGCAACACTCCACTCCTGGTAACAAACGTCTAAATCTATGTTATATAGAGAGGCAAAATCAGTGAAACATACATATATATAAATATAGAGAGAAAGATTTTCTTTAAAAAAATGGATTACACAATTATTCAGGCTGTCAAGTCCCAAACCATTAGTCCAATGGCAGACTGGATACACCTGTTAGCTCACAGAATTGTAAGGATTGACAAATCCAAAATCTGCTGATCTTGGAAACTTCTGCAAATTTATGTCCCAAGAACTGGAGGTCAGACAGTCAGAAGAGTAGAGGATCAAAAGAGAGCAAGTCTTTCCAGAACGTTTATATAAATACTGGAGACAGAGTATACCATGAAGGAAACTCACCATTCAACTACTTAGTCACTCATATCAGATCACAAAAAAGCAACAATCAGATTACAAAATAAAAAGTGATAACGTTTTATTATATTATGAAAGAACATTTAGTCCAGTGGCTGCAAAATCACTGATAATCAGGGTCTACATTAATATTTCATTCTGTGTTCTACTTATTAATGGATGTTTTCAGCTGTTTTTCTTTATTTTCAGTTCTAGTTCATCAGCAAATGGAGGTCCAAAAATCTTTACTCCATTAACATCTTCATGGACAACTCCATTTTGAGGAGGCAGCACTTCCCCAGTCGTAGTTTGAGTGCCTTTCAATTTGAGGTGCACATTTTCTGTCACTGTATCTGACTACACTGGTGTTATTCATCATGTTTCTCTCTTCTGTCACTATAACTGGCAATGCTCTGTTGCTATTCATAAGGTTTTCTGTGAGTAAACATTCAGAAATAGTCCATGCTGTCCTTCTTAATATTCTGTCTTAGTCTGGAAACTCTGCTGAAACTCGTCCATTATGGGTGACCCTGCTGACATTTAAAATACCCATTTTATAGCTTACAGCATCATGCCACAAGTTCAATAACTCACCAC
>NW_006408545.1:1791169-1828501 GCF_000296735.1 Chrysochloris asiatica | reverse complement strand
GTAGCACCCTTATATTACTGAAACATATTCAATGTGTCCCTGTTCCTTTCCAAGAAAATTAATTGTTTCTATTCCAAATTTTCTTTGAAGTTTAATATACACCTTCATATAGAAGAGTGATTTCAAGGTAGATGTTAAGGAAATCTAGCTACTCTACCTTACTCATCATTTATTATGTCTAAGTCATTATTAGAGCAAAGCAAAAAATAACACTTATGTTTCTTAAATTAACTTGATAACATATGTAATTCCCAAGTAAAATGCTCATTGCAAATCCAAAACAAACTCACTACCATGAAGTTAAAACTGCAAGGTAGACAGTTCAGGCTTACCAGATGCTCCTCAGAAACCCTATGCAGGGTGGGAACTGACTCAATGGCACTTAAGAACAAAAACCATTGTAACTACAGAGAGACTGTAAATTTTTAAAAATCTAGAAAATGTATTACCATGATTGTTTTCCATGGTCTCTAGTGTAAGGATATATTCAATTAATATTTTTATTTTAATGATTGCGTTGATTAAAGAACACTTTTACCAAATGAAACTTTGTAAGTATACTTCATACAGAAACAGAAAACTAATTAGCTCTCATTGTGCAGAAAATTCATAAACATGAATTGTAATGAGGTTCTTTTTCTTCTACAAATATATGCTGTATATAATGCTTTAAGTTAATTAGAATCTCTTTGGAGGTAATCAGCTTTCCTTCATATACTATCTAGAATATTTTAAGGAGCATTTGACTGAGTATTGAAGTTAGAATAATGCATGATATTAGTTTTCACTGGAACACAAATCTGAGGGTTTTTCATTTAGAAATATATTCCTCAATTCCAAGTAATTCATCTGAATCTTCTGTGGCAATTATTAGCATCACAGTTTGCCATATCCACTCATCAGAGTCCTGAGGAGGTGAGGTACCTGGGAATTATAGTATATACAGAACCCCAAAAATGATTCTGATGTGTAGCTAGTTATAAGAAATTCTCCTCTAGAAAGCAATTTAATGGAATCACCAAGTACAAAATATAGAGAAGTATACTTTTATGTTAGCTATGATACCCATCTTCTGAAATGAGAGAAATTTCAAGCTTTGGGTTTTACTTTCACATTAATCCTAAATGCGTCTCCTGCACACTCTGTCTTACTTTGAAGTTAGTAAGTTAAACTTACAATGTCCCATTTGTTAAAAAAAAAAAAAAAAAGATAATGACTTTTAAATATCTTTATGGTACTATGTTGTTGTTGTTAAGTGCCGTCAAGTCGATTCCGACCCATAGCGACCCTGTACAGGGTTTTCCGAGGGTGTAAATCCTTACGGGAGTAGAAAGCCTCATCTTTCTCCCGTGGAGCGGCTGGTAGTTTCGAATCGCTGATCTTAAGGTTCGCAGCCCGATTCGCAATCACTACGCTACCATAATTTATAAAACTGGAAACTTGCCATTTCAGAGTGGTGCTGTGGGATAATGCACTGGACCACAAGGTCACTTTGCACCACAAGGTGGGTGATTCAAATTCACCAGCTACTCCTTTGAAACTCTATACAGGGTCGCTATGAGTCGGAACTGACTAAAAGACACTTAACAACAACAACAATATCCATAAAATAAAAATTAATGCATGTCCTTATTGATTTTAAGAATCTGATAATGGACGCAGCTTTAAAATTATATATCATTTTAACTGTTGAATAATATTTTTTGCTTAACTACACCACATAGTGTTTACTCATTCATCGATTGATAAACATTTGGATTGTTCACAAGTGTGGATCCTTATGAATAATTCTGCTACAATTATTCAGGGTACAAGTCCTTGTGTAGACATGTGTTTTTATTTCTTTGGGGAAAGGAATTGCTATGTTGTAGGAAAATGAAGACTCATTAACAACTTGTGATATGCAGATGACTTTGCTTATTGAAAATAAGGAGGACTTGAAGTACTTACCAATGATGATCAAAGGCTATGGATTACACCTTAACCGAAAGAAAACAAAAATCCTCACAACTAACTAATAGGCAACATCACATTAAGTGTAGAAATATTAAAGTTGTCATGAGGGAGAAACATTGTTGAATCCCACATACTGCCTCAGTCCCTCTTGGTTCCTGGTGGGTTAGTATGAACCCCTGACTAGGACCTTGCCACAGTGGCTCTCTGGAAGGAAAACTGGGGTGGACCGCCTTATCCCGTATGAGGTCACCAGTGAGTTATCATGAATGCTTACCGACAAATGCTCATGAAATCCAATCTGTACTCATTTTAGTGAGAGTGAGGCTTTTTAAATTCAATTTTACAAAATCAGGCACCAAACCCAGAAGACACAGGCATATATGATGTATGGCTGTTTGGCAAATAATTTTATTTCTTAGCTTGAGAGTCCCTCCCCCAGTTCCTCATTGACTGACTACTATAGGGTTAATAATCTTCCTGGATGTTGGACAGTGTCTATTTCCCCTTGATGATTGCATTTTTATTTAAAGTTCCTTTCCCCCTCCCCCAATGCATCCTGCTCACATACCCCAGGGGCTTCTCTGTTGTTAGAGAAGCCAATAATCTCAAATTAGCAACTTCCTGGAACCCCTTACTCCTGAAGATGGGCCATCTTGAGAATTTATTTCTCACACAAGGATTACATTTTGCTTAGATCCAAAAGCAATACTTTATTACTGAATGATATGATATTATACATAAATTAGATCATATATATTAAGCATGTAATATGTGTCTAGGACTTCAATAAGAATCAATAAAAATAAGAAAATAACCCTGTCTTTAAAAGGGAGTTCCTAGATGGCTCAAAAGGTTATGCATTTGACAACTAGGTGAAAGAATGGCATTTCAAAACCATGCAGAGACTTCAAGGAGACAGGAGGGCCGATCTGTTTATAAAAATCCTATTGTGCAGTTGCACTCTACACACAATGGCCATATGGAGTTGTCATGGTCCGAACTGAATAGATGGTATCTAAAAACAACAGCATCTTCCAAAAGTATAGTTTTTATTATTAGAAATAGATAATATGCAATGCTCAAAATATTAAAAATCACAAATATGTAAATATCTATATAATTGTATCTGTTAGAGGTGTCATCATTATTTACATCATTTAGTGATCTTTTAAAGGATCATGCTGTTGTTGTTAAGTGCTGTAGAGTCGGTTCCGACTCATAGCGACCCTACACAGGGTTTCCGAGGCTTGTAAATCTTTACAGGAGCAGAAAGCCTCATCTTTCTCCCACAGAACAGCTGATAGTTTCAAACTGCTGACCTGGAGGTTACCAGCCCAATTCATAATCACTATGCTACCAGAGTTCCTTTTAAAGGCTCATAGACCTCTTTAAATTGTTTAAGAGCAAAGATGTCAGTTTTAAGAGTAAGATGTGTCTGACACAAGCCATGGTATTTTCAGTGGACTTATTGCATGTAAAAATGGACAGTGAATAAGGAAGACCAGAGAAGAATTGATGCGTTTAAATTATGATGTTAAATGAAAATATTAAAGGTACTCTGGACTGCCAGAAAAACAAACAAATCTGTGTTGGAGAAAGTACAACCACATTGCTCCTTAGAAGCCAAGATGGCCAGACTTAATCTCTCATACTTGGGACATATTATCAGGATGGATTGGTTCATAGAAAACGACATCATGCTTGGTAAAGTGTGAGACACCCAACGAGATGGATTAGCACAATGGCAGCAGCAATGTACTCAAGTGTAGCAGCAATTGTGAGGATATACAGGACCGGGAGGTATTCCATTCTGTTGTACATAGGGTCATACTGGGTCGGAACCTAGGAAAAACAGAACAAAGGGATCACTGAAAGCTACCATACCCATAAAATCCTAATGGACCCTAAAAACCAATTTATAAATTAACTAAAGAAAGAAAAAGAATGAGCAAATTGTCAAACAAAGCATGTTCTTCATATATTGCATTGAGATAATAAGAAATAAAATTAGAGCATACAAGTAGTACATGATGTTGAGATCTTTGTATATCAGCTTAACATTTTC
The DNA here is from genome assembly GCF_000296735.1 of Chrysochloris asiatica. Classification (NCBI taxonomy): domain Eukaryota; kingdom Metazoa; phylum Chordata; class Mammalia; order Afrosoricida; family Chrysochloridae; genus Chrysochloris; species Chrysochloris asiatica. The sequence continues at coordinate 1,824,480 of NW_006408545.1, read as the reverse complement.
AGATTAGATACAATTGTTGAGAAGAGATGAGTATATAATTTTTTGGTTTAGTTTTGTTTTTTGAGATCAGTCTAAGCTTTGTATTTGAATTAGGGTGGGGAAGTTGTACTGTTGCTGCAGGATAACAGTGGTATTTCATGAAGATTCATTGTGTAATACCATTGGTAGCACAAATTATGTATGGAGGCTGAGACCACATGGCACTGGTTCAAATTTAATGTGTGAAAGAACTTGGCTATGGTTGAGGCTGTGATAATATAGACTAATGAGTAGGAGTAAGACTGCTAAAAATATATATAACCAGGATATTTTGAGACTGGAAAAATGTATGAATGATAATAAATAATCTTGATCAATGAAAAATAATAATTTTAAAGTATGTCAAGGTGGTTGGTGATATTTTCAGGAATTTAATTTTAACCTGAAAATTCTTTTGCTTTTTTTTTTTTTTTTTTTTTTTTAACTGCTTATTGTCAATCTTTAGGGAGTTACCTTAACACCTGTTGTTCTTTTTGAAAGTTATTTTCCTGTTTGACACATCTTATTTTAACACATGAACATCTGGTAAATGTTTGCTTTAGAAATCTCTTCGCAGAGTCCATCTTCTTCGAATATTTTCTTTCTAACTTCAAATTATCATCCTGCGCTAGAGGATATTGATATTTTAACAAAAGAAAATAATTACTTCTGATGAATCTTTAATACTCAAGATAGTAATCAATCAACAGGATTCATTCGGTACCTATTAGGGATTCCTGGTGTAACACTGTAGGATAAGCACTGGATCACAAAGTTGGTTTGAACCACAAGGTCAGAGGCTCAAATTCATCATCGGAAACCCTATATAAGGTCGCTATGAATTTGAACCGAATACATGGAACTTAACAACAAAAATAAGATTATGTGCTCAGTACTCTGATGGGCCCTGAGGAAGGTAAAGATATTTATTTCATCCTGACCCTGAAAGAGTTTGCAACCTGGAAAGAAACACTAAAATCTAGAGTTAACAGTACTAACCATTCAACCAACCAGTATATAGTATTCAGTTTAAGAGTCTGAAGGGTGAGGTGAATCTCCCCTGTTAGGGGATGAAAGTGATTTTCTCCTTGGGAGAGTTATAGTGTATCTTTTGGATAAAGGGCCATCTGAACTGGGAAACAAAAGTCTACTCTACAGAAGAGTTACTAAAATCTCTAAAGGGATCTCTGTGAGAAGCTTCATAGGTTGTCTGGGTGACCTGTTGTTTGGAAAAACAATGTTCCCGAGGAATTGCTTATCAAAAAACAAAACAAACAAACAAGAGAAAGATGGAGGTCAAGTTCTACATTAACACAGACAAGAGAAATACAACAAAGGTCTTTAGAAAAGTACTATTCATTTATTACATTTTATTGCTGTTGGCCCTCAAATCATTCTTAATATCTTTTAGGTTGATAGAGTATGAGACTAAGTCAGAAATTATCCACACTCCTGTTATATTAACATGCCTGTACATATCCATGACTGATAACAACATTGAGCATTCACATGAAATGATTCTGCCAAATAGATGAGTGACAGTGGATTATGTGACAAATCATTTGCAAATCAGCCATGGCTCTCCCTATGAACTAATACACATCAGACTTGGGTTTCAAAATTTTGTGTGAGATAGACACCAAAATAACTCAACAGAAGAGCAAAAATAGAAGTATGTGTTTGGATATCTGCAAACAAAATTTGGACTGGTAGTTGAAGGAGGGTAAAGTTTCCTTAGAAAATCATCACCAGTGACGAGACATGAGTCATCACAATGAGCCTGAGCAAACAGCAGAGTTCAGAATGGAAATATCTTCAATCACTAGCCAAGAAGTGTTCTGAAGTCAGCAATCAGTTGGAAAATTGATGCTTACAGTTTTATGGAATTCTCAAGGGCCAGTATTGGAATAAGATAAGGAAAATGCTTAATAATCAACAGTGCTCATTACAGTGAGATACCCACTGATGAGTTGAAGCCTAAACTTTGGATTAACACCAAGGACTGATATTCCAGGGTATTGTGCTCTTGCATAACAGTGCATTTTACACAGTTCTATCCACACAGGTGACACTCTGCAAAAACTTACTTTTGAAGTCTAAAGCATTCTTTTTATAATCATGATCTTCTGGATGCAGTCCTTCCAGGATGAAGAGTCACTTCTGATGAAGAAGTGAAGAGAGCAGTGCATTTGTGTCTCACAGCTCAGTCTAAAAGAGGTTGTTTTTTTTTTTTTTTTTTTAAGGGAATATGAAAGCTTACTGACGAAGGGACAAAATGTATTAAAAAGCAAGGAGAGTATGTTGAAAACTGATATATTTGTCTTTTCTTAAAAATTGGTTAAACTAAATTCTACAGAGTACAGATAATTTTTGATACACAGTAGTATATATCAAATTACTTTAGTGAAATTATAAGTTGAATTCTTCTTATTTTCTAGTCTTGATTAATAAGGATTTGGTTTCATAAGAGACAAAAATAGTATTTCACACATGTGCTTGCTGATTCAAAAAGTTGGAATTATCTGTTGAGGAATTTGCTGCTACCAAAAATTATCACATAACATTGTGTTCTAACTTTATATTTAAGGAAAATATTTGGAGTACTAAGTCTAAGATACATTTTCCTTTGTAAACTAAACAGTCCAATTTTAGCTCTTAAAATGTTCATCATTTTAATACCAGATAATAATGTCTCATTTCATTTCACTTTCCCCAACAGAAAAAAAAAAAAAAAAAGATCAATTTCACAAATAAATAATGCAAACTTATTTTATATTATATATAAAAAATATGCCCTCTTCATGCTATTTGAGTTTCATATAGGTACAATTCTTAATGTGATGCTGTAAGACTGAACTGGGAACCACAAGATCATCAGCTCAAACCCACCTCAGAAACTGTGAAGGGTTACTATGAGTCAGAAATGACCTGACAGAAGTGATTCAAATGCATTACTATAGCAATTCACATTTTGTTTAAACAAGATAATTTCATGTCATTTTTTACCCAGACAGTAATTTACCAATTATATGCATCATAGATCATATTTAAGCTAGGTACAGGACACAGAAAAGAAATTAATTTTTTAAGATGCTAATAACTCTATTGCAGGAAAAAGATGAGGCTTTCAGCTTCTGAGAAGATTTAAAGCCAAATCAATATGATGTTGTTGTTAGTTGTTGTCAGTTCACTTCTCACTTATAGTGACCCTAAGAACAACAGAATGAGACACTGCTGGGTTACGTGCAAGCTTCAGAATTGTTATATTTGAGCCTTATATCAATCCAGTTCCTAGAGGGTCTTCATATATGTGTGTATATATGGTTTCTGAGGACCAGCCAGTGAACTTGAACTGCCGACCTTGTGGTTCAAACCGACTTTGCAGTCCAGCTCATTAAACCATGGCGCCACACCAGAACTCCATAAGTGTGTAGGGAGAAAGGGAGACAGAGCGAGAGTCTTTCTCTCTCTCTCTTTCTTTGGCTTTGTGGCTTTCATACTGTTCATGTTCTGGGTCAGAGAGAAGTCCCCCAGCTATCAGCCAGTGGGGTCCAATCAGTTCCTTATAATGATCTGTACCTGTAACGAGACTACTATCCTACCAAAGAGCCGGAGCCGGTGGTTCACTACAAGATCTGAGGAGGCTTCTGGACTCCTGTGTGCCCTAACTAGGACTCTTTCATTCCTAGAGATTAACCTAAACAAAATCCCTAATAAAATTTAGTGCTATAGTTTAAAAAAGAAAAAAAGATTTCATTTTTTGAGCAACCCTAGAACTTGGTGCTAAATTTAAGAGGGACAAGACCTGTCTCCAGAAGCTGAATAGGTACATATAAACATTTGCCTAACCACTGGGATGTATTCCATATTCACAACGGCTCATTGTAAGTATTTGCACATTTCCTGATCTTCATAAATGTAGTTTGAAAGCAGAAAAATAGACCTCATCAAAAGAAGCCTGACTTTTCAGCCAGATTTTAAATGAGTGGTAACTTAAACTCATGAATGAATGACAAAGTCCGTTAAAAAAGAAGAACCCAAGATAGACCGACAGTCAGTGGCTGTAACAGTGAACGCAAACATCAATGATGGTGAGGATTACAAAGGACCAGGAAGTGTTTTGTTCTGTTATGAATATCATCTCTATGAGTCAGAACCAACTTGAAAACACATAACAACAACAACTTAAACCCACAACAGTTCTTTGTCTGGATATATAATAATAAAGAAAGTAAATTTCACCAGTGTACATAAAGCTAATCAACTTTTAAACAAATTATTCATGCCAGCTGTTCATAACAGTGGAAACCAGTATTACAGTTCATTAATTTTCAATGGGAATTATTTAATGAGCAGAATTCTAATATATTTTATCCACACTACAATCTTGTACTGCACCAAAACAAAAGTAAGATTGCATTTACTGAACACGAAATAAGAGTGAAAAAGTTGTAGTCTAGGAACATTTCAGCTAGTCCAGAGTTGTGTTGTTTTTGTTGGGGATCCTTAAGTCTATTCAGACTCATAGCAACCCCATGTTACAGAGCATAACTGTCCGCATAGGATTTCCTTGGCTATAATTGTTAGGTCTTCTCCTACACGGCTGCTGGTTATCGGAGCACAAATGGATTCTTCTAATAGAATTCTCAGTGAATTTGTTCAGCATAAGCAAGTTGACTTGAAATTGAACATGTTTGCTAATTATGGCAATCATAACCAGAGGGAATGCATAGCATAATATGTCTTGTAACTGCACGATGATCAAGTTACAATTTTGTTGTAAGTAAATTTGTTGGGTTTCATAACTTTTTCCTCAAAGAAAATAGCTTGTTTATTGCAACATAATAGAACATTGCCTCATAATTATATGCGATAAGGAAAACCCAGTTAATAATGCAGTACATGTAAATAATATGTAAATGGTTCTAATGAACCACTCTACTCTATAATTAAAAGTATGCTACAGATAAAAAGTATTGTGAGTGACTGATTTAATCATAAAATACCTTAAAATTATACTTGTTCACACATTTGTCCTTTCCTTTCTTGCATTGCATTCTTCCGTGATTTCCATAATTACAGTTCAGTACACTGTTTGAGACTGGACTGCGAACCACAAGGTTGCCAGTTCAAACCAGCCAGCTGCTTCTCAGAAAAGCTATACAGGATGGTTATGAGACAGAACCTACTCAACAGCACTTAACAACACATTGTTTGAGGAATTCTGATGTAACATTGTAGGATAAAGACTGAATTGCTAATTGTAAGATTAATGGTTCAAACCCACTAGCCATCTTCCAAAATCCTATACAGGGTTTTTATGAATCAGAATTGACTCGGTGGCAACATGGTACTTGCCAAGATTGTGTCTTTATATCTAGCACAGTGCTCCACTCAAAATAGATTCTTAATGTAGTTACATTGAAAAAAATAAAAGAAATCTTGTCCTTCTCCTATCAGTCAGCTTCTCCTTCTCTTATATTCCCTATTGTGTTTACAGAATAGCCACTAGGTTCAATTCTGAAATACAATCATGGAAATCATGACAGACTTCAGCATAAATGCTGGGGCATCGTTAAGTTCTATTGATTTTGCATTTAAAAAACCTTATTTATTCTCTGATCTTTTGATCCATTCTCCTCCCCCACTCCATTACTTAGTTCACCCCTTAATAATGTTTTCATTAAAGGCTGTAGACATAAGCAAATTGCCCTACAATTGAACATGCTGCCCTGCTATTACACCAACTGAGAGAACATATAGCTAGACAAGTCTATGGACATAGACACCGTGTTCTCTGTTTCTTTCTATTTCTCCATACTTAGACACACACGCATACAAGTATAATCCGGATAACATTTTTATTTTCATATACATAAGATTCCCATGAGGCAGAGTAAACTTGAGGTCAAGTAAACAGCAGCAGCATAGTTATAATTTCAGGTACTGTTGCAGTAAAAGTATAGTTATGAATGCGCATATTAAAAAATGAATATTTCCTAAATACAATTTGTCAATTTCCTCATTTCTGTAGTAGACTCAGAGGTGGCCAAGATTCATGCCTTTATTTATGCTGGTTCTTTATTTTCCTCTAAAACACTTGCTACCATCTTAGTACTTTGAGGGATCACACTTTCCTATGACTATATCAGAAGTGTTATACTAATGATATACTCTGATGTACTCTAAGAAACCACTTCATATACCTTGTTGAAAATATAGAAACTTTATAACTTGAACATAATATAAGTTGTTGTTTTTTTTTCTATTTTGCTATTTTACCTGTTGTTGTTGTTGTGAAATGCTGTCAAATCAGTTCCAACCCATAACAACCCTGTATAGGGTTTCCAAGAAGCAGCTGATGAGTTTGAACCGTCAACCTTGCAGTTCAAATGGCTTTGTAGTCTGGCGCATTAACCCACAGTGGTACACAGTAAAGTAAAACCTCAAGCTATCAAAACCCACTGCACTGCAGTTACCTAACAGCAGCCATTTTAGCCATAGTACTCTTTTTGTGATATATTATAAACCTTAGCTTCTATGCCTTAGTTTCCTTGGGGGTATGGTCTGAAAATTAGCAGTCATCTTTAATATCGATGTTAAAACAAGAATTGATCTCCTGTTATACACTATATCTTTATCATCAAACTATTACTAACTTCCTACCTAACTAAGTGAAACAGGAAGCTGGGGTCACAGAGGACTAGATCTGGCCCACCTAACATGCACAGTAACAATTAATGTGTCTTGTCAGGACTTTTTAATATTTGTTGTTAAGTGCCATTGAGTCCATTTCGACTCTGCGACCCAGTACAGGGTTTCTGAAGAGCAGCTGGTGAGCTTGAACTCCTGATCTTGTGGTTCAAACTGACTTTGCAGTCCAACACATTAACCCACAGTGCCACACCAGGACTGAAAACACTCTTCCATCAATGTCCCTATAATGGGCAAAATATCATCATTGTGACCTGCCTTCCTGACTGAGGATGTAAAGAAGTTCTCATACTGAGTCATCCAGACAAACATCTACCTTATTCTGGTTAACACCCTGAAAGATCCCTGGTCCAGGACTTGGGGAACACTTTGCTTGACTGACCAAGTTAATCTATGTCTTACCTCTGGTTTTTGGAACTTGAGCCAGCAGCCAGTCTCCTGACCTGATTCACCAGCTTCATGACCTGATTCACCAGACTCACAGTCTTATGAGTCAGTCAACAGCCCAATTTGGTGTTAGTGAGAAGAACCCTTTGGACTGACATTTGAACTATGGATATGGAACTTGCCAGCATTCATATTCATGTGAGCTATTTCCTTGATAGATTATTGATTCTGTGAGACTTATAACAAATTGTGAAACTCTAGGATGTGAAGAATACGTAGGGGTGTGTTGTGTGTGTGTTGTGTTGTGTGTTGTGGAGTCAGTTCCAACTCATAGAGACCCTACACAGGGTTTCCGAGGCTGTAAATCTTTACGGGAGCAGATCGCCTCATCTTTCTCCCTCGGAACTGCTGGTAGTTTCGAACTGCTGACCTTGCGGCTGGCAGCCGGATTTGTAACCACTACGCTACCAGTGAGTGGTAATTCATATCAAGGATTATGGAGTAGTTGGTACTGGAGAATAATATTAAAAGTACAATGGACTGCCAGAAGAACAAAATTGTGTTGGAAGAAGTATAACTAGAATGCTTAGAAGCCAAGATGGCCAGACTTTGTCTCTCATTCTTCGGAGAAGTTATCAGGAGGAACCAATCCTTGGAGAAGGACAGCACATGATGTCCTTCTATAGGAACTGGTCACTCCTGAGAACATGAGAAATGAATCTTGTGATCCTGTCTTTTATGGAGCATTTTGGCTGTACTTCTTCTAACACAGACTTGTTTGTTCTATTGCCAGTCCATGAGACTTCAAAAATTCGTCTCCATCACCATGACTCAAGTGCACCAGTTTTACTGTCTTCCTTATTCCTTTTCAATCTTTCACATGTATATAAGGCTATTGAAAAAAAAACTAAGGTTTGGGTCAGGTCCACCTTAGTTCTCAAACTGTCATCTTTGCTCTTGAACACTTTAAAGATTTGCCTAATATAATATATCATTTGCCTAATACAATATATCAATCTTTCACATGTATATAAGGCTATTGAAAAAAAAAAACTAAGGTTTGGGTCAGGTCCACCTTAGTTCTCAAACTGTCATCTTTGCTCTTGAACACTTTTACAGATTTGCCTAATACAATATATCATTTGTTTTTTGACAGCTGCTTCCATGAGTATTGATAATGGATTGAAGCAAAATGAAGTCTTTAACAACTTCAGTCTTTTCTCCATTTATCAAGATGTTATTTATTGCTTCAGTGATGAGTATTTTTTTTTTCTTTCCATTGAGTTGCAACACATACTGAAGACTGTGGTTTTTGATCTTCATTAGTATGTATTTTATGCCCACTTCACTTTCATCAAGCAAGGTTGTATCATCTGCATATCACAGGCTGCTAATGAGTTTTTAACAATCGTGATGCCACATTCTTCTTCATATAAATCAGCTCCGCAGATTGTTTGCTTAGCATACACATTGAATAAGTATGGAGAAAGAATACAACCCTGACACACCTTCCCTGATTTTAAACTATTCAGTATCCACTTTTTCTGTTCAAATGACTGCCTATATATACGTTCTTCATGAGCACAATTAAGTGTTCTAGGATACACATTTTTTGCAATGTTATCCTCAGTTTGTCATAATACAAACAGTAAAACCTTTGCATAGTCATTAAAGCACAAGTCTCTTTCTGGTATTCTTTGCTTTAGCCAAGACCCATCTGACATCAGCAATGATACCCATTGTTCAACATCCTTGTATGAATCCAGCCTGAACTTCAGACAGTTCCCTGTCAATGTACTGTTGCACCATTTAAAAATTATTTTTAACAAAATTTTATTTGCATGCGATATCAATTACATTGTCTGATGATTTCTTCATTCTGTTGGGTCACCTTTCTTTGGAATGGTCACAAATATGAATCTCTTCAAATCAGTTGGCCATGTAGCTGTCTTCCAAATTTCTTGGTATAGATGCATCAGTGCTTGCAGTACTTCATCAAGTTTTTGAAAGATTTCAATTTGTATTCCAGTTATTACTGGAGACTTGTTGTAGTCCAATGTCATCAGTGCACCTTGGACTTCTTTCAGTACAATTGGCTCTTGATCATATGCTACCTTTTGAAATGTCTGAACATCAATTATTTCTTTATGGTACCGTTACTCACTGGATACCTTCCATCTCTTTTTGATACTTTTCCATCATTCAATATTTTGCCCATATATCCTTCAATACTGCAAGCCTGGCTTGAAATTTTTCTTCAGTTTTTCAATTTCCCTTTGTGTGCTCTAATTCCAGTTCTTTGCACATTTCGTTACAATATTGTACCCTTTGTTTTTGAGCTGCCCTTTGAAATTTTCTGTTCAGTTCTTTTAAGTCCTCATTTCTTCCATTTGCTTTAGCATCTCTAAACTGGAAAGCAAATTTCAGTTTTTTCAGATATTTTTGTCCTACTTTGGTCATTTTTTTTTCTTTCTTGTCTTTTTAATGATCTTTTGTTTTCTTTTATAATGTTGTTGATGTCATCTCACAACTTTTCTGATCTTCAGTCATTAGTGTCTAGTGTATCAAATCTGTTACTGAGATGGTCTCTAAATTCAGGTGGGATATGTTCTAAGTTATATTTTGGCTTTTGTGGACTTCTTCTAATAATCTTCAGCTTCAGCCTGAACTTGAATACGAACAAGTGATGGTCTGTCCCACAGTTTGCAAATGGCCTTGTTTTGGCTGATGATATAGAATTTTTCCAATGTTTCTTCCAATATATATAGTCAAATTTATTTCTATGTATTCCATCTGTGAGGTCTTTATAACACTTGTCTTTCATGTTGTTTAAAAAAGGTATTGCAATGAAGAAACCAATGATCTTGCAGAATTTTTCTTATGATCTTTAGCATCATTTCTATCACCAAGGCCGTTTTTACAACTACTGATCCTTTCTATTTTGTTTCATCCTTAACATTCCAATCACCAGAAATTATCAATATATCTTGATTGCATTGATTTATTAATTTTTACTCTGAAGAAGATGGTTGAATTCTTCAGTTTCATTATAACTATGTTTTGTGTTTGGTGCATAAATTTTGAATTATAGTGGTAGTTACTGGTCTTCCTAATAAGTGTACAGATATTATCCTATCCCAGACAGAATTGTACTTCAAAACAGAGCTTGAAATGCTCTTTTTATTGATGAATGCTATACCATTCTTCTTCAATTTGTCATTCCAGCATAGTCAACTGTATGATTGTCAGATTCAAAATGGCAATACCAGTCCATTTCAGCTAATGCCTAAGATATCAATCTTTATGTGTTCCATTTAATTTTTGACAACTTCCAATTTTTCTTTATTAATACTTCATACATTCTATGTTTAAATTATTAATGGATATTTACAGCTAATTCTTCACATTTTCAGTTTTGACTCATCAGCAAATGATTATCCCAAAGGCTTTACTCCATTTACATCATCGTGGTAAGCTCTGCTTTGAAGAAGCAGCATTTCCCCATTCATTTGAGTCCCGTCCAGCCTACGTGGCTCATTTTCAGGCACTACATCTGAAAATATTCCGATGCTAGTTATGATGTTTCCAGCATCACAGCAACACACAAGCCACCACAGTGTGACAGAGTGACAGACATGTGGTGCCCTTTTTTTCATAGCATTCTATAACTGCATATACTGGTGTATGTGTGTGTCTGTCTGTCACATGTTCTGTAAAACTTATGCTTACACATGATAACAGAAAACATCATCTCTTGAAAAGTACCAAGCAAATCATTGATGTGGTTGTTGTTTAATCCAAGTTAGTTTGGATTCATAGTGGCCCTGTATAGGATTTCCAAGAAGCAGCTAGTGAATTTGAACCATCGACCTTGTGGTTCAAACCAACCTTGCAGACTGGTGAATTATCCTACAGCACCACACTAAGACTTGTAAGCATATCATTGTTGTTGTTGTTGTAAGTGCCGTCGAATTGGTTCCAACCCATAGTGACCCTGTATAGGGTTTCCGAGGAGCAACTGGTGAGCTTGAACCATTAACCTTGTGGTTCAAAGTGGCTTTGCAGTCCAGTGCATTAACCCATAATGCCACACCAGGACTCCAAGCCTATCATCATGTTGCTGTTGTTAAGTACCATGGAGTCGGTTCTGACTCATAGTGACCCTGCACAGGGTTTCCGAGGCTGTAAATCTTTACAGGAACAGAGCGCCTCATCTTTCTCCCGCAGAACCACTGGTAGTTTTGAACTGCTGACCTTGAGGTTGGCAGCCCAACTCATAACCACTACGCAACCAGAGTTCTTTAAGCCTATCATCATAGTCCCTGGCAATCAATCTCACCACTTAAATATAAACATGATTCATATTCTCATGTCTATTCTTTCAGATGCTAGTCTCAAAAACTCCCCTTTTTCACAGGAAAATTTGGCCAAACTGATGTAACTATGGATTCATTGTCTTTATCTTTATGAAATGTGTTCTTAGTAGCACAGATATTTTCCATGAATGCACTTTATCAATCACTTTTCATCTTTTTTCATCCACTTATTAAAATATAAGTACTTCGGTATTTTGGACAGCAAAGCAAAAAATGCATAGCATTAAGCAGGACAACAAATTTTTCAACTAACTGAATGGGATTTTTTTTTTTTTTTTTTTTTTTTACTTTTATTTGATTCTATAGATATTTTCAGAACAATGGTGTCAGTCACATTGAAATGCTAATATGAGCCTCAGGCTCAAAGGTCTACTTTTTGTAGCTGCAATATTAAAATGAAATATAGTCACAGGAAATAGAGATAGGAAATAATTTTCCCCCTAGTATTGCATGTTTCCCCATTTGTCTGAAATTCAATTTATTAGGGTGTAGAGGGTAGATAGACAGAGAAAAAGGAAAAGAGCTAAGTATATATAAATGCAAATTACCTAAACAAGAATCAATACTTATGAATAAGAAAGTGCTGGCTGCTATTTATCAAATCACCACATTATTATACAACATAATACAATAACTTTATATGAATATATGATATGTGTGCAAAATGAATGAAACTGGTCAGGCTCTTTTCTCTTAACACACAGAAAATATCCCCATGATCTTAATTCCTGCATTGACTGAAAAATTAGGGATTCTCATGAACTAGTAAACCTCATACAAACAAACAAAAACTACTATACCTCAGTGAGAGGTATCAGGACACTGAAATATTAGAGACAGTAACAGATGCAGAAGCAGAGAAACAGCAGTAGCTCATCACACAGGTTTGTAGGTCTTAAAGTGAAAAGAAATAAAGTAGAATGTTATGATTCAGACCTTCAATCTTGATAACATGAAGAAACTTTTTCAAATAATTTAAAATGCAAATGACATAACCAGATCTGTGCTTTAACATGAGTGTCTGGCAGTAGAGTCAAATGGATTGAAGGGTATGGTAAGCCTGAATGAAGGTGTTTTCATCATCCAGCAGAAGGGGATGATGACCTGAACTTTTATGCTGATTATGAAGTACTGTGTGTAACAGCTAAGTCACAGAATAGATCAACAGTTTCCAGTGGAAACTTACCATAAGTGGCAGGAAGTCCCTCACTGTGAGGTGGAAAGAAATGTTATCCAGAGGAAATTGAAACAGTTAGTGACAGCCTAGATTGTCGAGATCTTTCCTCAAAATTCTTAATCTCCTGTCTACAAGAGATATATAGCATAGAAGGTGATCTGGATTGAATTCTATTTCTACACTGATTTTAATTGTGTCTTTGAAAATTTCACTTAAACGTCCTGTATCACAAGCCCTTCATTTGCAAGAATTATTGAAAAAAAAAGAAAAACTGTTCTGGAATCAATTCTGACTACAGCAACCCCATGTGTAACAGAATAAAACTGTCCTCCATAGAGTTTTCAATGGCTGATTTGCAGAGGTAGATTTCCAGAACTTTCTTCTGAGGTGTCTCTGAGTGTACGTAAACTCTAAGCATTTTGATGAACGCTGTAAAAAAAATGGTGCCAATCATTCCTCCCACAAATTCTCTACTTAACTATATAAGGCAATTCATTGTACTGGCCACACATAGCTCAGACACCATACTCAGAGTCATGGGGTTTATTAAGGAAGAGAACAAGTTGTCACAAATGCTCCGAGAACAGTTCTAGCCAGGACAGCCTCACCTCAGTCACCCCCACAGGCAGGCTTCTCTGCTCAGGCAATGTTACTATGATTTTTAGGGCGTCTGATAAATTCCCAGAGGACACTCCATTCTGCTATAAGCCTCAGCCTTACGGCACTATGCTCTAGTTCAGTGGGGCAGTGAAGGTAGCACCCTTTATGAAGCATCTGGAGGAAACCCACTCCATAAGCTAACCTCCTGCCCAAAGACTCTCAGCTTTATTTGCTCTGTGGGCTGGGAAGCCAACTGCTCTGTCTGGTGCTCTGTTCTTGGTTCTCGGCTGCTGCTTTGCCAATATTCTGCTACTTTTCTGGTGTTACAGTTTTCTGTTCCTAAGTCAAGGAGGTTTGGTGCTTATGGATCTTGAACTCCACTCCCGGATCTTCTTCTTTGATGGTAATGAGAATACTCCCTTCCTCCTTCTGAGATAGCTCATTTTAAACCCATGTTAAGTTCCAAGTTTTTACAATTACAATTAACCCTGTTAATAATCACTCACAACAGAATCAATAATGCAGCAGCATCTTGCCTACCTTTTCTTACCCAGGCCCATCCGAAGAATATTCATACAGTGAAGTGACAAAGACATGGCTAAAAGAGACATTAAATAATTCACTATACCCCAGTAGCCAAGACTACTGTTTGCTCTACCCAAGGACTCCCATTTGTAAGACAGTAACAGTAGTATCTACTCATAGTATGCTTTATTGTTGTTGTTGTTGAGTAGATTCTGACTCATAGAGACCCTATGTAGGGTTTCCAAAGAGTGGCTGGTGAACTTGAACCACCAGCCTTGCGGTGCTGGCAACTGTTTAGTAATAAAAACCTTAATTTGTTGTGTGGGTTGATTTCTGTGGTATAAATACTGCTAGTATAGTCAAATTCAGTCTACTAATGTGATGTAGGAATCCTGGTGTGGGCTAATGTGTCAGACTGCAAAGTCATTTGAACTGCAAGGTCAGTGGTTCAAGCTCACCAGCTGCTCCTTGGAAACCCTATACAGGATGGCTTTGGGTCGGAATTGACTCAACGGCACTTAACAACAACAACAACAACAATGTGATGTAAGGGAGCTCTGGTGGCATAGTGGTTATGATTTGGGCTACTAACCTCAAGGTCAGCAGTTTGAATTTACCAGCTGTTCTGCGGGAGAAAGATGAGGTTTTCTTCTCCCAGAAAGATTTGTAGCCTCGGAAACACTGTACAGGGTCAATATGAGTCAGACTCCATAGCACATAAGCAACCAATCAATGTGATATAAACTGACTTACAAATTTGCTGAAAATTTAGCAACTGATTCTCATAACCTGCTCTAGCACACCTATTGATATCCTATGGCTAGGATTAAATGTGCAACTGTATGCATATGACTTATTGTAATACTTAACAAATATTGAAAATTAAATTGTTAGTTGTTATTGCATTGGTTCTGATTATTTTCCTCTTCAATTCTAGCTATTATTTATAAATAAATGTAATCTCAGTGCCCTATTTTAAAATTATTTCCCCAAATCATACTTTTTTAATGAACATTGATAAAATTACTTCTGTCTTGAGAATTACTTTATTTTCCTCATTAGCTTTACTGAACTTGATCAAGTCATCAGCAATAAAGAATTCTTATGAGGCCTTGTTTGAATATATCTAATAAAGTAGATGATGTTGAAAGAACTGTACCATAAAATACTGTATCTTAGGAAATCCCTCAGGACAAATTATCAATATTATATGGTATAATCCTGAAAATAAATTCCTAACGTGCAATTTCCTGCTATCAAGAATGAGATACAAGTCACTATCCTTTTGCTGTTATTAAATACTGTGGAGTCGGTTCCGACTCATAGTGATCCTGCACAGAGTTTCCGAGGCTGAAAATCTTTACAGGAGCAGAAAGCCTCATCTTTCTCCCGCAGAGCAGCTGGTAGCTCGAAGCCTGATTTGTAACCAGTATGCTAGCGGAGCTCCTTTTGTCTTTGTTAGCTGCTATCAAGTTGATTCCAAATCATGATGATCCCACATATGCAGAGTAGAACTCTTCCATCAGAGTTTGAATATTATTACTTTTAGAAACAGAATTTTTAGTAAGACAGGGAGCCTAGGGGGCCTCTTGGATAAAGTTACTAGGAAAAATAAAGACTTTGCCTCAAATACAAGAGGTCTCTTTGATTCTCTACTGTATCCCCAGCATCTGGCCCATTACCTGGGACATATACAGAAGGCACTCAGTAAATGTTCATTGATTGAATTCTCAGCAGTAGATTATTTCTCCATTACCCCCTGGAGAAGCCCCCGGAGCAACTATGATGGCCCCAGCTGAGGCCCTCATGTGACCCAACCCCCAACATCTGCTACTTGACCTTTGTAAGGCTCCATGAGACAGGAAACCTAAATGGAGAACAAAAACATTACAGCCAAGACCTTGCCCATTTTGAAGTCTGTTCAACTGTAAGCAGACCACTAATAAGGTCTCTGTATTTTACTTCCTTATCTAACTGATTTTACCCACCTTGAAAGATGACCTTTTTTGAGGGTGGAGGAGAAAGCCAGCCCCTGAGAGGAGCTGGAACTGAAGTACTGAAGAACCACAGATGCACGGCATCCCATAATGTGTTTTGTCTGCTCCTACCACAGGTTGCTCTGGTAGCGTAGTGGTTACGAATTGGGTTGCTAACCTCAGGGTCAGCAGTTCTAAACTACCAACTGTTCCGTGGGAGAAAGAGGAGGCTTTCTGTTCCCATAAAGATTTTCAGCCTCAGAAACCCAGTACAGGGTCTCTATGAGTCAGAAGCGACTCCATGGCATATAACAACAAGAACCAGAGGCTAATTTTGGTAGAATCCATCTTGAAGAAATGCTTTTCCTACACTCAATTACCATGTTGAATAGTCATCTCTTATGCTGTCTAAAGAAGGTATTTGAAATAAACAAACCATTGATTTTGCAGAGTTCTATAATGTGATCTCCAGCATCATTTCTATCACCAAGGCCATTTTTTCCAACTATTGATCCTTCCTCTTTTCTCCCAACTTAAGCATTCCAAACACCAGTAATGATCAATACTTCTTGATTTCATGTTTGATTAATTTCAGACTGAAGAAGTTGGTGGAATTCTTCTATTTCATCCTCACTGGCTTTACTGGTTGGTGCATAATAATAGTGGTATTAACTGGGCTTCCCTGTAGGCGCATGGATATTATCCTATAACAGACAGTATTGTACCTCATGACTGATCTGGATATGTTCTTACTGACAATGAATGCAACACCATTCCTCTTCAATTTGTTATTCCCAGCATAGTAATTTATGTAATTTTCAGATTCAAAATTACCAATACCAGTCCATTTCAGCTCACTAATGCGTAAGATATTGATGTTTATACGTTCCATTTCATTTTTGACGATTTCTATCTGGCCAACTGATTGGAAGAGACACATACTTTTCCCTGTTCCTAAGAAAGATGACCCAACAGAATGCAGGAATCATCGGACAATAGCTTTGATATTCTATGCAAGTAAAGTTTTACTAAAAGAAATACAGAAATGGCTACAAGCATACACTGACAGAGAACTTCCAGAGGTTAAAGCTGGATTAAGAAGAGGCCGTGGAATGAGGGATATCATTTCTGATGTGTGATGGATTTTGGCTGAATGCAGAGAATATCAGAAAGATGTTTACCTGTACTTTATTGACTAAGCAAAGGCTTTCAATTGTGTGGGCCATGATAAACTATGAACAACATTGCGAAGTATGAGTATTCCAGAACACTTGACTGTGCTCATGAGGAATCTGTACATGGACCAAGAGGCAGTTGTTGAAACAGATCATGAGAACACTGAATGGCTTAAAATTAAGAAAGGTGTGTGACAGGGTTGTATTCTTTCACCATAATTATTCAACCTGTAGCTGAGCAAATAATCCTAGAACCTGGGTTATATGAAGAAAAATGTGGCATCAGCATTGGAGGAAGACTCATTAACAACCTGTGATATGCAGATGATACAACCTTGCTTGCTGAAAGTGAAGAAGACAAAATATTTATTAATGAAGATCAAAGCCTTTGGTATGGATTGCATCTCAATGTAAACAAAACAAAAATCCTCACCACTGGATCAATAGACAACATTCTTATCAATGGAGAAAAGATTGATGTTGTCAAGGATTTCATTCTTCTTGGATCAACCATCAACACTCATGGAAGCAGCAGTCAAGAAATCAAATGACGTATTACATTAGGCAAATCTGTTGCACAAGACCTTTGTAAAGTGTTGAAGAGCAAAGATGTCAGCTTGAGGACTAAGGTGTGCCTGACCCAAGCCATGATATTTTCAATAAACTCAGTTGCATGCGAAATCTGGACAGTGAATAAAGAAGACCGTAGAAGAATTGATGCTTTTGAGTTATGGTGTTGGAGGAGAATATTGAAAGTCCCATGGGCTGCCAAAAGAACCAACAAATCTGTGTTGAAAGAAGTGCAGCCAGAGTGTTCCTTGGAGGCCAGGATGGCCAAACTTCATCTCTCATATTTTGGACATATTGTCAGGAGGGATTAGTAGCTGGAGAAAGATACCATGTTTGGTAAGGTGGAGGGTCAGCGAAAAAGAGGAAGACACCCCAGTGAGATGGATTGGTAAAATGGCAGCATCAATGGACTCAAACGTGGCAACAGTAGTGAGGTTGGCTAGGATCAGTCAGTGTTTCATTCTGCTGTGCATAAGGTAGTTATGAGTTGGTACCGACTCAATGGCACCTAACAATAACAACAACATATTCCTATATTATAATATTCCTAAATAATATTTGATTTGATTATTTTTGTAAAGGTTTCTTTGTATCAAACTTTTTTTGTGTCTAATAATTAAGCATATCTGTTGATTGACCCCTGGAGATCTGTATTATGTGGCTAAAAGGATCATACAAAAAAAAAAAAAAAAAAAAAGCCTTAAGTGCTATAGTTACAACTTAAACAGAAATCAAATATGGTACATATATTCATGTAACAAGTCATTATTTAGTAACAACTCTGGAGTGTCTACTGAAGATCATTAGCAATTTAAAACATTGCCCATTTCCTGGAACATCATACAGTCTGGCTTAATATTTCAGTTACAAGTAGTGTGAAATTAAAATATTCATGTACAGATCAATGATATTAAGTGTCTTCTTCTGTTTAAGAAGAGTTAATGAGAGTATCATCTTTTTAAAAATTATTTTTCAATTCTGGAATAGTTCTAGAGTTGCTAGAAGTTAGGTACTAAGTTCCTCCTATCATGAAGGGAAGGTTAATTAAATTCTTCCACCTAGATGGAAGGTTTTTTGGGGTTTTTTCCTATTTTGTTTTGTTATAATATATAAGAGCATATTCTGAAATTTATAAAACCAATCTTACTGCTTTTATTTTTTCAAAAACATATGATTGGCTTGTGTTTTCAAAATGAAAAGAGCACAATTAACCTGTATCTTTTTCCTAAACAAATATGGATCTAATATTGTTATCCCTAGCCAAGATTAAGTTCTAATAAGCAGAAAACAGAAAAGGTAAAACTTTTGAGACACCACCTTATCCAACTGACAAAATTGGGGACCACCTGTTTAGCTCATGTTCATATTATCTATCTCTGATATGATGAGATGAGAAGGGCACTTCATCTCTGTATCATCTTTCTGAGAAACATTAGACAAACCAAACCAAGCACATTCTACAAAATAGATACCTGACAAATAATCTTTAAAATTCTGATCCCTATACTATTTGAGGGGTCCTGGTGTGGGTTAATGCACCAGATTGCAAAGTTGCAGTTCAAGCACCCCAGCTGCTCCTTGGAAACCCTGTACAGGGTCACTATGAGTCAGATCTGACTTGATGGCACTGAACAACAGCAACATACTATTTGAAAATTAACAATATTCATCTAATTTATTAATGTTAGCGGGAAATTTTGAAAAATCCATGAGTATTTATTTATTTCGTATGAGTTAAAATTGATTCGGTGGCAGGCTGATAATTTATATATTTTTTTTAAAAATTTATTGTGAATTCAGTGAGTGAACGTTTACAGAGCAGCTTGACACCTGTTCCCTAGTCTCCCTCTCCAGAAATCTGAAAAACCCGGCTCAATTGGAGTTGTTGCTTCTAAGGATATAAACACACTAGGTATTCACTCATAGGATTTCATTGCAAAGCAAAAGTCCACTTCAGAGTGAGAAAGGGTCTGTCTCCACTTGTGGAGAAGACCCTGAGAAATTGGGGAACAAGGTAAAATAAACTCAAGACTCCTCCCCTAGGAGAGTGGTTTGGGTAGTATTTGTTGGACTTCCGCAGCCCTTTTCTATGCCTGTTTCAAATGCTTAGTTCAGGAGTTTTTAATTGTAAGCAGTGGTGAATACATATATTAAGCATAGTACAAAAAGCCTGTATATGTCAAAAGTTCATACCAAGGACAAGCCCTCTGATTCTGCAAAGGTGTTTTCACATCATAAACTGAAAGGTATGTCCAGAATTTTTGTGGCCTGGCTTCTTGGTTCTCAATAGGTTTACTGAGGCTCTGCCTTTCCTTTGGAATGGGCCAGGGAGGGAGGAGCTCAGGATATCCCTAATCTGTTCCGATCACAGATCATGAGTTTTACATTCAACAATTTAAATACTTTGTTTCATTGCATTGATTACAATCCCTTCCATTTACCATCAGCTAACAGTATTTACTGCTATTCATTCTAACTCATGAACCTGTGTCTTTTGCTACCTTCATCCTTCCTCTGCCAACCTCTCTCCAGTTATTGCCTCCCCTGTCACTCAAGTTAATATATGTCTACCCTCTAGCCAATGAATAATTTTCCCTTTTCTCCCCTCCTGATAACCATAATAGTATATATTTTTTTTATCAAGATAATCTTTTTCTTAACTTTTTACAATGTTGTTGTTGTTGTCAGGTACCATTGAGTCAGTACCAACTCAAAGCAACCCTATGCACAACAGAACAAAACACTGCCCGATTCTGGGCCAACCTCACAATTCTTGCCACACTTGAGCCCATTGATGCTGCCACTTGGTCAATACATCTCACCGAGGGTCTTCCTCTTCTTCTCTAACCCTCCACTTTACCAAACATGATATCCCTCTCGAGCTACTGTCCTTTCTGACAATATGTTCGAAGTATGAGCGATTAAGTTTGGCCATCCTGGCCTCCAAGGAACACTCTGGCTTTACTTCTTCCAACAC
This sequence comes from Chrysochloris asiatica, assembly GCF_000296735.1. Taxonomy (NCBI): domain Eukaryota; kingdom Metazoa; phylum Chordata; class Mammalia; order Afrosoricida; family Chrysochloridae; genus Chrysochloris; species Chrysochloris asiatica. The sequence goes on along the minus strand of NW_006408545.1, from coordinate 1,803,985 downwards.
AGATCTGTTGTTCTTCTGGCAGCCCATGGCCCTTTTAGTATTCTCCTCCAAGACCATAATTCAAAGGCATCAATTCTTCTATGGTCTTCCTTATTCACTGTCCAGCTTTCACATGCATATGAGGTGATTGAAAACACCAGGGCTTGAGTCAGGCACAACTTAGTCCTCAAGCTGACATCTTTGCTCTTCAACACTTTAAAAAGGTATTGTGCAGCAGATTTGCCTAATGCAATACGTCATTTGATTTCTTGACTGCTGCTTCCATGAGTGTTGATAGTTGATCCAAGAAGAATGAAGTCCTTAGCCACTTTTTTCTGTAATAGTTATTTACTATTGTTGATGTTGTTTTAGTTATCATACATACATAGATAAATAATCATATATGATTTGTCTTTTTAGCAGTCTCTTTTGAGAGTTGAAGACAAAACTATTTCTAATCATGTAGAGAGAAGAAGTATAGACTGGGACAAAATGTGCAAAGCTTGTGAATATGAAGAGCAATAAAAATGTTTTCATGGGAGCAGGCTAGAGAGCATCTTAGTAGATTTAGGAGTCTAGATTGCTTTCAGGCAGATAGGCCAAGAACTACTTTGGACATATATCCCATTAAATCTAGAGCAGTTGTCTCAAATCTCCCAGGACATATCTAGCTACACATGTGTTTTGTGTGACCATTGTTTGTCAAAATTAATTAGAACTATGTGGGAAAAAAACCACAAACTTCATTCTTAATGTTCAACAACTGGAATTTTTGCTTAAACAATACAAAATTATGATATTTTGTGAAAAATAAAAGATTGCAGTGCTGGACAGTCAGCCCTCATGGCTGCAATAAGCTAGAGTTGAGTTACTGATGTCCCTTTCTGTAGTTTTCAGGGCTCACATGTTTCATAGCTTCCCTCACAATGAGGCTCAGAATTAGTGCCATTTATCATTGCCCAAGTTTATAGGCTGGCTTGGCTGATTTAGTCTCCAAAACAGCTTCTGTATGCATTTGAGTTTCTGACTTCATCTGACTTTTACACATTAAAATACTTAAGACAAAAAAAAACCTTGAGAAGATGAAAAAAAAAAAAAAGTGGTAAATTAGACTTTATTGAAACTAAAAATATTTGTTCTACGAAAGACACTAATAATTGAATGAAACAAAATATAATCTGAGGGAAAATATCTGCAGAGTACATATCTGATAAAGGTCTTGTTTCTAAATTATATAAAGAACTCTTAAAATTCAACAAAAAAGAAAAAAAATACCCTAATTTTAAATACGAGTAAAACATTTGAACAGACACATCACTGAGAAGATACATAAATGGCAATTAAGTGCATGAAAAATTAGTCACCATCACAAGTCATTATTGTAAAGTGCCATCAAGTTGGTTCTGACCATGTTGACCATGTACAGGGTTTCCTAGGAGCAGCTATTGAGCTTGAACCACTGACCTTCCTCCAAACCTAATGCCATGTTCATTTTCATATAATCCAGCTTCTCAGATTATTAGCTAAATTTACAGATTGAGTGAATATGGTGAAAGACTACAACCCTGGCACACAAATTTTCTGATTTTAAATCATTCAGTGTCCCCTTGTTCTTCTTGAACTTGGTCTTGGTCTATGTACAGGTTCCACATTAGCATAATTAAGTGTTCTGGAATATCTGCTCTTCATATCTGTTCTTTGTGTTATAATCCACAAAGTCAAAAGCCTTTGTATAGTTAATAAAGCACAGGCAGACACCTTTCTGTTATTCTTTGCTTTCATCTAAAACCCACTGACATCTTCAAGGTACCCTTGTTCCACATCCTCGTCTAGATCTAGCTTGAACCTATGGCAGTTCCTTGTCAATGCATTGTTGCATTGTTTTTTTGTGTTTTTGTTGTTGTTGTTGTTGTTTTTTGCTTTGTAATCAGTATATTAAGGAAACAGTCATACATTTCAAGAATTGCCTAAATTCTGATATCCAGATTTAAGCATGTGAACATATGGTGACTTTAGCACGTACAATGAAAGCTATTCATCATAATTAGTGATACTACCACCATTACAGTTACTTCAGAAGTTAAATGGTTTAAAGTGAACCTGTAATATATCTAAGGAACACCTTCCTGTCTCATACATGCAAATTACTTCTCCAAAGGAAGTGTCAAAGTCTTCACTTGGACTTCTACGTAACCCAGCTCCCAAAGTCCCTACTGGGGCTTATTATGGTCCAAAGAGAATGGGTTTAAAAACAAAACACAGGACTGATCAACATATTTATATATATGGATTAAAAAATTGCCATCACTGATACCACAGGCTGCTGTACTGTGTGCCTCCATCGACTAACAGGTGAGGCAATAGAATAATCGCAGAGGCATCACAAGGAATCCCATATTAACACAAATAACTACACAAACCAATGCTTCTCTACAAACTACGATTTTCTTCTGGTTGCCAGTTAAAAACAATTTTAATTTCACAGCTTAATAATGAAGGGTCATACACTGAAGTCAGTACATTACCTAGCATTTCAGTCTAAGATAGTCCATGTGCACAGCTGCAAACAATTACAAGGCATAGCCAAACAAACACTAGGGGGGACTTATTTTTCTTTTAAACCAAGAGTAATCTTCACAAATATTAAACTTCATCTTGCACACTGAAGTCATCATACATACTGGACAACGTCAGAGCTTTTATATTTGAGTTTATTCTTCATTTAACTTTAAAACACTACTATGTTGTTGTTGTTAAGTGCCGTCGAGTCGGTTCCGACCCATAGCGACCCTGTACAGGGTTTCCGAGGGTGTAAATCCTTACGGGAGTAGAAAGCCTCATCTTTCTCCCGCAGAGCGGCTGGTAGTTTCGAACTGCTGACCTTAAGGTTCGCAGCCCGATTCGTAACCACTACGCTACCAGAGCACTACTATAGTTGAGTATTAAAACAAAATCAAAAGCAAGTAGTGAGCATATTAAGATTACAGTCCTTCACTTACTCATTACTTTAAAATTATCGTTAGCAAAATTTTACTTGCATACGGACAGTGAATAAGAAAGATCATTAAAAAAATTGATGCATTCGAGTTATGGTGTTGGAGGAGAATTGTAAAGCTACCATGAATTCTGAAAAGAACAAACAAATCTATGTTGGAAGAAGTACAGCCAGAACGATTCTTGGAAGCCAGAATGGCCAGACTTCATCGCTCATATTTTGGACATATTATCAAATGATCAGGATAGCATGTCTGGAGAAGGATATCATGTTTGGTAAAGTGGAGAAAGGGAGGAAAAGACCCATAAGGAGATGGATTGATTCAGTGGCAGTATCAATGGGCTTAATCATAGCAACAATTGGATCGGGCAGTGTTTCTGTTGTGGATAGGGTAGCTATGAGTCGGTACCGAATATATGGAATATAAAAACAACAATATGGTTCAATGATTTTTCCACATTCTGTTGGGTCAATTCTCATACCTTTGTTATTTGCCAATGTCTTCAGTGCAGCTTGGTCTTCATCCTTCAGTACCATTGGCTCATGGTCATATGTTACCTCTTGATATGTTTGAACATTGACCATTTCTTTTTAGTTCAGTGATTGTATATTCCTTCCATCTTCTTTTGAAGCTTTCTGTATCATTCAGTATTTTGTCCATAGAATCCCTCAATATGCAGTTCAAGACTTCAATTATTTTATCAGTTCTTTCAGCTTGAGAAATGCTCTTTCCTTTTGGTATTTTAACTTCAGGTTTTGCACATTTTATCATAATCATTGGCTTTGTCTTCTTGAGCTACCCTTTGAAATTTTCTATTCAATTCTTTTACCTCCTATTGCTTCCATTTGCTTTAGCATCTCTAGATTGGAAATCAAGTTTCTGAGCCTCTTCTGACATCTATTTTTGTCATTTCCTTATTCTTACCTTCTTAATGACTGTTTGCTTCCTTTCTGTATAATGTTCTTGATGTCATTCCACAACTTTTCTGATCTTCATTCATTAGTGTCTAATGCAGCAAATCTGTTCTTGAGGTGATCTCTAAATTCAGGTGGGATATGTTCTGGTCATATTTGGCTCTCATGAACTTGCTTTAAATTTCTGCAGCTTCATTCTGAACTTGCATGTTAGCAGTTGATGATCTGTTCCACATTTTGCCGCTGGCTGTGATTTAGTTGATGACATTGAGTTTTCCACCATCTCTTCCACATATGAAGTCAATTTGATTTGTTTGTATTCCATCTGGTAAGATTCATGCATATAGTCATCTTTTAAGCTATTTAAAAAAATATTTTTAAACATGAATAAATCATTGTTCATGTAAAATTCTATCATGCAATCCCCAGCGTTAATTCTATCACTGAGATTATATTTTCCATCTAGTGATCCTTCTTCTTGGTTTCCAACCTTTGTATTCCAATCACCAGTAATTATCAATATGCTTGGATTACATGTTTGATCAATTTCAGACTGAAGAATTTGGTTGAATTCTTTAATTTCATCATACTGGCTTTAGTAGTTGGTGCATAAATTGAGTAATAGTGGTATTAAGTGGTTTTCCTTGTAGGCAAACCACTTTTTATCTTATCATAGACAACATTATGCTTCAAGATAGACCTTGAAATATACTTTCTGATTATTAATGCAACACCATTGCTCTTTAATTTGCCATTGCTGGTATTGTAAACTATGTGATTGTCAGATTGAAAGAGGTCAATAACAGTCCATTTCAGCTGACTAATGTCTGGTATTGAATCTTTATGTGTTCCATTTCATTTTTGACAGCGTCCAATTTTTCTAGAGTTACACTTCATTCATTCCATGTTATAATTACTAATGGATGATTACAGTTTGTCTCTTCGTTTTGAATTATTTCCCAACAGCAAATGAAGTACCTGAAAGCTTCACTCCATTCATGTCATCATGGTCAATTCTACTTTGAAAGGTGGCTCTACCTCAGTCAGATTTTCAGTGCCTCTAACCCGAGGGGCTCATTTTCAGGCATTATATCAGACATTATTCTGTTGTATTCATAATATTTAAATATGTAATATTCTGGTGCTATATGACAGTGTTCCCTGTATTCATAAGTTTTTCAGTGGATAAATATTCCAAAGCAGTCTGTCTCTCCTTCTTCCTAGTCTGTCTTAGTCTGGAAGCTCTGCTGAAACCTGTCCACCATGGATGACTCTGATGGTATTTAAAATACTGGTGGCATAATGTCCTGCATCACAGCAACATGTAAACCAACACAATACATCAAACTGGCATATGAATGATGGAGACACATTAACTTGAGTCAAGGGAACGTCAATATACATTAAGAGGGATGTGAGCACAAAATGAGCCAGGCAAAGGAAGACATTGGGAGGATACACAAGACTCCAAGGTAGCAAAGGTAAATACTGTTATATATACAATCCTGAAGTCATAGTAATAGCAATAGATTATGTATGAGTGGATACATAGATAAACATGTAAACTGAACAGGTATGGGAAAGCAAATGTGACTATTGTTGTTGTTAAGTACCATGGAGTTGGTTCCAACTCATAGTGCCTTTAACCATGAATAAATTTGAATAAGAATATCTCTACATATATATTTATTAGTGCTGCAAGTATATTCATGAATATAGTAGAGCATATTAGGGTGCAAAATATTGAAAACTTCTTATCCATAAAAAAACATCTTGAGGGAATGAGATACTGGTTGTAGGGGCCCAGGATCATAGCTTCAACTGACATCAAGATCAGTTGACATATCATAGTCCACAAAGAGAGTGCTGACTCATGAATTGGATCTTAAAAGCTTGTGAGTAGCTCTCAAGGGTACAGTTGTAAGTCTTCCCTAACCATAGTAAATAAGAGCAAAGAAAATCAAAGACATGTGGAAACAATTAGCACAATCGCCCATGTTAATCTCAGCATCAATGACCCTGAAGTCATAAAAACTAGATGGTACCTTGCCATCACTGCTGACCACTCTGAAAAGGCTCACAATTGGAGGTTCTAGAAGGAGTGGAAGAAAAATGTGGAACAAAATTCAAAATCATAGAAAAGAGAAGGTTTACTGGTCTGAAACCCCCCAGTCTATGCCCCTTTGACACATTCCAAGCTTGGAACTAACTTATCCCCCCGACACAGCTATCAGTCAAATAACCTATAAGATGAACAATAATACCAGTAAGGTATGAACTCCTTTGAACTATCAACCATAAATGATCAAAAGAGCAGCATTTTCCCAGGCATAAAATTAGAAGACAGAAAGGTATAGGGTAAGAAGAAAGAAAAATGGAAAGGATAAACTTAGGTAGAAGTTTGAAGAGTGCAGGAGGGGAATGCAATCAATGTCACAAAATAAAATCTGTACAAATTGTTGAATGGAAAACCAATTTTCTCTGTAAACTTTCACTAAATCACAATAAAATATTAAAAGAAAAAACCACTACGGAGAATGCTTGGACTTTGACATATATAGGTTCGCCATGAGTTGGAATTAACTCATTGGCAATGAGTTGGCTTTTATATTTGGAATCCACAATCTGTCTGTCACTTTTTCAGTTTGTGACATACTGTGTGACTTGCATTTTGCTATGATGCTGGAAACTATATCAGTGAAGCTTCCCGACTAAGATAGGCTAGGAAGGAAAGCTTAGTGATCTACTTGCAAAAATTAGCAATGAAAAAAAACAACAAAAAGCCTATGATTCAGAACAGAAGAAGCATAGTGCTGGAAGATGAGGACCCTACATCAGAAGACTTTCAAAATCCAAGCAGCCACAACAATTGACTCTAAAGACTGTGCCGATGATACAGGACAAGGCAATACTTCATTTTTCTGTGTCAGGGGTCACAATGAGTTAGAAATGGCTCAACAGCAACTAAAAACAACTAAATATTTAGACAAATTAAGAGAATTATTCAGAAAATTTTCTATTGTACAACTCCATCACTCCAAACCTGGCAGTATTCTCAACTCCTGATTGAGGGAGAAGCCAAGAGGTTCATACAGCAACACAAATACTTTGAAATCTCACATTTTGTCATGCCCTTCCTCCTTCCTGCACCATACTTGAAGTATTGTCCTGTTTTTCCTATTCCTCAGTTCATCCTGCACATCTGTTATTCACTTTGCAAACTCTTCATGTGCTCTACATTCCATTCTACTTCTTGATATACCTGGCAATACTATTGTATATTTGATTTTTTTCCTAAATCCCTAAAATGAGTTTTTGTTGTCCTAGCATAATAATGAAGCAATATATGTTCAATTCCCAAATCCTACACTAAGTCATTTTGCACTAACATCATTTACTTCTATCTGCTCAGAAACTCCTGGCATGCTAACATTTACTTGTGTAAAACCTTCATGTTCTGAAGTGATTTATTTTAAACACATTTTAAAAATATTTTCTCACTGCAGCTATGTTTCAGGTAAATTTAACCACATTTTATATTTTTCAACTTACTTTATATTCAAAGACAGGATATCCTATTAAACTTTGTTGTTATTGTTGGTAAGTGATGTTCAGTCAGTACCGACTCATAGTGATCCTGTATGGAGTTTCATAGAAGAAGCTGGTATGCTTGAACTACTGACCTTAGCTGCTATTGCTGCATTCAGTCAAATCGGTTCAATTCATAACAACTCTGTGAAGCTGTAAATCTTTACAGGAGCAGAAAGTCTCATCTTTATCACAGCACTAAGGTTAGTAGTCAGATGTTTATCCTTTAGCACATCAGGTTTAGAACCTGACAAAATAATGTAGTTTGTCCTTGGTATCTACATATGCAGATTCAAACAACCATGGATTTAAAACATTGGGAAATAAAAATTCCAGATAGTTCCAAAAGGCAAAACTTGTATTTACCATGTGCAGAGCACTACCTGAATCAAAGAAAATGAAGTGATGTGTAATTATGCCTTGCTATTGAGGACTAAGGTGTGCCTGACCCAAGTCATGGTATTTTCAATAACCTCATATGCATGTGGAAGCTGGACAGTGAATAAGGAAGACCATAGAAGAATTGATGCTTTTGAGTTATGGTGTTGGAGGAGAATATTGAAAGTGCCATGAGCTGCCAAAAGAACCAATAGATCCATTTTGGAAGACATACAGCCAGAGTGTTCCTTGGAGACCAAGAAGGCCAAACTTCGTCTCTCATACTTCGGACATGTTGTCAGGAGGGACCAGTCACTGGAGAAGGATATCACGTTTGGTAAGGTGGAGGTTCAGAGAAAAAGAGGAAGACCCCCAATGAGACGGATTGGCCAAGTGGCAGCATCAATGGACTCAAGCGTGGCAACAGCAGTGAGGTTGGCCCAGGATCGGGCAGTGTTTCGTTCTGCTGTGCATAAGGTCGCTGTGGGTCGGTACCAACTCAATGCCACCTAACAACAACAACAACAATTGTTGTTAAGAGTTCTGGAGTCAGTTCTGACTCATAGCCACCCTGTATAGAGTTTCTGAGAAGGATCTGGTGAATCTGAATGGCAGACCTTGTGTTTAACAGTCCAGTGCTTATCCTATCAGGATTCCTGTATCTCCCTATGCCTTCCACCATTTCACAGAACGTCAATCTCTATTTGTTTATTGTTTATCTCACAATTTTTTGCTCACTATTCATGTGCATTTTTTGTTTCTATGAAAAATTGACTCTTAATAAGCAATTAAGTGGTAAAAGCAATCCATCAAAGGGTAAGAAGGCTTGTAAAGTGTAAAGTGCTTTTTAAATATGGATGTCTGCATGATAAAGACTGCTAACCACATGGTCAGCAGTTCAAACTCACCAGCTGTTCCTTGGAAGCCTTATACAGGGTCACTATGAGTAGAATCGGCCTAACAGCACTTAACAACACTAACAAAAGTTACATAACATTTACCTTGATTAGATATTATAGGTAATCTAAAGATGATGTAAACTATAGAGGAGAATTTGCATGCATCATATGGAAATACTATACCATCTCATATAAGGGAATTGAACATCTATGGAATTTCGCATCCATGCGGCATGAGGGTGGGGGTGTAGTTTCCTGGACCCAACTCCATGTGGATACATAGGGATGACTGTATTGTTAAATCTCCCATTATTTGAAAAACATCTGAATTATGACACTTAGTCCTTACACATTAAATACATAAATAGGTTCTCTCAGCACCTAGATTTCCCAGAATAAAAAAAATATATATCTGTGAAACACATGGAATATCATTTTCCTTCCACCCCAAATAGAGAATTATAAGGCCTAGCGCAGAATTAGCACTTCTGTTGGAGGTCATTCATGAAAATTAAAATACCATTTTTCATTTTGCTGTGTTATGCACTGCTACTGAAACTGCAGAGAAATTCTCATTACCTCTTTTCAAAAACATTGTAAATTTTGTTAATACAAGCATGCTGCCTTGAATGCCAATGGGTTATTTGATATTTTTACATTCTAAGTTTTTTTCTTGTATAGAATAAAGGGAAAGGGTCCAAAAGTTAACTTGCATAGTAAGACCCTAAGTATTCTTTCTTTAGAAAATGATTTGTGTATATATAAACACTAATATGCAAAATAACTTTGTCTTCACTGTTTTTACAGAAGCCACTGATTTAGATCAAGCATGGGGGTTCAAACTCATGAGCTGCTCTTTGGAACCCTATACAGGGTCTCTATGGGTTGGGACCAACTTGTAGTCACTTAACAGCAACAACAATAGGGCCTTCATCCATATGCATTTTAATGAAATTAAATCATGTGTTAGTAGCATTCATGTTTGTGTCCAAAGCATTGTCCCATTGACAGTTTTTAGAGAACTATCAAAATTTTGATTCAGAACTTTTACTAAATAATTCTAAGAATGCCAAAGAATTTATTTGAAATACATTTAACCGTCCTCTTTGGTAGCATAGTGGTTAAGAGTCTAAGTACTAAACTCAAGGTCAGCAGTTTGCAACTACCAGTTATTCTGCAGGAGAAAGATGAGGCTTTCTGCTCCTGTAAATCTTAACAGCCTTGGAAACCCAATACAGGATTAATATGAGTTGGAAGCAATTCCACGGCACATAACCACCACCATCAGCTTCATGTCAGCAAGCAAGGTCATTTGCATATCACATGTTGCTAATGAGTCTTCCTCCAATCTTTTTTTTCTTTTTCACATTTCTCTTTTTAAAAAACATTTTAAGTTTTAATTGTGAATTGAGTGATAGTTTACATGGGAGAACATTGGTTTTCTTCCTTCAATCTTAATGGCATATTTTTCTTCCTATACTCCAGCATCATCGATTAAATAACTGTAGTGGAAGGATGCAACCTTGATATACACCTTTCCTGATTTAAAACCATGCAGTGTCCCTTTGCTCTGTTCAAATGGCTGTCTCTTTGTTTATGGACAAGTTCTGCATGAGCACAATTAAATGTTCTGGAATTCCCATTCTTAAAAATGCTATCCAAAATTTGTTATAAGCCACACAGTTAAATACTTTTGCATATCAATAAAACACAAATAAACATGTTTCTGGTATTCTCTACTTCAACCAAGATCTGGTATTATCAGTGACAGGACTTGTTCCATGTTGTCTTCTGAGTTCATCTTGAATTCTGGCATCTCCTGGTCGATGTGGTGCTACAACCATTTTTTAATTATCTTCAAAAAAATCTACTTGTGTGTGATAGTAATGATATTGTTCGATAATTTCAGCATTCTATTGGATCATTTTTCTTCTAATCATTTGGTCACAGTTTTCCAAATTTCTTAGTTTAAATGAGTGAGCACTTCCAACACTGCATCTATTTGTTGAAATATCTCAATTGGTCTTCTGTCAATTCCTAGAGTCATGCTTTTCACCAATCTTGCTGAATTTAAAGACTTGAAGTACCATAGATTAAGATGAAAGACTGGAGCTCTCAGTATAGATTAAACTTCAGCATAAAAGAAAACAAAAACACACACAAATGGTCCAATAAACATCAGGATAAACAGAAAATATTGAAGTTGTCAAGTATTTCATTTTACTTGGATCCACAATCAAATAGCACGGTGCATTTGGGAATATCAGTGGAAAAGACTTTTTTTAAAGGACTGAAAAATAAAGCTACCTTTTAGAAGTGAGGATGGAGAGAATTGGTCTCAACACTTTGGACATGTTATCAGGAGGGACTAGTTCCTGGGAAAGGATTTCATGCTTGATAAATAAGGGTTGAGGAAAAGAGGAAGACCTTCAATGAGATGTATTGACACAGTGGCTAAAATAATGGGCTCCAACATAACAACAATTGTGAGAGTATTGCAGGACAGGACAGTGTTTCATTATGTTGTACATAGAGTTGCTGTGACTCTAAACCACATCAATGATATCTAACAACAATGCTTAAGAGTATGCTTAAATTGAACCATTAGTCTTTGATTTTAGTCTCAGTTTAATACAAGACTCAAAAGAAATAGAAGGCAGCTGTCCTGTATCAAAAGTTATGTTCTAATTAACCATTGAAAACTTACAAAGACAGTTCCAAAAAACATCTGTGAAATTATATCCATATCAAGGGTCTAAAGGTTTGGAATAAGAAGGTGAAGAGAATGTGTTTCATCAAGGTGAAATGGTAGTATGGAGTAGTTTTCCTCATAACAGGCCAAGGGTCCATGCCACAATAAAAAGAGTTTGGGTGTGTGGATCAGAGTAGATTGATACTTAACCCAGGCATAAGAAAGTTAGAAAATGAGAGTAACATTTAGATAAGCCTTCACTTTAGGCTTTTGTTAGGGATAAGGATTTTTGTGTCCCCTGTGGACAAGATGTGCTCACAGAATAAGAGAATAATGCTCATATTCTTTCCTGACCTAGGACTGCCTAAAACTGTAGGAAGAACCTGGGAGTGGATCATGACTTGCCTAGAGTTGAAAAGGTCGGTGAAAGAAAGAACTAAGCAAATGAAGTCCATTTGACCAGGGTCGTTTCAAATTAGCTTCCACAGTATCTCTTAAAATTCATTCTTAGAATACTTGACAAACCCAAAGAGGTCAAGGTTAGACGATCTTAGTTGTGAAATATTTATAAATGCTTCATCCTTTATCCCACCACCTCTCCTTTACTGCTTCCTCTCTACCAGTATTCAAGCCAAAGAAGCCAGAAACATTCTATTAAATGTAAAGAAGAGATAGAAGTACAAAGTGAGTAAACAGAAAAGATACTGTCTGATCTTTTCTACCTTATAAGGTTAATCATCAAGAGGCCTAAGCTTGAGAAGGAGAGAAACCATAAATTAAGCTGACTGTCATTTTGACTATTATTCTAGACTGCATTTCATTATTATTGAACTGAAACTAGTCTTATGAAAAAAAGTCATAAAAAATGTATGGTATCTACCAGAAATGGTCCACTCTTCATCTGTTAGTTTATCGGACTACAGTGGTTTGAGTGTTGCTGTGATGCTGGAAGCTATGCCACTGGTATTTTAAATACAAGCAGTGTTGTCCAGGTGGAAAGGTTTCAGCAGCGCTTCTAGATTAAGACTAGGAAGAAGGAGTGGCAGACTACTTCTGAATGTTTAGCCACTGAAAACTTTATGAATAACAACAGACCATTGTGAGATATAGTACCAGAAGATGAAAAGATTATGAATAGCAACAGACTATTTTCTGACGCAGTGCTTGAAGATGAGCCCTTCAATTTGGAACTCACTCAAAATACAACTAGGGATGAGCTTCCTTCTCAAAGTAGAGTTGACCGTGATAATGAGAATAGAGTAAAACATTTAGGACCTTCATGTGCTGAGAGGCACAACTCAAAATGAAGAGGAACAGCTATAAACATACATTAATAATCAGAACATAGAATGTATGAAGAAAGATGTCTA
>NW_006408545.1:1784637-1790224 GCF_000296735.1 Chrysochloris asiatica | reverse complement strand
TGGAAGTGAAGAAACTTAAAATACTTACTGAGGAAGATCACAGACCATAGCCTTCAGTATGAATTGCACTTCAAAGTAAAGAAAGCAAAAATTTCAAAACTAGACTAGCAAATAGTATCAGTATAAATGGATAAAAGATTAAATTTGTCAAAGACTTCATTTTGTTTTGGATCCACTATCAATTCTCATGGAAGCAACAGTCAAGAAATCAAATGGCATACTGCACTAGGCAGAGAGGCTGCACAAACCTCTTTAAATGTTTAAAGGCAAAGATACCAGTTTGAGAACTATGGTGCGCCTGACTGAAACCATGGTATTTTCAGTAGCCACATATGCATGTGAAAGTTAGACAATATGTAAAAGGTAAATAATAGAATAATTGATACATTTGAGTTTTGGTATTGGAGAATATTATTGCCATGTAGTGTCAGAAGAACAAACATATCTGTGTTAGGACATGTATAGCCAGAATGCTCCTTAGAAACCAGGATGGCCAGAATGTCCCTCATACTTTGGACATGTCATCAAGAGGGACCAGTGCTTGGAAAAGAACATCATACTTGGTAATATGAAAGGTCAATGAATAAAGGAAGATGCCCCTCTCCCCAGTGGAATGAATTGGCAGTAGTCTCAAGGGTAACAACTCTTGTGAGGACCTCTCAGGACCAGGAAATGTTTTGTTTGATTGTGTATAGGTTCACTATGAGTTGGAACTGAGTTGACAGCACCTAGAAACAACAACTAGAAATGGTATCGGACTTACCCAAGATTTTTCCAAGCTGCTGAAAAACTAACTTTGAACTATGTGTTCAAGGCAGGTGTGAACTATGAGTGGGGGAATCAAATTGCTATCTGATTACTGTTGCCACTTCTGCTTCATGCACACAATAGAGACAATCATCATTTGAAAGCCCTTCCTTGGGGCAGAGTCTTGCATAAATATAGTTGATATTTTTAAAGTCCATTGTGAGTAGTATTTACAAATTGTATTCTGACCAGTGACCCTACATGTTGGGTTGCCATATTTAGCAAATAAAATAGAGACTTCCTGTTTAGATTTGAATTTCTGTAAAGTAAGTATTAATATTTCAATAAAAGTATACTCCTATACTTTGTATAAGCTTTCTCGCTGAAAGTGAAGAGGACTTAAAACATTTACTGATGAAGATCAAAGAGCACAGCCTTTGGTATGGGTTACATCTCAATGTAAAGAAAACAAAAATTCTCACCACTGGACCAATAAACAACATTCTTATCAACAAAGACAAGATTGAAGTTGTCAAGGACTTCATTCCTCTTGGATCAACTATCAACACTCGTGGAAGCAGCAGTCAAGAAATCAAACGACGTATTGCATTAGGCAAATCTGCTGCACAAGACCTTTATAAAATGTTGAAGAGCAAAGATGTCAGCTTGAGGAATAAGGTGCACCTGACCCAAGCCATGGTATTTTCAATAACCTCATATGCATGTGAAAGCTGGACAGTGACTAAGGAAGACCAAAGAAGAATTGTATTTGAGTTATGGTGTTGGAGGAGAATATTGAAAGTGCCATGGGTTGCCAAAAGAACCAATAGATCCGTTTTGGAAGAAGTGCAGCCAGAGTGCTCCTTAGAGGCCAAGATGGCCAACCTTTGTCTCTCATACTTTAGACATATTGTCAGAAGGGACCAGTCACTGGAGAAGGATATCATGTTTGGTAAGTGGACGGTCAGAGAAAAAAAAGAAGATCCCCAACAGGATGGATTGGCCAGGTGGCAGCATCAATGGACTCAAACGTGTCAACAGTAGTGAGGTTGGCCCGGGATCGGGCAGTGTTTCGTTCTGCTGTGCATAGGGTGGCTGTGAGTCAGTACTGACTCGATGGCACCTAACAACAACAATATTTCATGGAACAGTAGTCCTGGTGTGGCACTGTAGGATAAGCACTCTACCACAAGTTCAGTGAACCTGAATCACTATGGGTCAGAACCGACTCAATGGCACTTAAAAAAAATTAATCATTGTTTATCCAAAACTCAACGTAACAGTGTACTACATTTTCTCTTGCAACCTCAACAAGGCCTTTTGCAGTGCCTAAAAGAAGGTAAGGAGCAGAATCCTCGAGGTCCACTTTTATTAAAAGTTTTTGAACGTCCAGGATTATATGGCATCTTTAATAAGAATGACAGAAACATGGAAGGAGAAAATATGGGAGAAGGGAAACATTAAGAAATGGTTAAGGCACAACACATTTCAAAATGAAAGAGGTAAATGAACCATTATTGACCATTTAAGATTTCCTTAAAATAAAGAAGTATAGTGAATGATGGTGAAGACCTGATCAATAAAACAATAAGGTCCCATGTTTGCAAAAAAAAGAGTCTGTGGAAAGTAAAATCTTCCCTAGATTTCAATAGACAAATTCTATCAATACTATGTTTTTCATTGTCTCTCAGTATCATGTATGTTGTTGTTGTTATGTGCCATGGAGTCGGTTCTGACTCATAGCATCCTTGCACAGGGTTTCCGAGGCTGTAAATCTTTACGGAGCAAAAGGCCTCATCTTTCTCCTTCAGAACAGCTGGTAGTTTCAAACTGCTGACTGTGAGATTAGCAGCCTTATTCATAATAAAAGTGCCTTAACATCATGTATGTGCTCTTGTTTTGTAAACTGTAAACTCTGTATGACT
Organism: Chrysochloris asiatica; assembly: GCF_000296735.1. Classification (NCBI taxonomy): domain Eukaryota; kingdom Metazoa; phylum Chordata; class Mammalia; order Afrosoricida; family Chrysochloridae; genus Chrysochloris; species Chrysochloris asiatica. The sequence goes on along the minus strand of NW_006408545.1, from coordinate 1,787,552 downwards.
TTAAAAGTCAATTTGCAATTCACTATAAACTCTGTTTCCAGTTTTGTTTTGTTTTTGCAGTCTTATATAATATCTACTTCCTGAAGGTGGTTTTTTTGGTGTGGTTTTCATTTTAGCTCAGTTAATTTTTTTCTTTCTATATGCATATATCTTAACTTATTCTCATTGAACTTTATAAAATAGCATACATATTGCCATCTAGTAAATTACATGTTTCTATTAAATAAGTAAGCTACCTGAAAACAAACTTGCAATCAAGATTGAAATTTAATACTTAAACTGTATACTACTTTGATTTATATTCAGGCACATATTTCTTTCTCAGTGCACCTGTAAATCAACATTATGGAGACAGTTATCCAAGTATAAGAACAACTGAATATGCATAAACAAAATTGTGTTCGTAAATATGTAGATTGGAGCAGCAAACACATTCAATACCAGTTAGAAAATTGTCCCTGATTATAAGTTGGTAGAAAGTAAGATCAGGTTCTCAGTAAATATCTGAAGTATGGTCACAGTATAAGTGTTCCAAGTAAAGTTTTCAGGTTATGTCAATAGGATGGATAGAGACTTTGATTACAGATACAGAGACATTAATATAGACTATAAATGCACATGCAGTCATTTTATGATTTGTTGTAAGAGGCTCAGAAAAATTAGAGTAACACAACTGAACTTTGAGGATATCACCCAAGAGCACTGTCTTCATTATTCTCTATTATTGGGGGGGGGGGGGCATTAATAGAGTTATCGGGTTAAATCTATTTTTAGTATGCCTTTTGATTATTATATTCATTTCATAAAGCTTCCATAACAAAGTATAACAAATTTATAAGAAATTTATTATCTCACAGTTCTGGAAGCTAGGATCTAAAATCGGACTATCAGCAGGGCCATGCTCTCTGTGAAGGTTCTCCCAGATTGTAGTAACACCAGCAATTTCTTGGCTTGCAGCTGCAACATCACATGACATTTTTCCCTCTGTATATCTCTGTCTCTTTTCCTCTTTTATAAGGACACGACTCATATTGATTGGATTAAGACCCAATCTACTCCAGTAAAACCTCATGTTAACTGATAACATCTTCAAAGACCATATTTACAAACAAGGTCATGTTCCCAGGGGTTAGATTTTTAACATATCACTTTTGGGGACACAATTCAATCAATATTAGTGACTTACATGGATTAGTATATCCAAGTACATTATCATGGTATAAGTGGTTCAGAGCTGATTTTGTGTGTGTGTGTGTATAATAAGCTAAAGGTAGTCAATCTCCTGTCAACATCTCCTATGTTATAGTCAGGCCTGTCTATTCTAGCAAAGTTCATTGACCTTCCTGTCAAGCCAAAGTTCTTTTCACAAGGAATTCAGGAGTATCTAAGACAATATCTATGCAGGGTCACTATGAAACAGAACTGACACATAACAGCACAAAACAGCAACAAGACAATACCTTGACTTACCATTTCACAATGCATTATCTCTCTGTCTCCCTAAAGGAACATGCAAGGTTTTTTCATGGATTGGAGCTAATTTTTTTAAAAAAGAAAACAACAATCATATACAACAGAGTGTTGTAATAAAATGCAACTGTTGTTCAAATTACAGACAATATTGTAGGTTTGTTTGAGAAAATGGCACAGAGATATAACCAAAATTATTAAAAGAAGTTACACAAGGAAATGTGTGATGTCAGCACAAATGGAAGGCTAAGGGAAATTAATTATTTCTATTAATATATCTTTTTGGTTGTTTTGCTTGTTCTAATTAGCACTTTTAAAGTTTCATTTAAAATAATTAATCAAGAAAATTATATGGAAATAAATGTAAAGCCAAATAAAAGAAGCTAGGCATTTTCTCCTATCTCTGAGTTACTACTTCAAGACAATTTGAAGACTTGCAGAAACTCTGGAAAGTTTTTTCTCAAATAAATCCTATTTTATTTTCTTCATCTTCTTGATCAGAGTTTATATTTTTGTGTATTTATTCCCCTATCATACTCCGCCTGGCATTTATTAAAGTTCATAAGAGTAGGATTGCTGTCATTCACTGCTTTTATCCAGGTCCCAGAACATCACCTGGCATAGCACAGACATTCAAAGAATATTTATTGAGCAATTTTAAATGAACTCATTCAAAGTAAGAATGAAGAATCTGTATTTTAGAAAATTCTCCAAGCGTTTCTCACAATCAGGACATTCAGAAACCAGTGGCTTAGAAAAGTTACTATAGTATCACCTAGGATAAAACACTTAACTGCTAACTGCAAGGTTAACAGTTCAAACCCATCAGCTGCTCTTGGAAACCCTATACAGTGTCTCTGAGAGCTGGAACCAACTTGATAGTACACAACAATTAGGACTTTTAAAAAGATTCTCATTGTTGTGGCTCTCACAGTGGTCCTTTAGAGGTCAATGAAATTTCCCTAATTTGCCATTATTTCTCCATTCTTCCCATTTTAGTAATTCAGATATCCTTTATCTCTTATTGTAGTATATTAAGGAATCAAGTCTTAAAATCAAATATTACTGCCATTCTTGACGGTAATGTATATTACTGGCACTAGGAGGATAATCTGATAAACAAAAGCAGTTATAAATTAGCTTTTGAGTTTCAATATCCCCTTCCACTGTAAAACTGTTTGAACTTACATTTAGGTCATTAAAATAAAATTACATCTATGTTTTTTTATATTTTCAACTTCATTTTAAGTACATAGGCTTTCTAGAGGTAGTCTTTCTATTTTACATTCTGTGTTTAAAGACTGAAGGTCAGGCTACTGGCAGTCTAATACAACTTGTTACATATATTATATTTTGTAATAATTTATCAATAATATCACCATATTTAACCTTATCAACTTATAACAAAAGATATTTGTCTGAAGAAATATCCAAAACCATGTATA
>NW_006408545.1:1782063-1784436 GCF_000296735.1 Chrysochloris asiatica | reverse complement strand
TCATATCTACCCTGTGTTCAACAAAAGAAGCAGTGCCCAGTTCTACACCATTCTCACAATTATTGCTATGTTTGAATTCATCTTTGTGGTCTTTGTTTCAAATCATCTAGTTGAGGGTTTTCTTATTTTTTGCTAACACTCTAGTTGACCAAGTGTGATGTCAGTCTCCAATGAGGACCCTACTGATAACATGGATAAAGCATTCAAAACAAAGACTCTTTATTCTCGTATGCAATGAGAAAGCTGTCTTCCAACAAAGATATACTTATTCTTTTAGCAATCAATTGCATATTCAATATTCTTTGCCAGCACCATAATTCAAAGGTATTAATTCTCCTTGTTGTTGTTGTTGTTGTGAAGTGTCATTAAATCAGTTCCGGCCCATAGCAACCCCGTAAGCATTTCCAAGGAGTAGCTGGTGAGCTTGAACCACTGACCTAGTTCCCCTTAGGTCTTACCTATTCATTGTCCTGCTTTCACAAGCATATGTGGTGACTGAAAATATCATGTCTTAGGACAATCTCACATTATACCTCAAAGTGAAATTTTTACTATTTAACACTCCATTTGTTGATGGAAAAAACCCAAAATGAAAAGAAACAGCTATAAATATCCACTAATAACCAGAATATGAAATGTACAAAGTATGAGCATAGAAAAATTTTAAGTTACCAAAAATGAGCTAGAACACAAAAAGATCAATATCCTAGAAATTCAAAAGCTAAAATGAACAGGTATTGGCAGTTTTGAATCTGACAATCATATAGTTTAGTATGCCAGGAATGGCAAATTCATGAGGAATGGTGTCTCATTCGTCATTAGAAAGACCATTTCAAGAGCTATTTTGAAGTATAATGTTGTCTGTGATAATATCCATATGCCTATAAGTATGATTAGTTAATATCTCTATTATTCAAATGTATGCACCAACCACTAAAGGTAGTGATGATGAATTTGAAGAATTATGTCAACTTCCTTGAAGTTGTGTGTGATGCTGTAAGAATTAGCACAGGACCACTAACCACAAAGTCAACAGTTCCAACCCACAGCAGCTCTTTAGAAACCTTACAAAGAATCTCTGTGAGTTTGAACTAACTAGAAGAAAATTTAAAACAACATCAACTTCTTTAGTCTGAAAATGATCAAACATGTAATCAGGATGTATTGATAATTACTGGTTACTGAAATGCAAAGATTGGAAAAAAAAGAGGAGTGATCAGTAGTTGGAAAATATGGCATTGGTTGATAAAAATTATGCTGGAGATTGCATGATAGAATTTTGCAAGACCAATGACTTATTCATTGCAAATACCTTTTATAAACAACATAAAAGGATACTATGCACATGGATCTCACCAGATGGAACACACAGAAATCAGAATGACTTCATCTGTGGAAAGAGATGGTGAACAGCTCAATATTATCATTCAAAACAAGGCCAGGGGCAGACAGTGGACAACCAATTGTTCTATGCAAGTTCAGGCTGAAGCTGAAGAAAATTAAAACAAGTCCACAAGAGGCAAAATACTATCTTGAACATTTTTCACCTGAATTTATAAACCTATCAAGAACAGATTTGCTGCATTAGATACTAACAATCAAAGACCATAAGAGCTGTGGGATGACATCGAGAACATCATACAGGAAGAAAACAAAAGGTCATTAAAAAGACAGTTAAGAAAGAAAAGACTGGGAGGAGCTTGATGGCAACTAGGGTAGAAATGCAGTGAGGTTCACCATCAGCAATACCAGAATACCAGGCAAAGCAGATTCAGGGCAGAGCTCCAAAACTCAGAACCACATAGATAGGAATATTTAAAGGTTTGAAGGCTTGTAGAAAGTGGAACTTGTAGCAAAAGTAAGAAATTGCATAATTTTGAAACTGCTGGGCTTGGCAGCCCAGAGCTGACAACTTGGGGGAGACCAAACAGCAAGACCAAGCAGGGGAACAGACACACCACAGAAAAACTCTGCAGGAACCTCGGAGCAAAGGTAGAAAATACACTTTGTCGGTTTTGCTTTGTTCTAATTTTCTTTTTCTTGGTATCCGTTCATTGGCCCCCCACTGTTTGCACACCTCTACCTGGTGACTAGAGGGGGTGCCTGAGCAAGTAGAAATCCCCCACCCACACCACAGGTGGGTTCTTCTGCCATGTGTGCACATAGCTGCTCTCAGCCCAAAGTTGGCACTGCACTGTTTTTTGTTTTTTTTTAATACAGAAAAGCCAGAACAAAGAGCATGGAAAAGGAGAGAGAGTTTAAAAACAAAATAGGTAGAAATTTAAGTTAAATATTGAGGTACAGCATAACAACCAACAGTGGCATCTTGAAATCTCTCAGGCAACTTTGAAGACAAGAAACTGAAGAAAGGAC
>NW_006408545.1:1776300-1779736 GCF_000296735.1 Chrysochloris asiatica | reverse complement strand
GCACAATACACATTCTTTTCCAGTGCACATGGAACATTCTCCAGAATAGACCATGTCTTAGGACACAAAACAAATCTCCATAAATTTACAAATACCAAAATACTGCAAAGCATCTTCACAGACCACAGTGCTATCAAAATAGAAATCAACCATAGAAGAATCAAGGAAATAAAGTCAAATACATGGAAACTGAATAACACCCTGATTAAAAGTGACTGGGTAGTAGAAGACATTAAACGTGAGTTCACATAATTCCTAGAAACAAATGAGAACAAAAGCACAACACACCAAAATCTTTGAGACATGGTGAAAATGGTGCTGAGAGGACAATTTATTGCAATAAATGCACACATCCAAAGAGAAGAAAGAACCAAAATTAACACACTGGCAAAGAGGAAGTAAAACTCTCTCTATTTACAGATGATATGATCCTATAAGTAGAAAAACCTAAAGAGTCAGTAAAAAAGCTACTAGACATCATAGAAAGATTCAGCAAAGGGGCAGGATATAAGATCAACATACAAAAATCAGTTGCATTCCTCTATACCAAAAATGATAGCACTGAAAAGGACATTAGGAAAGCAATACCATTTACAATAGCCACCCAAAGGATGAAATATCTAGGAGTAAATGAAACCAGAGAAACAAAGGACTTATAGAAAGAAAACTACAAAATGCTACTACAAAAAAGCAAAAGAGACCTACAAAAATGGAAGAATGTACCATGCTCCTTGATAGTAAGACTTAACATTGTGAAAATGTCAATACTGCCCAAAGCAATTCACACATATAATGCAATCCCAATCCAGATTCCAATGAAACTTTTCAAAGAGATGGAAAAAACAATTAGAAATCTTATATGGAAAAGAAAGAGACCCAGGATAAGCAAAGCACTGTTTAACAGGAAGAATAAGGTTGGAAACTTCTCACGCCTCGACTTCAAAATTAATGACATGGCTACAGAGGTCAAAACTGCTTGGTACTGGTACAATAAAAGAGGCACTGATTAATGTAATAGAATCGAGAATCCAAAAATTAACCCATCCATATACAGCCAATTAGGTACCTAAAAATATTGCATGGGGAGGTGATAGTCTCTTAAACAGATGGTGCTGGCAGAAATGGAAAGCGATATGCAAGAGATTGAAAAAAGACCTTCACCTCACACCATATACAAAAACCAACTAAGCATGGATTAAAGACCTAAATGTGAATCCCAAAATTATGAAGGCCATCAATGAAAAAATAGGGACAAATGTGAAGGCACTAATTCAGGGAATACATAGACTACCAAACATTTTGAAAACCACACAAACAAAAGTAAACAAAATAGATGAGTGGGACATAATAAAAATTAAAAACTTATGTGCATCAAAAGACTTCACCAGAAGAGTAGAAAAGGAACCCATAGAATGGGAAAAAATATTTTGCAATGACATATCAGACAAGGGACTCATTTCTAAAACTTATAGAAAACTACAGCACCTCTACAAGAAAAAGACAAATAACCCAATTAAAAAATGGGCACAGGACATGAACAGACACTTCACCAAGAAGGAGATCCAGGCATCCAACAAATATATGAAGAAATGTTCACGATCACTAGCTATTGTTGTTGTTGTTAGGTGCCATTGAGTCGATACCAACTCATAGTGACCCTATGCACAGCAGAATGGAACACTGCCCGATCCTGGGCCAATCTCACTATTGTTGCCACGCTTGAGTCCATCGATGCTGCCACTAGGCCAATCCTTCTCATTGGGGTTCTTCCTCTTTTTCTCTGACCCTCAACCTTACCAAACATGATATCCTTCTCTAGCGACTGGTCCTTCCTCACTATATGTCTGAAGTATGAGAGACAAAGTTTGGCCATCCTGGCCACCAAGGAGCACTCTGTCTGCATAGAGAGATGCAAATCAAAACACCAATAAGATATCATCTCACACCAGCAATAACAGCAAAGATCAAAAAAGTAGAGGACATTAAATGCTGGTAAGGATGTGGAGAGACTGGGACGCACCTGCATTGCTGGTGGGATTGCAAAATGATCCCACCTCTCTGGAAAGCAATATGCACTTCCTCAGAAGATTGGAAATAGAAATACCTTATGATCCAGCAATTCCTTTACTTGGTATTTACCCACAAGAAATGCGAGCCATAACATGAGTAGATATTTACACACCAATATTCATAGCAGCACTATTTACAATAGCAAAAAGAAAGAGACAGCCTAAGTGCCCATCAAGTGAAGAATGGATAAAAAACTGTGGTACATACACACAATGGAATACTCTGCTACCTTGAAAAAAAAAACAAGGAAGCTCCAAGCCACTGCATAACTTAGATGAACCTTGAGGACATTATGTTGAGTGAAATTAGTCAGTCACAAAAGGAGAAATACTGCATAGGACCACTACTGTAAAAGACTAAGAAAAAGAACCCACACTAAAGGGGAGAGTGATTCTTTGCTGGTTACCGAGATGTGGGGCGTGGGGTGAGGGGAGGGAGAAGAAAGTGGAGCACAGGGCAGGGAATAGACACCTGATAGTTTGAGTCCTAGGGAGGAGGGTATTACACAAGAAGGAGGAGGGGAATGGAAGAGCAAATTGGGTGGGAAAACAATTAGGCAGATTTTCATGGGCTAAGTGGGAGAGAGGTAAATAATGATGTATGCACAACCTTGGAACAATAGGGCTCTGGGATACAGGGATTGAGACATGCTTGGAATGGGGAAAAAGAGGAAAATAAGATGCTTGGCTGTCTTTTGAATCTTGGTTTCCCTGGCATACCACTATAAAATAGACACTGAAGGGGGAGAGAAAGGAATAGCCAGAAATATCACATTAGAAAGCTTATAAGTCCGTCTTCTGCTTATAACTAATTGGAATACCTAAAATGGGGCTACAAGATGCCCAGTGAAGGAGGCTTTCTGCGGAGCCTCTGCATTACATAAGACCATAGGTGGAACTCTGAACAGCATCCAGGATCTTCAGAGGAGGGAAATTTCCACTTGAAAGGACAAGCAGACCAGCCTGGAGCCTCTAGAATAGAAGATATTTCTTGTAAGAAAGACTGACAGGAAAAATACATAACAGTAATGGCATTCCAACTGATTACTACAATAACAAGCAATTTGCTCACCCAGGAGACATCAAGGCAAGTGGTTAGGTCCCATCAGGGCAAACCCCCTTCCAAGACTAAGACTCAGTGGGAATATACACTCCTATTGGTGACCACGTTCATCACCAATAAGAGGAAAAAAAGCAATGAAGCTGCAAGTTAAGCGCCACAATGTTCATTAGACTCTTATGAACCCAGGTGGAGACCTGGTCGTCAAGCAGTGTGGCAAGACCTGGAGACTCTTGGGCCCAGAGTCAGTGACATAGCCACAGAGGACTAGAGTGGAGATTGAAGCATCCAGCTGATAAGAAGAGAG
>NW_006408545.1:1710546-1775505 GCF_000296735.1 Chrysochloris asiatica | reverse complement strand
GATGCATGGAAGGGATTGTAACTATGGCAATGAAACCATATATGATGGGATCAATGTGACACTGATGTTCTCCCATGTAAACTATCACATAATTCACACTAAAGCATTAAAAAAGAAGAAAAAGAAGAAGAAAATGGAATATATGCAAGGAGTTACTGTAACAAAATAAATGGTAAGTGCTCTATCATTTATTTCAACAGGCAGCATATGACCAAGAACATATAGTATTGAGGAAAGAAGTCCAAAATGCATTTAAGGCATTCATGAAAAACAAGGCTCCAGAAATGGACTGAATACTTTCAACAAAGTGATACAGTACTGAATGTGCTTGTTTACTCATTGTCCAGAAAATTGGAAGACAATTTCCTGCTTAGCTGATTGGAAAAAAAAAAAAAAATCCTATTTGTGTTCTTCGCTAACAGAGGTGACCTAATGGAATGCAGAAATCATTGAACAATATCATTAATGTCACATGCAAGTAAAATTTGTTGATGATAATTCAAAAACAGCTGCAGGGGTACCTTCCAGAAATTCAAACTGGGTATAGAAGAGGATGTGGAATGAGAGGCATCATTCCAGACCAAGATGGATTTTGACTGAAAGCAGAGAATACTAGAATGATGCTTATTTACTAACTATGCAAAGGGGTCCTGGTGTGACACTGTGAGTTAATGCGATGGACAGCAAGATCACTTTGAACACAAGGAACAAACAAATAGTAGTTTATTTTCACTGGATCTTAATTTTGAGTTCTATTTTCTCACACTTGGAGAACTGACGAGTAAATACATTGCATCACAATAATGCTAGTACTCTTCCCTTCTGTACTTGACAATGCCAAATTATGTCCTTTTCGATGAGAAAATATATTTCTTATGCATTTTATTACCAAAATTTTAAACAAAAGTGACATAGAATTCATTATGCTCTAATATATGTATTTTTAAATTTTTTCACTGAATGCTTTCTACTTATGTCTATTCACATGATAAATGGAAATATCTCAAACCTAAAAATTGGTTCTTCAATCCTTTTATACTGGAAGTAAGGAAATATATGAAGCAATGCAGTAACTTGCCATTTTTAAGATGATCCAATCCCTGTAGTTCTTATCTGCTATGTCACTTATTTGGTAAATGTACTGATTATATTGTGACTTTATCTTGTCTTGTCACAGCTCTCCCACAGAAATACACATTACTTGAGGTCAGGAATATAACTTGTTGCCCCATTTCTAAGATCCATAACAATGTTTTGTAACATGCAAGCACGAAATAAAGGAACAAACAAATCAAGGAATGAAAATAGTAACTGCAAAGTGTTTTAAATAGGACTCCATAGAATGGTGCTTTTCATGATCCTTCTATGACCCTTCCCCAACACTAGCCTTTAGCTTTCCTTTTCTGCACATTTGTGTGTGTGTATATGTCTGCGTAATGTTTATACTGGCAGATCCTCTACTTTTTACATAATCATCTTATGAACCCAAATTCTTTATTATTAACAAAATAAACTGAAAATAATTTGCTACGTTTATCTCTCCATGAGTATAAAGAGAAGTTCAAGTTGGATATAGAAAGAAATGCTAGACTAGGGCTATATTGGTTGAAAAGGAGCTCTGGTAGCATAGTGGTTATGAATCGGGCTGCGAACCTTAAGGTCAGCAGTTCGAAACTACCAGCTGCTCCGCGGGAGAAAGATGAGGCTTTCTACTCCTGTAAAGATTTACACCCTCGGAAACCCTGTACAGGGTCGCTATGGGTCGGAACCGACTCCATGGCATTTAACAACAACAACAACATCTTGGTTGAAAGCAGAAAATACAAGCAGAAAAATGTTTACTTTATTGACTATACAAAGGCATTCTATTGTGTGGATCATGACAAACTATGGATAACATTGTGAAGAATGGCAACAGGCAGTCATTTAAATATAACACAGGGATACTTTGAGTTTTAAAATCAGGAAAGGTGTGTGTCAGGGTTGTATCCTTTCTTCATACTTATTCAATCTGTATACTGGACAAGTAATCCAAGAAGTTGGGCTATATTACGAAGTACCCAGCATTAGGATTAGAGAAAGACTCATTAACAACCTGAGCTATGCAGTTCACACAGTCAGGCTTACTGAAACCAAAGAGGACTTAAAATACTTACTGATGAAGATCAAAGACTACTATGGATTACACTTCAACATTAAAAAAACAAAAATTCTTACAACTAAACTAATAAGCAATATCAGGATAAATGAAAATATTGACGCAGTCAAGGGTTTCATTTTACTTGAATACATAATCAACGTTCATGGAAGTAACAGTCAATAAATCAAAGACGTATTGCATTGGGGAAATCTGCTGCAAAAGACTTTTTTTAAATGCTGAAGAGTTTAGATTTCACTTTGAGGATTAAGGTGAGCCTGACCCAAGCCATGAGCTTTTCAATCATTTTACATGCATGTGAAAGCTTGATAATGAATAAAGACCAGAAAAGAAATGTTGCATTTGAATTATGGTACTAAGGAAAAAATGTTTAAAGTATTACGGACTGCCAGAAGAACAAAGAAATCTGTAGTGAAAGATGTATAACCAAAATGCTCCTTAGAAGTAAGATGACAAGATTTCATCTCAGGTACTTGGAACAATGTTATCAGGAAGGATCAGTCCCTGGAAAAACACATCATGCTTGGTAAGTTAGAGGGTCAGTAAAAAAGAGTAAGACCCTCAAAGAAATGGATTGGCACAATGATGGAAAAATGGGTTCAAACCTAACAACAATTTGGAGAATGGCACAAGAATTGGCATTGTTTCATTCTGTTGTTCATGGGGCTGCTGTGAGTTGGAACTGACTCATTAGCACCTAACAATAACAACAATGTATAAAGATCAGCAAAAGCAAAAGATTTATAAAGTATAAATGAAAGAAACAAAGAATGACATCTTAGTTGAGTCAAACAAGGTTGAATTAACACCTTAACCCAATACAGGTTAGCTACAAGTCAGAACTGACTCAGCAGTACTTGACAGCAACAACAATAGTTGTATACGAGCTAATTGATTCTGCGCATGTTAATTAACTTCTCTCCCTCAATTTTCAAATATGGAAAAGAAAAATAATTACAGGATAATTTTGAAGGCTAATTTAAAGGTCACACGTAACCAGCACAGAGTTTACCACATTGCATCACCTCAATTAATGGTAAGGTCAGCACTGGGCTTCGAACTACAGGGTCAGCAGTTCAAACTCAACAGCTGCTCCTCAGAAACACTGTATAGGGTTGCCATGAGTTGAAAGCAACTTAACAACACTTAACAACAACAACATCATCATCCATATCATTTGTAATTATTATTATGTTGTCAATAATATAATAATATCTATGTTGTTGTTGTGAGTGCCGTCGAGCCAATTCCAACCCACAGTGACTCTGTAGAGAGTTTCCGAGGAGCAGCTGGGGAGCTTGAATCATCAACCTTTCAGTTCAGAAAATTTCAGTCTATTTTGTTGTTGTTATGTGCTATGGAGTGGGTTCTGAATCATAGTGACCCTGTACAGGGTGTCTGAGGCAGTAAATCTTTACGGAAGCAGAAAGACTCATATTTCTCCCACAGAACATCTGGTAGTTTCAAACTACTGACCTTGCGGTTCGCAGCCCGATTTGTAACCACTACGCTACCAGAGTTCCTTCGCAGTCTATAGCTACTGATAATATACCAATATATCTCATCAATGTGTAAATATTGAAAAGCAATTACCAATAATCATTGAAAATAACACAATAATTATCAATAACAATAAGTAACATAAAAATGGGAGCAAATGACAGGGAAAGCCAAAAGTTAAAGAATCCATTCTGAAGCTTTACTATTCTAGCATCTTCTGAGCGGTTGAGAAGAGAACTTTCTTCTCCTTGAAATATAAATGAAGCAAGATGAAATAATTATACTTGCAACTAAGTAGACATATGAATATTGTGAAAATGTAAATATTGTGAAAAATATCTAGCTTTGATATTATTTATAGTGAGGAAATGACTATACATAAAATGTTAATGATGAAATACCTTGATTATTAAGCTACATTAATGTAACTCTTTTTCAGTGTAAAAGTTCTAGGATTCATAAAAAATATGCACAGACCACATGAAGAGTTCACTGTTATTTTTAAATGACACCTAACAATCCAAATATCAGTTTGATAAACTTTTTAAACTGAGTGTGTGTCTAATAAAAACATTGGTTTTCAAAAAAATGCATGAAGATCATTTAATATTACTAACCCAGATTTCCTGGGGAATAAGGCCTCAAGTGGTTATTTTAAATTTTATTTGTTTAGAGTGGTCCTGGAGACATGAAGCAAAAATACTGTCTCAATATAAATACTGATCCCTATGAACCTAAGGGACTTCCACTTGATGTTTGTTCTCCCATGTAAATAAAATTATTTTGCCACCTATAGAAAGACAAAGGTTGTGCTAAAATTATGGGAAAAAAAAACTGTTAAGGCTTTTTGTTTTGTTTTTAAATAAAACTCATAATTATACTCATTGTATCTAGTGACAATTTAACTTGTTGCAATGTTTCTTATTTCTCTTTGTGTTGTTTCCTACTTTCCAAACCTCATTCTCTCCTTTTGTTTACCAGTGACCTGTTGTGAAAATATTACCTTGTAAGCCAAGGCAAGAAATAAAAGATCATTCACTTTACAAACTGCTTTCTTATTACTCAACTGCCCTCACTCTTCAATTTTCTAAAGATTTAACTAAAATGAATTGAATTAAATAGGCTCTCAAGTACTGATTTTTATTTTTAACATTTTTAAGAACTGTAATTGAAACACCATTCAGAGTACAAACTATGGAAATAGCTAGAGATTAGATTGGTATGCAAGGACTAGAGGCAAAGGGAAAGGGCTCTCTTATTCAAATAACAGATTGCAGATGCTACAAAAGCATGTTTATTTCTAAGAGTCAGCCTTCTATATACAAAAATATTAGCAGCCCTGAGTTCAATCTACTGCAGGTTGAAATACAAGAAAAGTTTGGTTTCTACATAATTAACTGACTTAAAAACTGACAACTTTTGATGCAAAGAGGCCTTTTTTTAATTGGAAACAATGGAAATGTTTTTAAAATGTATTAATACTGCAGGTATTTTCGCCAATACTCTATGCAAATAATATTGTCATAAATTTTAATGCATTATGTTTAAATGATTTTTCAGATCTAGGAGAAAACTGAATGCTATTATAAGAATCACAAAATGTATAAAGCATGCATAGATTGTTTGAATTAGCATATCAGGAAAAAATGTCTGGACTGCCATAGTTCATTTGGCAAGTCAATGGATGGGACTCAATGTTGGAAATGGTAGCTATTTCAACACTGAATTTAGAAGATAGAGTATGTAAGAAATGAGAAGATCAGAAGGGATTTTCAGGTCAGTTAAGAAAAGGTCTGAATAGAGACGGACACAAGCTCAGACAGTTGGCAACTATAGAGTGATTTATAGATCTTTACAAATTGGAATAAAATCAGATTTTTAAAGATATTTTGCAGTATTAAGAAATTGGAAATAGAGAAACTTCTCACATTCTCAACCAGTCTCAGCAAGAAAATGACTCTCACAAGACTAACAATATGGTGATACATGGCAACTAGAGAAAAGAAAATGTTGCCAGTTTTGTATCAATTACTATGTTAATGTGAAATCATAATTTTTAAACTGAATATCTTAATTAATAGTTTCTCAGAAAAGCATACAAGATATGTTTGTGAGAAAACACACTAAATTAATTTAGGGTAAAATGAGGTTAGCAGCCCAATTCATACATACTTTTTCTTGTTTGGCTATAAAACATGCTGAAAAAGTATAGTATTAATAACAATTTTATTCAGGGACCCTTGAGATAGCTATGTTGTTAGATGCCATCGAGTCGGTACCGACTCATAGCAACCTTATGCACAGCAGAACGAAACACTGCCCGATCCTGGGCCAACCTCACTACTGTTGACATGCTTGAGTCCATCGATGCTGCCACTTGGCCAATCCATCTCGTTGGGGGTCTTCCTCTTTTTCTCTGACCCTCCAACTTACCAAACATGATATCCTTCTCCAGTGACTGCTCCCTTCTGACAATATGTCTGAAGTATGAGAGATGAAGTTTGGCCTTCTTGGCCTCCAAGGAGCACTCTGGCTGCACTTCTTCCAACACAGATCTATTGGTTCTTTTGGCAGCCCTTGGCACTTTCAATATTCTTCTCGAACACCATAACTCAAAAGCATCAATTCTTCTACAGTCTTCCTTATTCACTGTCCAGCTTTCGCATGCATATGAGGTTATTAAATGAGGTTATGAACAGCAGAGATAGCTACGGTAATGTGTAAATATCACTTCCATATGTCATTTAAGAAATGTGTTTTCACATCAAACTTGGAAACCACTTTTCAAATGGTTTGGAAGCTGCTTTCAAACTGGTATTACATGGAACTTAGTATGCAAAGTGTTCTGCCCCAAATGGACTCTGTGGTCATATCAGTTTAAGGAAGATTCATAACAATAGGGTCTACCACTTGGATAGTGACCACTGTTATAACATATGTAAATTTGAGTACAAACTTCTAATTAAAGAATAGATATTTAGTCCAGTGTTTCCAGCATCTGTTTAAACATGGAATGACTCCTGACCTAATCTTTTATCGTTAAAGACCTACCAACAGCTCTTAAAATAAGTGTACTATATTTTGAAAAATACTACCTTAAGATGGAATTTAAAATAGTTCAGCTTGGAAGAATTAAAACGAATAGAGGTAAATACTGTTAATTGATGGTATGTGGAAAGGATTGCAATCAATGAAAATGAAATGAAATTTATAATTTGTAAAATGTGAAACAGATGATCTGCTCCGCACACCTTCAAAGAATAAAAACCAAATTAAACAAAAGAAAACAAAAACCTTATGTTTTTTTTTTTAAAGTTCATCCTGTTAAACTCAAGCAATTCTATGCATGAGAAGTTATTCCAAGGAAATCACCACTCATATATATACAAAACTTCAAAAAGAAAAAATATATTTAAAAACATATATTTTAACATATAAGGCATGAGTACCAAAAATAATTGATCAATGTTCACCCATGTCAAAAAGTAACATATAAAGAAGAACTGTTGGTACTGAAGGAAGAAGTCCAAGCTGCTTTGAAAGCATTGGCCAAAAAACAAGGTTCCAGAAATAAACAAAATACAAATTGAAATGTTTCAACAAACTGATGCAGCACTGGAGATGCTCATTCATATATGCCAGTTTAGAAGACAGATATCTGGTCAAGTAATTAGAAAAGATCTATATTTGCGTCCATTGCAAAGAGAAGTGACCCAATGGATTGTGGAAATCATCGAACCATACCATTAATATCACATGCAAGTAAAATTTTGCTGAGGATAATTTAAAAATGATTACAGCAGTACATTTACCAGGAGCTTCCAGAAATTAAAGCCTAATACTGAAGAGGATCTAGAACAAGAGATATCATTGTTGTCATAAGATGGATTTTGGCTAAAAGCAGAGAACACCAGACATATGTTTACTTGTGTTTTGTTGATTATGCAAAGGTATTCGATTGTGTGGATCATAGCAAACTATAGATAACATTGCAAAGAACAGGAATTTCAGAACACTTCATTGTGCTCAGGACAAACCTATCCATAAACCAGCAGGGTGACATTAGACATTAGAACAGAGCAAGGGGATTGTTATTGCTGTAAAGTTGATTCTGGCACATAGCAAACATGTGCAAAACAGAACAAAACACTGCCTGGTCTGGAGTCATCCTCATAATTGTTATCCTGGAAACTACTGCTGCTGCCACTGCACCAATCCATCTTGCTAGGGGTCTTCCCCTTTTTCGCTGACCCCCAACTTTACCAAGCATGATGCCTTTCTCTGGGAAATGATCCTCATTGATAATATGTTTGAAGTATTAGAGATGAAGTCTCACAAACCTGGCTTCGAAGGAACACTCCACTACTTGTAACACACACCTGCTTCTTCTTCTGGAAGTCCATGGTACCTTCATAATCTTCTCCAATACCACAACTCAAATGCATCAATTCTTCTATGGTCTTCCTTATTGATCATCCAACTTTCACATGCGTATTAAGCTACTGAAATACCATGACTTGTGTCAAGTGCACCTTAGTTCTCAAACATATTTTTGCTCTTTAACATTTTAAAGTGGTCTTGTGCAGTGGATTCACCTAATGCAATACTTCCTTTGATTTATTGACTGCTGCTTGCATGAGTGTTGATTGTGGATTCAAGCAAAATGAAATCTATGCCAACTTCAATCTTTTCTTAATTTAGCATGATTTTATTTATTGGTCCATTGGTGAGGATTTTTGTTTTCTTGACATTGAGATGCAGTCCATACTGAAGGCTGTGGTCTTTGATCTTCCTCAGTAAGTATTTAAAGTTCTCTTCACTTTCACCAAGCAAGGATGTATCGTCTGTATATCACAGGTTGCTAATGAGTCTTCCTCCAATACTGAAGCTACATTCTTCTTCATGTAATCCACTTTCTCATATTATTTGCTCTGCACATAGGATGGTGAAATATATCCCTGACGCACACCTTTCCTGATGTTAAAACACTCATCATTCATTTGTTTTGTTAGAACGATTGCCTCTTGGTTTATATATAGGCTCCTCATAAGTACAGTTAAATGTTCTGGAATACCCATTCTTTGCAATGTTATCCATTGCTTGTCATTATCCACAAAGTAAAAAACCTTTGCATAGTCAATAAAGTACATGTAAACATCTGTCTGATATTCTCTACTTTCAGACAAGATTCATTTGATGTCTACAATGACATGCCCAGTTCCTCGTCCTCTTCTGAAACAAACATGAATTTCTGTCAGTTCTCACTTGGTGTACAGTTGCAGTTGCTTTTAAATTAGCTTCAGAAAGAAATTCCTTAAATGTAACATTAATGATATTTTATTATTTCCACATTCCATTTGGACATCTCT
Source organism: Chrysochloris asiatica (assembly GCF_000296735.1). NCBI lineage: Eukaryota > Metazoa > Chordata > Mammalia > Afrosoricida > Chrysochloridae > Chrysochloris > Chrysochloris asiatica. The sequence continues at coordinate 1,766,478 of NW_006408545.1, read as the reverse complement.
CTTTTGGATGGGCACAAATATATATTCCTTCCAATCGGTTGTCCAAGCAACCATTTTCAAATTTCTTAATATACGTGAGTAAGCTAGAGCTTTGAATGCTGCAAAAGTTTGTAAAAATATTTCAATTTGTATTCCTGAAACCTTGTTTTTTAACAATGCTTTCAGTGCAGGTTGGGTATCTTTAGAATTGTCAGTTCTTGATCATATATAACCTCTTGAAATGGTTTGATATCAACCATTTCTTTTTGGTACACTGACTCTGTATATACTTTCTATCTCCTTTTGATGCTTGCTGTATAATTCAATATTTTGTCTGCTGAAACCTTCAATATTGAATGTTGAGACTTGAATTTTTTTTCAGCTCTTTTGGCTTGAGAAATGCTGAGCAGGTTCTTCCTTTTTGATTTCTATTTCCATGTCTTTGAAATTTTCATCATAATACTTTTTTTTTTTTTTTTTCATCAAACTGTCCTTTGAAATTTTCTGTTCCGCTCTTTGAATTCTTTATTTCTTCTATTTTTTTTTTTTTTTAGAATTTCTATGCTGAAGTGTAAGTTTCATAATCTCTGTGACATCCATTTTAGTCCTTTCCTCAATTCCTGTCTCCTTAATGTCCTTTTGATTTTTCCTGTATTATGTCCCTGATGTCGTACCACAAATCTTCTGCTCTTCAGTCACTAGAGTCTAATGCATCAAATCTGTTCTTGACATGGTCTCTAAACTCAGATGGGATATGTATAAGGTTTTATTTTGACTCTCATAGACTTGTTTTAATTTTTTTCTTCTTAGGCCTGAACTTGCATATGAGCAATTCATAATCTGTTCCACAGTTAGCACCTGGTCTTGTTGGAAATGATCATATTGAGATTTCCCCCAGTCTGTTCTTACAAATTTAATAAATTTGATTTCTATGTATTCTATCTGATGAGGTCCACTTGTTTTTAAAGGTATTTGCAATGAATTAGTCAATGGTCTTGCAAAATTCTATCATGCAATTTCCAGCATCATTTATATTGCCAAGTCTGTATTTTCCAATGATTGATGCTTCCTTTTTTTTTTTTCCAGCCTTTGCATTCTAATCACCAGTAATTATTCAACATCCTGATTATATATATATAATCAATCTCAGACTTAAAAAATTAGTAGAATTACTAAATTTCATAATCAATGGCTTTCCACAATTTGCCTGTTGTTGTGGCATGCTTGTTGCTGTGGTTCTGGAAGTTATGCCACGGATATTTTAAATAACAGCAGACTCAACCATGGTAAACAGGTTTCACATGAGCTTCCAGACATAGACAAACTAGAAAGGAGAGGCAAACTACTTTCAAATACTTAGTCACTAAAAACCCATAAATAGCAGTGGAACACTATCAGATAACATCAGAATATTGACTATCAAAAATGATGAAGACCACCAGAATATTGTCAGATATAGTGTCAGAAGATAAACCCCACAGGTTGGTAACATTCAAAATTCAACTGAAGAAGAGTTGTGTTCTCAAAGCAGAGTTGACAATGATGACATCAATGGAGTAAAGCTTTGGGGATTTTCATTTCCTGATGGAGCACAACTCAAAATGAAGAAAAGTAACTGTAAGCATCCATTATTGTCAGAACATGGAATGTATAAAGTATGAATCTAGGAAAACTGGAACAGGTAAAAAAATTAAATGAAACACAAAAAATCAACATTCTGGTCATTAAGAAGACAAGAAAGAAAGAAAAGACCAAAATGGATGTCATGAGAGACTCCTAAACTTGCTCTTTAGTGTAGAGATGCTCTCTACTGTAGAATTCTCCTTGGAAGCCAGAATGGCTAGACTTTGTCTCTCATACTTTGGACATATTATCAGAAAGTACGAATCCTTGTAGAAGATCGCATATATGGAAAGGTGAAGGATCAGAAACAAAGAGGAAGATCCCACTCAGGATGGATTTGCCAGTGGAAGCAGCAATTAGCTCAAATATAGCAACAATTGTGACATTGGTGTCAGACAGGGTAGTGTTTCCTTCTGTTGTACTTGGGGTTGCTCTGACTTGGTACTGAGTCCTTGACAACAACAACAAATCATCACTAGCTTTAGTGGCTGGTGCATAATTTAAATAATAGTGATATTAACTGATCTTCCTTGTAGGCATATGGATATTATCCTACCACAGATAACACTGTACTTCTAGATCTTGAAATGTTCTTTTTAATGATGCATGTCTTGAATATGCCGTTCTTAGCATAGTAAATTATATGATTGTCTGATTCAACATGGCCAATGCATTCCATTTCATTTGTGACAACTTCCAATTTTCCTACATTCACACTTTGCACATTGCATGTTCTGATTATGAATAGATGCTTGTACTTGGTTTTCCCCATTTTGAACTGTGCCACATCAGCAAATGAAGGTCCCAAAAGCTTTACTTCATTTGTGTCATAACAGGAAGCAGTGCCTCCCCTGATGTATTTTGAGTGCCTTCCAACCTGAGAGGCTTATCTTCTGGCACTCCATCTGACAATATCCTGGTGCTGTTCGTAATGTTTTCATCTTCCACTACTCATCTGCAAGGTTGTCATACTTTGGTGGCTTATGTGTTGCTGTGACTCGGGAAGCTATGCCATCAGTGTTTTAAATACCAGCAGGGTCACACATGGTAGACAGGTTTCAGATGAGCTTCTAGACTAATACAGACTCAAGAAGGACAGGCAGACTACTTTTCAATGTTTAGCCACTGAAAACCTTATGAATAGATGTGGAACATTTTCAGATATAGTGCCAGAACAAGCAAACAATGAATAGTTTAAAATCAGGAAATGTGAGTGTTAGGGTTGTATCCATTCACTACACTTATACAATCTGTATGCTCAGAAAATAATCAGAGAAAGTGGATCATATGAAGAAGAAGGTGGAACACTAACAATCTGCAATATTCCAATGATAATACCTACTAGCTTGATATGAAAAGGACTTGAAGCACTTATCAATGACTAACCTGTCTTAAGGATTGTTTGCACTTCACTGTAAATACAGTGAAATTTCTCACAATTGGATCAATATGTAATTTCATGATCAATGACTAAAAGAGTGGATTTGTCAAAGATTTAATTGTATATAAACCCACAATCAACACTCATGGAGACATCAGTCAAGAAATCAAAAAATGCATTGTATTAGGTAAATATTGTAAAAGAGACATGCTGTAAAAGATCTCTTTAAAATGTTCAAGAGTAAATATGCCACTTTTAGGATAAAGGAATCTGCCTCAAACTAAGGTATTTTCAATCACCTATATGCATGTGAAATTTGGACATGAATAAGAAAGATAATAGAAGAATCTATGTATTTGAATTGTGATGTTGGCAAAGAATATTGAAAGTACCTTGTACTTCCAAGAAAACAAAACATCTGTTTTGGAAGAAGCATGGCCTTATTGATCCTCACAAATATGTATTCTGAAACTTTGTCCCTTTTACTCTGTACACGCTGTCATGAGGGTCCAGCCCCTGGAGACGGACATCATGCTTGGTAAAGTGGAAGGTAAGCAAAAAACAGGAAGACTCCCAACAAGATGGACTGAGACAGTGATGGCAACAATTTCTTCAAACCTAACAATTGTCAATATGGTTCAGTAATGGACAGTGATTTGTTCTGTTGTTGTACATAGGGACACTATGAGTCAGAACCAATCTAATGACACCCAACAACAATACCATAATATATGAAGTGGATACTCAGTTTTTAATTTTATTTTAAAGTTTAGTTATTAATTGGGGGAAATAATTTAAAACTAACAGCAAATTTTGAGCTGATGATATTTTCAGAAAAAATAAATCTTATGTAGAAAATTATCAATCATGCTTACCTTGAGCTTTAGGAAAAAATGAAGCTTTCTGCTCATGCAAAGATTAAAGCCTTGGAAGCACTACCAGGTTGCTACGAGTCAGAACCTTCTCAATAACACGTAACATCACCTTACCTTAAGATCAAGTTTCTCTTTTTTATGAAAAGTTATAAATTTTATCCATATCAAATATTTCATCTCTATTATTATGTAAGATGTCTCTGTGCAATTATTGAAATTCTAAATTCCCAAGTTTAAAATACCGCTTGACTGAACACAATGAACAGTTTATATTGATTCCACCTGGAATAGTTTTACTTAGCATTACACCCCACTACTTTTCTTTATAATTTTATAAATCTTGGTTGATTGTTAAAAATATCATTACTACCCACATGAAGACGAGAAGTAACATGAATTATTGACACCCCAAAATAATGCAAAATAAATATATTATTTTGGATTTCCTTCTCCAATATGATTTTTTTCTTAGCAGAACTACTGACAAGTAGATTTACATGTGAATTTTATTCTTCCCACCTTCATTTGAAAAGCAATGAACAGAAATAAGTAACCAAATATACGTTTGCTTATGTACACTTAATAACTTGTAATCAGTACAAGAATTACAAAGAAAGGATACTTTTTAAATGATTTGGGTCTCACTATCCAGATTGCTCTATTTATAGTGAGAAATTATGACATTTTTGCATTCATATTTGAAAATTGTTGCAGAAGAGTAGTGAAAGAATGTAAATTGATCTTCACTTAACCTATTCATAGAGCCAACTGCTTTAATTGGAAACATTCATTAAATATGTGTGCAATAACCATGGTTAACCTGAATGCTTTTCATGAACTAAAGCTACTACTTATTAAGTGCATAGAATTCTGTCAATCTACTCTGTTTAAAAGTAGGTCATAATTAAAATATAATCACTTAGTTTTGATTGAAATTTTGCTTAAGCTAAAGAGTCAGAATTAATCAAAATCATGCTAAGAAGTACTTCTACATCAAGGTGACAGCTTTGTCTTTCTTTTGAACTATGTTTTTTGTTTACTTTTCAGTGCTACTTTTTTGTTGACTATTTTTCTTATTAACCAAAAATGAAGGTATAAGAAGATGAATGCACTATCTTCACAGGGTTCCATGACTTATTTTAATGCAAAGATTTACTTAATATGGCCCTTCCTATAAGAGCTGAACAGAAAATTTCAAAGATCAGCTCAAGAAGATAAATCCAAATATTACAATAAAATTTGCAAAGATCTGGAATTAGAAAACCAAAAAGGAAGAACATGCTCAGCATTTCTCAAGCTGGGGGAACTAAAGAAAAAATTAAAGCCTCAACTTTCAGTATTGAAAGTTTCTCTGGGAAAATTATTGAATGCTGCAGAAAGCATCAAGAGAAGATGGAAATAATACAGAGTCATTGTACCAAAGGAAATGGTTAATGCTCAACCATTTCAAGTGGCAGCATATGATCAAGAACCAATGATACTGAGGGAGGAAGTCCAAGGTGCATTGAAGGAATTGGCAAAGAACAAGGCACCAGGAATTGATGGAATAAAAACTGAAATCTTTCAAGAAAGTGAGGCGGCACAGGAGGCACTCACTCATCTCTGCCAAGAAATTTGGAAGACAACTCTCTGGCCGACTGATTGGAAGAGATCCATATTTGTGCCCATTCCAAAGAGAGGTGACCCAACAAAATGTGGAAATCATCGGACAATCTCTTTGATATACCATGTGAGTAAAGTTTTGCTAATGGTAATACAGAAACGGCTACAAGCATACATTGACAGACAATTTCCAGGGGAAATTTCCAGAGGATTCAGAAGAGGCTGTGGAACTAGGGCTATCATTGCTGATGTGTGATGGATCTTGGCTGAAAGCAGAGAATATCAGAAAGATGTTTACCTGTGTTTTATTGACTATGCAAAGGCTTTCAATTATGTGGATCATGACAAGCTATGGACAACATTGCAAAGTATGATTATTCCAGAACACTTAATTGTGCTCATGAGGAATCTGTACCTGGACCAAGAGGCAGTTGTTTGAACAGAACATGGGAACACTGAATGATTTAAAATTAAGAAAGGTGTGCAACAATGTTGTAATCTTTCACCATACTTATTCAACCTGTATGCTGAGCAAATAATCTGAGAAACTGGGTTTCATGAAGAAAAACGTGGCATCAGGATTGGAGGAAGACTCATTAACAACCTGCAGTATGCAGATGATACAACCTTTCTTGCTGAAAGTGAAGATGATTTAAAACATTTACTGATGAAGATCAAAGAGCACAGTCTTCAGTATGGATTACATCTCAATGTCAAGAAAACAAAAATCCTCACCACTGGACCAATAAACAACATTCTTATCAACGGAGAAAAGATTGAAGTTGTCAAGGACTTCATTCTTCTTGGATCAATTATCAACACTCACGGAAGCAGCAGTCAAGAAATCAAATGATGTTTGCATTAGACAAATCTGATGCACAAGACCTTTTTAAAGTGTTGAAGAGCAAAGATGTCAACTTGAGGACTAAGGTGCACCTGACCCAAGTCTTGGTATTTTTCGTAGCCTCATATGCATGCGAAAGCTGGACAGTGAATAAGGAAGACTGTAGAAGAATTGATGCTTTCGAGTTATGGTGTTGAAGGAGAATATTGAAAGTGCCATTTTGGACGAAGTGCAGCCAGAGTGCTCCTTGGAGGCCAGGATGGTCAAACTTTGTCTCTCATACTTTGGACATATTGTCAGGAGGGACCAGTCACTGGAGAAGGATATCATGTTTGGTAAGGTGGAGGGTCAAAGAAAAAGAGGAAGACCCCCAATGAGACGGATTGGCCATGTGGCAGCATCAATGGACTCAAGAATGGAAACAGTATTGAAGTTGGCCCAGGATCGGGCAGTGTTTCGTTATGCTGTGCCTAAGGTCACTATGAGTTGGTACTGACTCTATAGCACCTAACAACAACAACAACACATAGTTTTAGTGATTCCTGTACAATGATTGGATGGAACTGTGCAAAGAAGATGTTTGAAGCCCACCAAGGGGATTTGTTGTTTTGTTTTGTTTAACCTTTTATTGTAAATTGGGTAAAGGCTAACAAAGCATATTACCAATTTTACATTTGAAGATTCATACAGATTTTGTCTCAGTTCATTGACTATAATATTCTCAACGTAGCATCCCAAGGGGATTGGGAAACTTGCTGTAATGTAAATGTTGTTGTTGTTAAGTGCCATCAAGTCAGTTCCGACCCATAGCAACCCTGTATAGGGTTTCCAAGGAGCAGCTAGTGAGCTTGAACCACAAATCTTGTAGTTCAAACAGCTTTGCAGTTTGGCGCATTAACCCACAGTGCCACACCAGGACTCCTGTAATGTAAATAGGTACATGGAAATTGTGATGGTATGTTATGTGTCAAATTTGCTGGACCATGGTTTTTAGCATTTTGACAGCTACATAATGATGTACTTTGGCAATTGTGTAACACTCTAGTTATCCTCCGTTTTGTGCTGTCATATATTATCTACATGTTATGATCTGAGATACTTAGTCTCTATTTGGCAATGTGTTGTAAATCATTTCCCCTATGCCTCTGGTCATGGCTTATTTGGGAGTAAGTTGCCCATTATGTTAATTAGGCATGATTAATGTGAATTGTATCTTGACTCTTTGCCTTTCTACAGGGTGTGACTCAATGTTATCAATTAAAACAAAGCCAGACATCAACTGTGGCATAGACCATCAATTGCTCATATGCAAGTTCAGACTGAGGCTGAAGAAAATTAAAAGAAGGCCACGAGATTCAAATATGGCCTTGAATATAACTCACTTGAGATGAGAGACAATCTTAAGAACCAATCTGATATATTAGATACTAAACAGAAAACCAGAAGATATGTCAAGATACCAAAAACATCATACATGAAGAAAGCATTATGGTCATTAAAAAGACAGGAAAGAAACAAAATACAACAACGGATATGAAAAGAAACTCTGAAACTTGCTCTTGAGCACAGAGAAATTAAAGGAAATGGAAGAATGAAGATAGAAAAAGAACTGAACAGAAAATTTCAAAATGGCAATTCTAGAAGACAAAATCAAATATTTCATTGAAATATACAGACTTGGAGTCAGAAAATCTAAAGGGAAGAACATGCATGCATTTCTCAAGTTAAAAGAACTGAAGAAAACTTTCAGGCCTCAACTTGCAATATTAGATGATTCATGTGGTAAAATGTAAAGAATACACAGACTCACTGTACCAAAAAGAATTGATTGATTCTCAACCATTTCAAGAGGTAACATATGATCAAAAACGAAGCACCATAAAATATATGAACATATATTGAAATGCTTTTACAAAAGATGCAATGCTAGAGGAAGTCACACATCTATACCAAGAAATTTGGAAGACAAATACCTGGCCAGCTGATTGGAAGAGATCTATATTTGTGTCTATTTCAAAGAGAGGTGACCAAATGGAATGCAGAAATCATTTAACAATATTATTAATGTAACACATAAGTACGATTTTGCTTAAGATCATTAAAAAATGGTTTCAGCAGTACACTGACAGCTGCCAGAAATTTAAACTATATTAAGAAAATGATAAGGAACAAGGGATATCATTGCTGACATCAAATGGATCTTGGTTAAAAACAAAAACTTTAGAAAGATTTCTACTTTTCTTTTATTGACTGTGAAAAAGCATTCTACTGGGTGGATCATAAAAAAACTAGATAGCATCTCAAAATATGGGTTTCCAGAACACTTAATTGCACTCATGAGGAATCTGTACTTAAATCAAGAGTTAGTTATTACAATCTGCCTGGACAGGGCTAATGAAAGGAGATGGGGATAAGACTCTTGTGGTACAATAGTGAATAATTGTTATCAGGACTGATTGTGAGGGTTGAAAAGATAAAGGTAGATGTTTTTTAACAAAAGAAGGGGTGACTTTGCAGTCCAGGAAAGGAGGTCCCTGGGATCATCAAGGTAGAGGAGCCGAGTGCGGGACCCTAACCAGAGAAGCAGTGACATCAGAGATGGAGGCCTAGATGATGACATGGAGAGATGGAGTGGCTAGGGACTCTGGACTCAGGGAGAGAGAAGGATTGTTTGCTGGCATCCAGGAGACAGGCTTGCAGGGTGTGCCGTTTGGTTGTTTGATGATGCTTGGAAGGGATTGTAATCATTGCAATGAAGCAAAATACAATAGGATGAATGTAAAGCCAAGGTTTCTCCCATGTAAACTATCACATAACTCACAATAAAAACTTTAAAAAAAGAAAGACCTATAAATATATAAAGAAAATAAATCCACATCTGATGAAAAAAAAAAAGTTAGTTATTCAAAAAGAAAAAAGCTAAAATGTATAGTTTAAACTCAGGAAAGTGTCCTTTCGCCATAATTATTCAGTCTATATGCTAATCAAACAATCTGACAAGTTGGATTATATGAACAATGTTGAATCAGGATTTTAGGAAGACTCATTAACAAACTGAGATATGCAAATGACACCACTTTTCTTGCTCTATAAGGGAAAAGGACTTAAAATACTGATGAAAGCAAAGACTACAATCTTCAATATGAGTTGTTTTCAATGTAAAGAAACAAAAATCATCACAACTGTATCAATAAATAGCATTATGATAAATGGAGAAGAGATTGAAGTTGTCAAAGATTTCATTTTGCTTGGATCCACAATCAATATATGCATGTAAGCAGCAGTCAAAAAATTACATGACATATTGCATTAGGCAAATTATCTACAAGAGAACTTTTTAAAATATTAAAGATCCAATATGTTAGTTTGCTAACTAAGGTGTGCCTGACCCAAACCATGGTATTTTCAATTGCTTCATATGTATGTGAAAGTTGGAAAATAAATTAGGAAAACCATAGAAGAATCAATGCATTTGAATTATGGTGTTGGAAAGTACTGAAAGTACCATGGTCTTTCAGAAGTGAAAACAAACCTGTGTTGGAAGAAGTACAGTCAGAATGGTCCTTAAAAGCAAGGATTGCCAGTCTTCATCTTTAGTTCTTTAGATATGTTGTCAGGATGCCCTGGAGAATGGCATCAAGCTTGTTAAAATGGAGGATGATTGAAAAATAAGATCTCCAAGGAGATAGACTGATACAGTAGCAGCAGCAAAGAGCTCAAATATAAAAACTGAATGGATGGTGCAAGACTGGGCAGTGTTTTATACTGTTGTGCATAGTATCATTATGAGTCAAAACAAACTTGATGGTACCTGACAATAGCAACAGATTTCAAAAATATTTCACTGAGTGGGCTTTAAAGAGTCAATAAACTGGAGATAAAACAATAGAAACTAATCACTTAACTAAGACACAGAAAGAAAATATTTTAATAAAGAACAGAGCCTCATGGACATGTAGCAATATCCAATATCCATTGAATTGGAGGACCAGAGTAGAGGAGAGAAAGATTAGGGATGAAAATATATTTGAAAAAGAGATAATGACTTAAATTCTACCAAATATGGCAAAATTAAGAAAAAGAATCTTTTAAATCTTAGGATTTCAGTATACCTGTTGTTGTTGTTGTTAAGTGCCGTCGAGTCGGTTCCGACCCATAGCGACCCTGTACAGGGTTTCCGAGGGTGTAAATCCTTACGGGAGTAGAAAGCCTTATCTTTCTCCCGCGGAGCGGCTGGTAGTTTCGAACCGCTGACCTTTAGGTTCGCAGCCCGATTCGTAACCACTACGCTACCAGAGCTCCTTTCAGTATACCTATAGAACAATAAATTGTGGGTAGGGAGAAACAAAGGGAAAAAAAATTCCACTTACATACATTTGTTATGCATCAGAAGCTACTCAACAGCACTTAACAACAAGAGACACTTCATAATTTACCTGTTGAAATCCAAAGTTACAAAAAATATATGGCAAGTAACTATAAATGTATAGCTCATTTCAAAGAGTGAATGATACTATGAAAAATCTTTGTGTTCACATCAGAAAAAAGTGAAGGCCAGAAAATCATAGAATTTCTAATCTGAAGTGTTAAAAGAAATAGAATACCACTCCAGACTTTTCTAGATGTGGTGCTGTGGGGATAAAGCGCTGAACTACAATGTCAGTTTGTACCACAAAGCTAATGGTTCAAACTTAGCAGCTGCTACCTGAAAACCCTATACAGGGTTGCTATGAGTCAGAGCCACACTATAGCACTTAACAACAACAACAACAACAAGTTTAGACTGCTGATTTGGAGCTGTAGGATAAGCACTAGATTGTGAACCACAAGGTTGGTGGTTTGGCAGTTCAAACCCACCAGCAGCACATTGTAAACCTTTTACAAAATTGCTATAATTCAGAACCAATGGGACAGCACATAAAAACAATATAGGTCTTCAAAAAAGTGAATTCAAAATGTGTGATTATATATATATAATCCTGGTGTGATGCTGTGGGTTAGTGCACTGGACTATAAAGTTGGTATGAATTGCAAGGTTGGCGGTTCAAACTCACCAGTTGCTCCTCAGATTCCCTGTACAGGGTCGCTATGGGTCAAAATCAACTTGATGGCACTTAACAACAATATATATATACATTTAATTTGAGCAGGGAAAGTTTATTATAAAGACTTTTTAATAATAACAGAGGATTGGAGTGAAAGTATTGCTTAGTAAAAAGTAAAGAGACTGATAATTAATACAATACTAGTAAATACATGGGATTCCTACTATCCCCAAGGCTGAGAAAGAATAACCAAGGAAGACTCTTTCTCAACTCATCCCAGACATTGCTGGAGATGTAGTAGTGATCCAGTGAATAGCCCAGAAATCACTGGGCTACCCTGTTGACAAAACTTTCTGGAAATCTGTCCTCTCTAACTGTGTGGAAATCTTTCCTTAAGGATGCTGGGGAAAGCTGTTTCTGGGAAGGTTTCTCACTAAGAGCTCTCTGCTACTAAACTGCCTCCTTTATATGGATATTTCACTTCTTCACAGAGACTATTAAAAAAGCATGGAGTCAAGGGTTGGCATTTTAAAGAACTAATCATTATTACTGCTTCATCGAGGACATTTAAAAAAGAAATTGGTTTGATTTATTTTTATTTCTTTTTACTGCAAATGTGTGGTAGTGAAACACGAGAAGATAACTTGATGCCACTGCCTTGATTTGTGCCACAGCACCAACAGCTGTGCCCACAATGTTTCTGCACCATCATTGTGAATGTCAACACAGTGAAAGAAGGAAATAACATCTTAGCATTATTATTAAAATAGTTTCAAACTGCAGGCTCCGTTAGAGGATCTTTGGGAGTTCCAAGAATCAGTGGAACACTCTGAAAATGGCTGAATTAAATTACTTGCCCAAGTTCCTTACCTAAGAAGTGATGGGATCAGAATTAAAAAATTGGGACCCTGGTTTCAAACCCTGTGCTCTTTCCACTGAACCTTTCAGGGGTTACCAATAAACAGCATATGTCTTGCTTGTCTGGATTCTTAGTAAGTTGAGAAATAAAATAGAAACCAAGTCCAGTTGTAATTTTTATGATCAGTTTAAGGATGTAGCATTAAGTTGGTCAGCTAGGTAGATTTACCAATAAGTAAGGCAAGTACAGGATTACTTGTGCTTACTTTCTAATCTGTAGTGAATAATTTTATTTTTTTTTTTACTACATCAAAGGGTCTTCTAGATATGACTGGCATCTATCTCTCTCCCAAACTCATAGCACCTTTCCAGAAGCTGAGTAAGGCCCTTTATAAAATGGGGAGGATAGATGATATGTAATCCTCAGGTGCATATTTCCCTTATATTCCATAATTGAGATATTTTTTCTCCATCTCATGCCTGCAGCTTCACTTCTCCCAGCCATATACAGTCTCTATGTAGTCAATAGCCAGAATTCTGCATCATTTTGTAGATGTACTCAGCAATCTTCTTCCTGACTTTGCAATGCCTTTGTTGCTGTTGCTGTATGCCATGAAGTCAGTTTCGACTCATAGTGACCCTGTACAGGGTTTCCAAGGCTGTAAATCTTTATGGGAGCAGAAAGCCTCATCTTTCTCCCACGGAACAGCTGGTAGTTTCGAACTGCTGACCTTGAAGTTCACAGCCCGATTCGTAACCACTACGCTACCAGAGAGTCAGAGATTAAATGCAATCAAAAGCTTTTTTGACAAAGAAAGTGAGACTAAGGAGCTCTGGTAGCATAATGGTTATGAGTCTCTATGAGTTGGAATCCACTCGATGGCACACCACCACCACCATGGTGAGACTAGAGAAGAAGAGCAGACTAATCTACAACTGGACTTCAGATTGGTCTTGGTTCAAGGCTCAGCTAATCAGAGTTCCTACATCAGGGCACACAGATGGTACAAGGTTCTAGAAAATTGAGTACCCACCTGTCGTGTTTATGTTCTTGAAATGTGTCCCAGAAATCCCAATCCTTCATTTGTCAATGGAGGGTCCACCAGATGCTTATTTCCACCCTGTAAAAAGGATCACCTATGGGCACCTGAGAAAGCAGACCAATAATTACATGGTAAACAGAATGAAAGCCCATGGAACCCTATGCACCTGCCCGATCACAGAATAGGCCTTTGTAGTGATTAAATATGTATGCTTCCAGGTATCTATTATATTTGCTTTCCACTCCACACTCCTGACAGCCTTGCAAAATAGTGTGAGGTATTGGAAAGAATACAAGACTCTACAGCTATCACTGATCAGTTACCTTTGCTTTTATCAGTTTATCTTTGCTTTTCATAACATCATCTCCTTTTTTAACACACAACATCTTCATGCAGATGATACAACCTTGCTTGCTGAAAGTTAAGAGGACTTAAAATACTTACTAATGAAGATCAAAGACCACAACCTTTTGTATGGATTACATCTCAATGTCAAGAAAACAAAAATCCTCACCACTGGACCAATAAACAACATTCTTATCAATGGAGAAACGATTGACGTTGTCAAGGACTTCATTCTTCTTGGATCAACTATTAACATTCATGGAAGCAGTAGTCAAGAAATCAAACGATGTATTTCATTAGGCAAATCTGCTGTACAAGACATTTTTAAAGTGTTGAAGAGCAAAGATGTCAGCTTGAGGACTAAGGTGCGCCTGACCCAAGCCATGATGCTGATAACCTCATACACATGCGAAAGCTAGACAGTGAATGAGGAGGACAATGGAAGAATTGATGCTTTTGAGTTATAGTGTTGGAGGAGAATATCGAAAGTGCCATGGGCTACCATTAGAACCAACAGATCTATGTTGGAAGAAGTACAGCGTGCTCCTTGGAGGCCAGGATGGCCAAACTTTGTCTCTCATATTTTGGACATATTGTCAGGAGGGACCAGTTGCTGGAGAAAGATATCATGTTTGGTAAGGTGGAGAGTCAGAGAAAAAGAGGAAAACCCCCAGCAAGGTGAATTGGCCAAGTAGCAGCATCAATGGGCTCAAGCGTGGCAACATTTGTGAGGTTGGCCCAGGACTGAGCAGTGTTTCATTCTGTTGTACATAGGGTAACTGTGAGTCAGTACCAACTCAATGGCACCTACCAACAACAACAACATTTACAACATCTTCATGTCTACCACGCTACCCAAGTTTACAGATCACATTATGATGATAGACTTTTTGAGGGGCTCCTTCCCTGGGCAGGCAGGAAGGGAACTTGAATTTCCAGTTGGTTCTTCCCCAGTCACTCTTATAGCACAATTTGCTCCCAGAAAGATATTCTTTTAAATAGTTAATCCCTATTAGGAATGGGTATTCCCATTGTTGTTGCTGTTTTTAGCTACCACAGAGTGTATTTGAACTCATGGCGACCCCATGTTTGCAGAATAAAGCTGCCCCATTGGGCTTTCAAAGTTGTGACCTTCTAGAAGCAGATCAACAATACTGTTTTCCAAGAATAGAGACAATTTTAAATGATTGAAATAACACCTCAGCAGAGACATTCACTCTAAAAGTGCTTCTTCAAGTAAAGAAATTGTCAGAAGGTACAAATACAGTTCTGCATGAAAAAATGAAGAGCACAGGACACGATAAATAAATGGGCAAATATAGAATACAAATCTGTCTTTTTTCTAATTTCTTCAAAAGACATAATACTATTTAAAGCAAAAATTGTAATACTAAAATTTTAAGTTTATAATATATGTAGATGTGGTATTGGTGGTTATGTGCCGTGGAGTCATTTCTGACTCAGTGACCCTGTATAAGATTTCTGAGGCTGTAAATCTTTACAGTAGCAGAAAGTCTCAACTTTCTCCTACAGAACAGCTGGTTCCAAACTGCTGACATTGAGTTTAGCAGCCCAACTCATCAGCAGTGCTCTACCAGAGTTAATATATATGAAAACAAGAATATAAAAGACAGATGCAGAGTGGAGGTAAATGGTACTATGCTCTTGCAAAATTCCTAATTTTTATATAAATTGTTACAAACCTAACTCTAAATAAACTGATAATATGAAGATACATATTGTATAGGGAAATCCCTTAAACAAACCAATGCAACGAGGTATAATTTCAAAATCAATTGAGGAATTGAAATGGAAGTCTAAGAAACTTAAAAGAAGTTAACTTAAAAGAAGGCAGAAAAAGATGAATAGATAAACATAAAACAAATAGATTTTTTTAAGTATTAAATAGAAAAATGGAAGGCATAGCTATAATAAAAAATAAATTATATTAAATATGACTAAAAGCTAGCATTAAATGGAAAGATGGTTAAAATGAGAAAAAAAAGGTACAAGTCTATCTATACAACAGGCTTTTAAATACAAAGATATAAATGTTTAACAAATATAACAATAAGTATAAATGAGGGTATTCAAAAAATTTTCAGAAAAATTCCATTTTCTTTTAATTCCGTTTTTCCACAAAACTGTAGAAACCTGCTAGTGTAAACTCAAATACACACACACACATATATATATATATATTGCAAATATTAAGAGAAGAAAGATGGTGGGGTTATAATTCTGTCAAACAAAATAGACTTCTAGATAATGAGTAATAGCAGAAACAAAGACTATTTTAGTAATAAAAATCAATTCATCAGGATGGTAAACATGTGTATATGGATAATAATTGTACTTTCTTTAAAACACATGAAGGAAAATGGCTGAATCAAAGACAAAAGAGAAAAATCCATAATTATAATTAAACAATAGAACAATCCTTTTGCAATTATTGATAAAAGAGAAACACAAAACCTTAGTGAAGTTATTAATTGTATTGCCTTCATAAAAATTTATAGAATACTACCAAAAAGTGTATGCTGCTGTTGTTAAATTCTGTCAAGGGTTTCCAAGGACTGCTCTTGGACCGTTCTTTGTTCAAACTAATCTTGTGGCCCAGTGTTTTATCCTACAGTGTCACTATTTTCAAATGCACATGACATAGTCTCCAAAATAGGTTGATTAATTATTGGGTTACAGAATAATTTTTAATATATTTTAAATGATGGTAATTAAAGAATATATTCTATGATAAATAAAGGAATAAAATTAGAACTCAAATTCCAACATCATGCTTTAAAGAAACATAAGAGCTGATCACTAACTTTATATGGAACAGAAAGAAACCTCCGATAAACAGCATTGCTAAAGAACAAAATTGAGGCTTCTCCCTCACTGATCTCAAAATCTACAACACAATCACAGTGCTCAAAGCAATGAAAGATACTTAGATCAATGGAACAGAATTGAGAACCCAGAAATAATTTCATCTACATGTAGCCATTGACAAATGGCCAAAATACATTACATAAGGAAGAGAATCTATTCAACAAATGTTGTTGACAAAACTAGAAATATGTTTGCAGAAAACAGAACAAAACCATATCTCCTACCATAGGCAAAAATAAAATCAACGTGATTTAAAACCTTAATTATAAAACCAGTAGAAGACAAAATAGATTACTAAAGAACTCCCAAAAATTATTCACTTATGTGCATCAAAAGATTTTACCAAAATAATAAAAGCAATCCCACAGACTGGGAAAATTATTTTGGTAATGACATATCTGACAAGGGACTAACCTTTGAAATTTACAGAAAACAATAACCCCTCTACAAGATAAGGACAAACAACCAAATTAAAAGAAGGGCACAGGACACAGATACTTCACCAAGGAAGACAGTCAGGCAGCCAAAACACATATTAAGAAATGTTCATGATCATTAGCCATTGTTGTTAGGTATCATTAAGTCAGTACTGGCTCATAGCTACCATATGCACAACAGAACAAAACAGTGCGCAATCTTGAAAAGCCTTACAATCGTTGCTACGTTTGAGTTTATTGCTGCTGCCACTGGGCAAATCTTTCTTGTTAGGGATCTTCCTCTTTTTCTCTGACCCTCCACTTTACCAAAAACAATATCCTTTTCCAGGAACTGGTCCCTTCTGATAATAACATCTGAAGTATGAGAGACGAAGTCTAGCCATCCTGGCTTTCAAGGAGCATTCTGGCAAATCTAGTCTTGAATTTTTTTCTTCAGGTCCTTCAGTTTGAGACACTCTGAGTGTGTTCTTCACTTTTCATTTTCTAACTCCAGAACTTTGCACATTTTGTTATAATATTTGATCTTTTCTTGAACTGCTCTTTGATATATTCTATACAGTTCTTTTATCTCCTCATTTTTTTTTTTTTTTTTCTATTTGCTTTAGTATCTCAATGCTGGATATAAAGTTTCAAAGTCTCTTATGACATCCATTTTGGTCTTTTTCTTCTTTCTTGTCTTCTTTAACGTTTTGCTTTCTTCCTATATGATATTCTTAATGTCATCCCACAACTGTGGAACAAAACTCAAATAGTGCCGTGGAGTCAATTCCGACTCATAGCAACCTTGTACAGGGTTTCCGAGGTTGTAAATCTTTACGGGAGCAGAAAGCCTCAGGTTGCTCCCACAGAACAGCTGGTAGTTTCGAGCTACTGACCCTGAGGTTTGCAGCTCTCTCTCTCTCTCTCTCTCTCTCTCTCTCACACACACACACACACACACACACACACACACATCGGGCTGCAAACCTTAAGGTCAGCAGTTCAAAACAACCAGCTGTTCTATGGGAGAAAGATGACCCTGTTTACTCCCGTAAAGATTTATAGGCTCGGAAACCCTGCACAGGGTCGCTGTGCTTCAGAATCAACTCAACAGCACTTAACAACAACAACATATATATATAAAGCCTGGGCTTACTGGTCAGAAAGACTCTTGGGAAACCCAAGACTATGGCCCTCAATCACCCATCAGCTCTAGAAAGGAACTTGCCTTTGTGACACAATTTTAATCCAAACAGTAGAGAGGTATACAGGGGGTGTAATAGAAATAGGAACCACATGGGGTAAATGAGATAACTGTTGTTGCATGGAAGGGACTGAAAATATTGAGATGAAATAAAGTGTATACTTTATTGGATGATCTTGTCTGTAAACCTTCACTTAATTCACAATAAAATCTAATAAAATAAGCAAAAGAGAATAAACAAATTACCAAATATAAATAATAAAATGATAATAACACTAAGGATTATATGGACATGGAAATAGAATTAAAAAATATTACAAATAACTTTTCCAATTAATTTGACATTAATATGAGATGGGCAAGTTTTCATTCTTTATGTATCTGGTGAAACGGATTGAGGGATGATGGTGATAGGATTGTACGATTCAATTGTGAGTAATTGTTAGCAGGATTAATTGTGACCATCACAACTGTAATTGTAGAAAGTGTGTAACTAAAAGGGGCTAGGAGTTACTCTTTAATTTCAAGAATAGACTATCCTAGGGCCATCAAGAAGGAAGAGCACGAGTGGACTGTGAGATCCCTACCTAGAAAAGTGGTTACTGCTGAGAGGCTGGCTGAGGGGGTGATATGGAGAGACTGAGCAACTGTGATCTAGGCCCATAGATTGAGTAAGCCTGTGAGTTCAGGCAGGAGGCTAGGTTGTAAAATGTGCCCTTTGGACATTTAAACGAATATATATTTTTTGTTTTGTAGGTGTATATCAAATATTTTTGCTTTGTTCATTTGTGAAATATAAGATGGTAATAGGGAGCCACAGAGATGAAGTAAGATAGCTGTTGTTTCAGGGAGGGGATTGTAATAAGTGAAATGAAACAAAGTGTATAATTTGCTGAAAAATAAATAAATACATGAAAGCACACAACTCTAAAATTGATACAAAAGAAAACAAGAATTTTCCACTATTTTAAAAATTGAATTTATTCTAAAAAATAACTTCACCAAGAAACTGTAGGGCAAAATGGATTGAATAATGAATCAAATTTTAAGCGTACTAGTATCAGTCATGGAAGCGAAGTGGCTCTATAGGATAAGCACTGGACTCTGAATCACAAGGTAATTGGTTTGAGCCCACCAGCAGCTCAGCAAGAGAAAGATGAGGCTTTCTCCTCCTAAGATTTATGGTCTCAGAAACCCTATCCACGGTTGCTCTTAGTTGGAATCAACTCAATGGCACTTAACAATAATTATCAATTATAAACAAGCTTTAAAGAAAATAGAGGAGGATAATACTTCCCTGATAACAAAATCTGTGCATCATTTAAAGGAAATTATATATGAATTTCCCTTGTAGGTATAAATTTAAAATATCTTTACAAATTAGAGTGAATCAAAATCAGAATATGTAAAACATATACAGCATGCCAACTTGGAGATTATCCCAGTAATGCAAGGTTATTTTAATATCTCAAAATTCATCAATGCAGTTCACTATATTAATAAGGATAAAAGAAAGATCATTTTATTATCCCAAAAGATCCAGAGAAATAATTTTTATAAAATTCAAAAACTCTTAGTAAACCAGAAATGGAAGGAAACTTCCTCAATCAGATTAAAAAAAAAAAAATCTATGAGAAACTTTTACTAACATTAGAATAAATAGTATAACATTGTACACTTGCCATTCTAATATTTGAATTGAGGTAAAAAAAAAAAAATTAATGTCTCACCATTTATGTTATGAGTTGGGCTGCCAACCTCAAGGTCAGTAGTTTGAAACTACTACCAGCCTTTCCAGGGGAGAAAGAAGAGGCTTTCTGCTCCTATAAAGATTTATAGC
Organism: Chrysochloris asiatica; assembly: GCF_000296735.1. Classification (NCBI taxonomy): domain Eukaryota; kingdom Metazoa; phylum Chordata; class Mammalia; order Afrosoricida; family Chrysochloridae; genus Chrysochloris; species Chrysochloris asiatica. The sequence goes on along the minus strand of NW_006408545.1, from coordinate 1,746,534 downwards.
CTCAGAAACCCTGTGCAGGGTCACTATGAGTTGGAACTGACTCCACAGTATTTAACAACAACCAACAACTTTTATAGTCAACATTTAACTGGAGGTTTTAGTAAGGTAAGAAAAGAAATAAATAACATAAAGAATGAAAACAAGAATTAAAACTTATTTTTCATGTCTCAGGGTAGCTATGGGTCGGAATCAACTAGACAGCACTAAATGACTTAACAATTCCTGGAAGATATGATTTTCTATGGAGAAAGTCCTAAAATAAAAGTTTCTGCTGAGTCAATTCTGATGCATGGGGATCCCACATGTGTCATTACAGAATTGTGCACCATAGGACTTTCAATGGCAGATTTTTCAGAAGTAAATTGCCAGGACTCTTGAATGGGCTCAAAAGCTTCAAGCTTTCAGATATTGGTCAAGCACATTGACTATTTGCACCACTTACGGCCTCTGATGCAATATTGGATGGTTCTATGGGTAAAATTGTCACTTTGTCAAGAAGAACCAATGCTTGGAGAAGAACATCGTGCTTGGTTAAGTGGAAAAAAATTAACAATCCTACTGCCATCATGTGAATTCAACTTGTAGAGACCCTATATAGGGTTGCTGAGGCTAAAAATCTTTACAAGAACATGCAGCCTCCATTCTTCCTCATAGCCTCTGATGGACTTGGACGGCTGACCTTGGGACTAGAAGCCCACCACATAATTCCCTTCAAAACTAGGCATTTTGGTAAAGTAGAGGGTCTGTAAAAAGAGAAAGACTCTCAGTGAGATGGGTTTACACCGTGTCAGCAACAATGGGTTCAAACACCACGACTGTGAAGATGGTGCAAGACCAGTCAGTGTTTTGTTCTGTTGTACATAAGGTCGAAATGTGTCAGAATTGGCTTGTTGGCACCTAATAACTGCAGTAACAACATGGGCAAAATATTGAACCATACAGGAAACATCAAAAACAAAGATGGAAGTAATATGCAGAGTCACTATTCTAAAAAGAATTGATTGACACTCAAAAATTGTATTAGGTAGCACATGATCAAAAACTCATGGCTTTGAAAGAACTCCAACCAGCAATAAAGGCATTGTTGAAAAACAAGTCTCCAGAAATTAACGATTATCAATGAAATGTTTTAATAAACTCATGCAACACTGAAAGTACTAACGTGTTTATGTTAAGACATTTGAAAAACAGCTACTGGACCAACCAACTAGAAAGGATCCATAATGGTGTTCATTTCAAAGAAAAGTCATCCAAAAGAATGTGAGAATTATTGAACAATATAATTTTTACATGCAAATCAAATTCTGCTAATTCAAAAACACTTTCTGCAGCATACTGACAGGGAGTTAGTTGCCAGAAAGTCAAGCTACATTTTGCAAAGGATGTAGAATGAGGAATACCATTGCTGACATCAGATGTATCTTCATTGAAAATACAGACTATCAGAAAGATGTTTACTTGTGTTTATTTACTATGGAAAGGTATGTGACTATGGGTCAGAACAAAATATGGACACCATTTTGAAGTGTAGGAATTCCAGAACACTTAGCTGTATTCATGAGGAATCTGTACATAAACCAAGAGGCAGCTATTCAAACAGAATAAAGAGATACTAACTGGTCTAAAATCAGGAAACTGATATGCCAAGGTTTTATCCTTTCACCATATTTGTTCAATCTGTATGATGAATAAATAACCTGGAACCTTGAGTATATGAAGAAGAAAGTAGCATTAGGATTGGAGAAAGACCCATTAACAACTTAAGATATGCAGATAACACAACTTTACTGCTGGAAGCAATGAGGACTTGAAATACTTACTAGCGAAGATCAAAGAATAAAGCCTGTAGCATGAATTACAACTCAATGTAAACAAAACAAAAATCCTCTCTACTGCACCAGTAAAAAACATGATGATGTTGTTGTTGTTAAGTGCTTTTGAGTCAATTCTGACCCATAATGACTGTGCATAGGGTTTCCAAGGTGCAGCTGGTGAGCTTGAACCACCAACCTTGCAGTTCAAACAACTTTGCAGTCTGACACATTTGCCCACAGCGCCACACCAGGACTCCAACACCACGATAAACAGAAAAATTTGAAATGATCAAGGATATCATTGTACTAGGATTCAAAGTCAACATTCATGGAAACGGTAAACAAGAAATCAAGTGAACTGTAGCTTTGGGCAAATCTGCCGCCAAAGTTTTCTTAAAGTATTAAAGAGCAAAGATGTCACTTTGAAGACCAAGGTGCGCCTGACCAAAGCTAGGTTATTTTCAATTGCCTGATGTGGATGTACAGTTGGACAATGAATCAGGAAGACCAGAGAGAAATATGACACATTATTTTTGAATTATGGTATTATTGAAGAATATTGAAATTACCATGGACCAGAAGAACACACAAATTTGTGTTGGAAGAAGTACTACCAGAATGCTCTTTAGAAGTGAAGGTACGGAGACAGTCACATACTTTGTGCATGTTATCAGGAGTGACCGGACTCTGGAGAAAGTTATCATGCATACTAAATTAGAGGGTTATCATAAAAGATGAAGACCTTCAATGACATAGTGGCAATGAAAATGTGCTCAAATATAACAACAATTGTGAACATGATAAAGGGTAGGGTAGTGTTTCTTCCTGTTGTATGTAGGGTTACTATGAGTGACTTGAATGCAATAATATTGTTGAAGCTACAATAGTGGCCTCAGAAACTCCTAAGCTACTAAGTTATCTATAAGGGCTAGCTGGTGAAGAAGAACTAAGTTAGTTTTCTCTGCTGACTTAGACCTTGTTAGTTTTGGTAATTTATACTCCATCCTCAATTAAAAGAGTTATATTATAAAGATTTACAAATTCATAAGTGTATGTCCCTTTCAGTTTATTTCATATGTACTAATTCTATTTTTGTTTCAAATTTATTTCACTAACCAACAGTTTAAAAGCTAAAAAATGTATTTCTAGGCAATGAAAGTATATAATAGAATAAAAGGAAAAAGCAAGTGCTTAATAATATCTTGTTCTAAATGTTCATTGTCTCATGCACAGATTTTCAAAGTGCGAATTCTATTTCTCTTTCTGTAAAAAAATATGGTCAAAATGGTTGAAAAAGGAATTATGTCTTCCAAAATATCCTCAGGAGAGAGTGAAGAGTTTGCTCTTGGTCACAGAAGTGTGCAGGTGTGGTTAGTTTTCCAGAAATGATGACGACACTGTGCTAGATTATGCTGGCCTCGCAGTCTTAATTTAAGGAATTCACTGTGTGTCATTTCCATTCAGAGAAGTGACAGTGTTTCCTCTCCTTCAGCCAAAAGCCTCCTCGGGAGGGAGCTATATCTGACCGTCCATGGTTTAGCAGTTTCAGGAACTCTCCAGTGAATTCTTTAATGAACTAATTGTGACAGTTCATATTTAATGGGGACACAGTCATCCATCCAGAACTGTGTTACAAGTCATATACTTGTTGGGTGGAGGAAAAGAAAACACTTCTCTGTCACTCAATATAACCTTAAATTTGATTGACCAACTCTTCATCTCTGCATATAAGTGACAGTTATTCATCATTTATTCAAGAGAGGAGATGGATGGGCAATTGGAGATCAAACCAGTTAATAATTTTCTCAGAGGTGTTGGTTATTTCTTTCTTCACAAGAGGAGTAAATTACATTTATTTAGAACATGGTCTCACAAACAAAGGGACCGCAAATTCAACAACTAAGATATATCTCTTCAAAACAGAAACACTGCCATTTGAAAACAAAAAACATGTAAACAAATAATTCAAACTTCAAAGCAGGAAGCATTATACTATAAAAACTAAAAGGAAAAATCAACCCATGAGACATTGTTAGCAATGCTATGTAAGCATCAAAGATATTTAACTATATAGTACACTGACCAAATCAAGTAGGCTAGTGAAAGACTTGTGTTTTAATTCCAATTAGTTTATATGCCACTGTGATGATATTGATAATCAAAGAAAACATTCAGATATCAAGCAAATGATATTTCAAAGATAATTTAACAATATTAACTTTACTTTCAGACAGACTAGAAGAAATAGATTATTTTCAAAACAACTGGGAAAAAGGTGAGTAATTTAAATGGTCAATGAGTTTTCAGTTTCATGATGCCTAACACCTGTTCTAATAAACTGACATGTCAATTAAACAAAACCAAAGAGAATATGAAGGAAAAGGAAAGAAACAGCGAGGCTAAGTTTTTTTTCTTTGTGAGTATGTTTGTTTAAAGGTATACTATAAAAACTGGATAACAGAGATGAATTTTAAGAAAGCATGACTATAAGAAATAAATCTGTTGTCACTGTATCTTAAGAAATAATACTCTTTTATAAACATCAATAATTTCCCAAAAAATCTCAGTGATCTAGAATTCATGGTTTATTTCCACAAATTTTTGTTTGTGAATTTTCTGTCTGAACAATCACTAACATTAAACTCTGGAATATAAATATTTTATGGAGTTCACCCCTCAAGAAGTTTTGTAACCATAAAGATATCAAAAAAATGTAAATATTAGATCAGACATATAATATCACAGACTTTGAAGCCCTGACATAAAATTTAAGGACCAAAGGAGACAGATATTATCATGAAACTTGATCAGGAAGATACCTTCATTAGCCCAAATGTTCTCCAAAAATAGGCTCTAAAGTCTCTAAGTAGGTAGTTATATATTTGAATACAAATATGACAGATAAATTTTTTAGTATGTTTTGAACACTGAGTTAGGCCATCAATATGTTTTGAATATTGAATTGGGCCATCTGTCTGAAAATGCATTTTCAAAAAGTGACCAGTGACATGTGGGCAAAATGGTGGACTTTGCAGATAGACTGTGTGGACCCGCTGAAGCAAGGATATGGAAAACCAGATGGGACAGATTCAGAGGATGGTCCTGGTATTTTGAGCTTCTTCTAAAGGTATAAGTAAGTGGACAGACTAATTACCAGGAGAGAGAGTTGAACATCTTGCCCCTGAAATATGTGGCAAGAAAGGAGCACCCAATAATTTGGGGCACCCAATAGTATCTGCCACAGCCATTTTGAGCATGTGTTAGCAGATTAAGAGACCAAAAAAAATAATGTTGCAGAAGCCTGACTGTGATTCACAGAGACAGACATAGGTGTGATTTTTCAACTCTTTTCCCCAGGTGATCAGAGGTGAGGCATCTATGAGTATATACACCCAGGGAAAGTCCCACTTTCTAAGCAGGCAGACCATGTGAACCCAGTGGTTGTGTGCACAATTGAAAGAGGAAGAGATAGCAGCAATAGCCCCATTATGGCAGGTCCTGCTCCAAATCTGCAAAGTCAAGCATGGCCAGCCCTGGGCTAGCTTTTTCTAGGAGAAGTGGCTGAACAGAGGTATAGAGCAAAGAAGGGGTAAAAAAGAAAAAGAAAAAGACTGGTTACAGAGGGGCAGTAGGACCACTTCGAAATTTCTCAGACTGCTCTGAAGACAAGAGGCCAGTAGATGGAAAAGATGCATTTTGTTTACTATACAACTCTTATTTCCTAGTTTTGTCTTGTTTTTATCTGCTTTCCTCCTCTATTGTGGGAATGTTTCCTCTCCTTGTCTCCCTTAACAGGAGACAGAACTGTGGTAATACAGCCCAAACACAGCCATATCCTCTATTACACTATCAATTGGAGTAGATTCAATATCAACTACTATACACAAGATCAAAAACAAGAGCCAACATTAGCTAAGTCACTCTAAATCGAACTACATGAAGAGCAAACAAAGAATGGTGAGTAAGATCATTTCTTGATGACACCAGAAGGCAGTTGGTGAGTGCCTTAAAAAACAAGACTCAGTAGCTCAAACAGAAGACCAAGAGGAAGAACCAGAAAATATTTTTGAGGAAAAAGAGATACTGGAACTGTCTGAAAAAGAGTTCACGAGAATGATGTTTAGATACCTCCAAGCTATTGACAGAAAGCCTGTGGAAAACAAGGAAGAATTCAGAAAAGCAATGCAGAAAATAACAAACAAAATAAAGGATTGAAGACAACACAAAACCAGGAAATATACATCCAGAAGATTACATTTAAGCTGTCAAAAATGGTCAAGGTACTGAAAAGGTGAAGAAGTAGATCTGAATCATTTGAGACCGAAATTAGTGAGATTGAAGAAAAATCTCCCAATACTAGGAAGCTAGAAGAATAATCAGAGAAAAGGATGAAAAAAATTCAAAGAAAACCTAAGATTCATGTGGGACAACATGAAGAGAAATAATTTATGGGTGACTGGAATTCCAGAACAGGAAGAGACAAAGAAAATCATCAAAATATAGTAAAAAAGCTGCTTGAAGAAAATTCCTATAACATTATGAAAGATGAGAAGATAAGCATTCAAGAAGCTGAATGAACCCCAGGCAGGATAAATTACAAAAGAAAATCACTAAGACATATTATAACCAAACTCTCAAAACCCAATGACAAGGAAAGGATCCTAAAAATAGTTTAAGAAAAATAAAATGTTACCTACAAATAAAAACCAATAAGATTAAGCTCTGATTTCTGAGCATAGACCATGCAGGCAAGAAGGCAATGGGGAGATATGCACAACAATCTGAAAGAAAACAACTGCCAACCAAGAATCATATGACCAGCAAGGCTGTCCCTCAAATATGATGGCAAAATTAGAATGTTTCCAGAAAAACAGAAATTAAAGGAATTTGTAAAAACCAAGCCAAGTTTACAAAAAGTACTGAATGCAATACTTTGTACAGAGAACCAACAACAGCAGACAACAACCAGAGATTGATATGCATGGCAACACCAGCCCAAATTCAGTCCAGATGCGGAGGTATCCAGAGTAGAACAAAACTACAGGACTGAAAATAGGGAATCAGAGATGCCAATATATACTCAGAACAACTACAAAGCAAAAGGACAGAAGAGTATAATTACAAATTTCCAAGTGGCAATGAGATCAGGAAGATTTCAAGATTAAAACAGACTGTTTAAAAATGTGAAAGAAATTAATAAAGTACAGGGTAACCTCAAAGAAACGATATGTCTCCACATCAAATAAAAAAAAGGCAAATTCATGAAGATTTTGTAAACACTAAAACTATAGAGAAATTGACAAGAAAAAGCTTTAAAAAAAATGAATTCAGGAGAGGAAAGCATGCAGAACAAAAATACTATAAGCACCAGTAAAAAAAAAATGACTGTAATCAAAATGGTCCAACCACTCTTGCAAATAGTATGGCACTTCCTCAGAAGGTTGGAAATGGAAATACCTTATGATCCAGTAATTCTTGTACTTGGTATATATCCACAAGAAATATGAGGCATAACACGAGTAGATATATGTACATCAGTGTTCATAGAAAAACTATTCAAAATAGCAAAAAGATGTAGACAGGCTAAGTGCTCATCAATGGAAGAATGGATAAACAAAACAAACTTTGGTACATACACATGATGAAATATTATGCTACCTTCAAGAATAACAAGGAAGCTACAAGCCACCACATAACACGGATGAGCCTTGAGGACATTCTGCTGAGTGGAATTAGTCAATAACAAAAAGACAAATATTGCATAAGACCATTATTGGAAAAGCTTAAGAAAATATACCCATACTAAAAGGGGGAAAAAATTCTTTCTTGGTTACTAGAGGGAGGGGAAGGGAGAGGATGGTAGAGCACATGGTAGGGGATAGATGTATCACAGTTTGAGTTTGGGTGTTGGGGAGGACAATACACAAGAAGGAAGAGGGGAAAGGAAGAACAAGGTAGGAAGGGGAACACTGGGGCATGTTTACATGGACTAAATGCGACAGAGGTAAATAGTGATGCATGCTCAACCTTGAAACAATTGGTCTCTGTAATACAAGGATTGAGGCATAGTCTGAATGGATAAAAGAGGAGAAATTACACTAAGATGTTTGACTATCTTATGAATATTGGTTCCCCTTGCCTACTATTGTAAAATAGACACTTGAGTGGGATAGAAAGGAATATTGGGAAACATGATTACAGGAAGCTTGCAATCCCTTCTTTAGCCTATAACTGATTGTAATACCTAAAGGGGGTTCTAGAACCTTCCCAATGAACTAGACTTACTGCAGAGCCTTTGTAGTGCATAGGACCTTAGATGAAACCCTGAGCCACATCCAGAACCTTCTGAGGTGGGACATTCCCACTAGAAAAGACAAGCAGACCAACCTGGAACAGCTAGAGTAACAGAAGATACTTATTGAAAGAAAGACCAGCAAGAAAAATCCAATAATTCAAAAGTGGCAGTCTGATTGGCTACTACAAGAAAAAGCAAGTTGTTCACCAGGGACCCATCAAGGCAAGCAATCAAGTTCCTTCAAGAAAAATCCACCTCTAAGACTGAAACTCAAAGAGAACAGATGAGCAGACATGAAAGTTTTCTGGCTACCACGTTGGTCTTCTGGTGAGTGGAAGAGGAGGAAAGGCAGCAATGAAGAAATGGGCTGAGTTAGATCATGTTCCATAGACTCCCATTGACTTGGAGATGAGAGAGAAAAGGAGAAGGGCTGGTTGGTCTAAAGTGTGGTGAGACCTGGGTATTCCTGAGCCCATGAACAAGGACATAGCCACAGAGAGCTAGAGATGACAGTGAAGCGTCGAGCTGATGTGAAGTGAGATGAGAAGCATAAGAATACCCAAACTTATAGATAAAAACCTTTATTCCTAGTTTTCATAGCTTGATGATCAGAACTCAACTAGAGGAAGATTAAAAATAAAAAGAAATTTAAAAAAGCAAGTTTTTGATAAAGGAAACAAGTATAAATTGCTACAATTTGATGAACTTGACCTACACTTATGGATATAGTAGCTCAAAATACCAACGGAGAGGGAAGGAGTCTTCACATCAAGTATTAATCCTGTCCCCATTGTATACGGATTTTAAAAGGGTGGGCAACTTAGGCACTGGCTATCTAAAATGGCGCGGGGGGTGGGGAGAGCTATAAAGGCACAAAGTGACTGGCTTACAAGTTTTCAAGAGGGAGTTTAATTTCAAGACTGTGCCATGGAAGGTAGAATCCCCACTGGATAGTTTTCATATTGTGTAGACAGGTCTGGTGAAAAGAGCTGAAGATAAGATTCTTATGATTCAATAGTGAGTAATTGTTATCATGACTAATTGTGACTGTCACTACAGTAAAGGTAAAAGTTTTGCAACAAAAAGACGAGAGTAGTTAGTCTTACAGTCCTGGAACAGAGGACCCTAGTACCATCAATGAGAAGAACACAAGCAGAATGTGGGACCCTATCCGGAGAAGCAGTGACAATAGAGATGGATGCAGAGAGGAGGACATGGAGATATAGAGCAGCTAAGGACTCTTGTTGTTGTTAGGTGCCATCGAGTTGGTACTGACCCATAGCGACCTTATGCACAGCAGAACAAAACAATGCCTGATCCTGGGCCAACCTCACCACTGTTGCCACGCATGAGTCCATCAATGCTGCCACATGGCCAATCCACCTCAATGGTGGTCTTCCTCTTTTTTTCTGACCCTCCACCTTACCAAATATGAGATCCTTCTCCAGCAACTGCTCCCTCCTGACAACATGTCAGAAGTATGAGTGATGAAATTTGGCCATCTTGGCCTCCAAGGAGCACTCTGGCTGCATTTCTTCCAAAATGGATCTCTTGGTTCTTTTGGCAGCCCATGGTACTTTCAATATTCTCCTCCAACACCATAACTCAAATGAGTCAATTCTTCTACAGTCTTCCTTATTTACTGTCCAGCTTTTGCATGCATATGAGGTTATTGAAAATACCATGCCTCAAGCTGACATCTTTGCTCTTCAATATTTTAAATAGGTCTTGTGCAGCAGATTTGCTTAATGCAATACGTCATTTGATTTCTTGACTGCTGCTTCCTTGATTGTTGATATTTGATCAAGAAGAATGAAGTCCTTGACAACTTCATGAAAATAGAAAGGCTGTGTGCTTGCAGCCAGGAGGCAGGCTTCCAGAATGTGCCCTTTGCTTGTTTAAATGATTATATATTCTTGATTGTTTCTGTGTACGTAAAAAAAAAGGGAATAGAAATAAATACTGCTGAATGATGATGCACGGAGGGGGCTGTAATCATTGCAATGAAATGATAAGTGTAAAACTGATGTTCTCCCAGGTAAATTATCACTCAATTCACAATAAAAACTTGAAAACAAAAATAACTGCAATCAGTTCATACCTACTGATATCACATTAAAAATCAGTGGGTTAGGTATAAGATCAGCAAGCAAAAATCAGTTGGTTTCCTCTATACCAATAATGACAGCACTGAAAAGGACATTAAGAAAGCCACACCATTTACAATAGTCAACCAAAAGTTGAAGTATCTAGGAATAAATGTAACCAGAGAAATAAAGGACCTATACAAAGAACACTATAAAACACTACTATAAGAAAGCAAAAGAGATTTACAAAAACTGGAAGAATATACCATGCTCCTGGTTAGGAAGAGTTAACTTGTGAAAATATCAATACTGCCCAAAGCAATCTACAGATATAATGCAATCCCAATCCAGATTCCAATGACATTCTTCAAAGAGATGGAAAAACAATTACAAACCTTATATGAAAAGGAAAGAGACCCAGGATAAGCAAAGCTTAAGAAGAAGAATAAAGTTGGAAGCCTCTCACACCCTGATTTCAATATTTACTAAATGACCATGGTGGTCAAAACTGCTTGGTACTGGTACAATGAAAGATACATAGAACAATGGAACAGAATTGAGAATCCAGAAATTAATTCATCCATAAACAGCCAACTGATTTTCGACAAGATTCTAAGTACATTACATGGGGAAGAGATAGTATCCTCAACAGATGGTGCTGGCAGAACTGGAAAGTGACATGCAAAAGATTGAAACAAGACCTGTACCTCACGCCAAATACAAAAACCAACTCAGCATGGATTAAAGACCTAAATGTGAACGCCATAATTATAAATGCCATCAATGAAAAAATAGGGCCAAATGTGAGGGCTCTAATGCAGGGCACACAAACTATCAAACATTGTGAAAATTACACAAACAAAAATAGACAAAATAGATGATTGAGACATACTAAAAATTAAAAACTTATGTGCATTAAAAGTCTTCACTAGAAGAGTAAAAAGGGAGCCCACAAAATGGGGAAAAAATCATTTGCAATGATGCATCCAACAAGGGACTAATTTCTAAATATATAGGAAATTACAAAGCCTCTATAAGAAAAAGAAAAAAAAAATTTTTTTAAATGGGCATAGGACATGAACAGACACTTCCCCAAGGAGTAGATTCTGGCAGCCAACAAACATATGAAGAAATGTTCACCACCACTAACCATTAGAATCAAATCAAAACAACAATGAGATATCATCTCACACCAACAATAACAGCAAAGATCAAAAATGTAGAGGACAATAAATGCTGGTGGGGATGTGGTAAGACAGGGACACTCCTGCATTGCTGGTGGGACTGCAAAATGGTCCAACCTTTCTGGAAAGCAATATGGCGCTTCCTCAGAAGGCTGAAAATAGAAATACCTTACAATCCAGCAATTCCTCTACTTGGTATTTACCCACAAGGAAAACGAGTCACAACACGGGAAGATATATGCACATCAACGTTCATAACAGCACTATTTACAACAGCAAAAAGGTGGAATAGCCTAAGTGCCCATCAGTATGAGAATGGATAAACAAACTTTGGTACATACATACAATGGAAAATTATATTACTTGAAAAATAACAAGGAAGCTGAAAGGCACTGCATAACATGGATGAACCTTGAGGACATTATGCTGATTGAAATTAGTCAGTCACAAAAGGAGAAATATTGCATAGGACCAGTGTTGTAAAAGCTTAAGAAAAAGTACCCACACTAAAAGGGAAAAAAATGCATATTTTTGGTTACAGGGGTGTAGAGGGTGGGATGAGGGGAGGGAGAGGAAAATGGAATGCAAGATAGGGAATAAACATAAGATAGTTTTTGTGCTGGTGGTGGATACACAAGAAGGGGGAGGGGAACGGAAGAACAAGGCAGATAGGAGAGCATTTAGGGAGGTTTGCATGGGCTAAGTGGAACAGAAAGAGGTTAAGAGTGATGTATGCTCAACTTTGGAACAGCAGGGCTCTGGGATACAGGGATTGAGGCATGATTTGAATGGGTAAAAGAGGGGAAATAATGTTAAGATGCTTAGCTGTCTTAAATCTTGGTTTCCCTTGTCTGCTACTGTAAAACAGACACTTGAGAGGGAGAGAAACAAACAGCCAGAAACATCACCATAGAAAGCTTATAAATCTGTCCTCAGCCTGTAACAGATTGGAATTATTAAAATGGGGCTAGATCTTGCCCAGGGAAGGAGGCTTCCTGCGAAGCCTATGCATTGCATAAGACTATAGGTGGAATTTGGATCCCCATCCAGAATTTTCTGAAGTGGGAAATTTCCATTTGAAAGGACAAGCAGACCAGCCTGGAGCTTCTAGAAAAATAGAAGATACTTCTTGAAAGAAAGACCAGCAGGAAAAATCAAAATCAATAATGACACTCTGATTGACTACTACAAGAACAAGCAAGTTGTTCATTGGGGAGCCATCAAGTCAAGCGGTTGAGTACCCTCAGGCCAAACCCCCTTGCAAAACTGAGGCTTAAGGGGAATAAATGAGCAGGCATGTGGGCTTGCTGATTACCACGTTGTTCTGCCAATGAAGTTGTGAGCTAAGTCTGACCATGTTCAACAGTCTACTGTCCACCTGGGTTGAGACCTGGTTGTCCAGAAGTATGGTGAGACCTGTGGAATCCTGGACCCAGGGATATGGCCACAAAGGACCAGAAAGGAGAGTGAAGTTTCCAGCTGATATGAAGTGAGGAGAGATGCACAACAACACCCATACTTGTAGATAGCACCCATTTGACCTGGCTTCGATGGCTGGATGATCAGAACTCAACTGTTGTTGTTGTTGTTAAGTGCCGTTGAGTCGGTTCCGACCCATAGCGACCCTGAATAGGGTTTCCGAGGCTGTAAATCTTTACGGGAGCAGATCGCCTCATCTTTCTCCCGCGGAGCAGCTGGTAGTTTCGAACTGCTGACCTTCCGGTTCGCTGCCCGATTCGTAACCACTACGCTACCAGAACTCAACTAGAGGAAGAAAAAAAGAGTAATTTGCTACAATTTGGTGAACTTGACCTATAGTTATGGATGTAGTTGCTCAAAAGAGAGAACAAATCTTTCAGTGTGGATCATTCCCACCCCCTTGGTATACAGGGTTGACAGGGATGAGCAACTTAGACATTGACTACCCAAAATAGGAGGGCTACAAAGGCACCAAGTTATTGGCTTACAAGCTTTCAAGAGGGAGCCTAGTTTCAGAGGGTGTGGGGGAAGGTGGAATCTCCACTAAGTGGTTTCCAATCTGTCTGGATGGGGCTGGTGAAAGGAGATAGGGCTAAGACTCTTGTGGTTCAATAGTGAATAATTGCTATCAGAATTGATTTCAAGGTTGCAAATGCAAAGGTAGACTTTTTGTAACAGAATTAGGTGAGTGGTTGATCTCTCAGTTCAGGAGCGGAGAAACCTGGGACCATCAAGGGAGAAAAGTGAGGTGCAGAACCCTATCCAGAGAAGCACTGACACCAGAGATGCAGGCAGAGATGATGATGCGGAGAGATGGAGTAGCTGGGGACCCTGGACTCAGGGAAGGAGAGGGGTTGTGTGGTGAAGGCCAGGGGGGTTGCTGGGTGGGCCCTTTGGTTGTTTATTCAGTTGTATATTCCTGAGTGCTTTGGTGTACATCAAAAAAAAAAAAAAAAAAAGCCACACAAAGGGAATGTTGTATTGAATGATCATACATGGAGGGGATTGTAATAATTGCAATGAAATGAAATACGATAAGATGAATGCAAAGCTGATATTCTCCCAGGTAAACTATCTCCCAATTCACAATAAAAACTTTAAAAATTCAATGTATTAAATGTAACAGTCAAGGCATAGGAAGTAGAATAATGGATAAGAAAACAGGATCCGTTAATATGCTGTCTACAAGAGACCTTGCTTACACACTAAGACAAACATAGATTAAAAATTAAAGGATGGAAAAATATATTTCAAGTTAAAAATGAACAGGAATGGCAATATTAATCTCTGATAAAATAAACTTTAAGGCAAAAACTAGCAAAAGAGACAAAGGACATTATTTCATAATTAAAGGAGCAAGTGAACAAGAGGACATAATCATAATAAATATATTTGCTCCCGGTGAAAGAGCCTCAAAATATATAAATCAAACTTTAATAGAATTGAAGAAAGAAATAGACAACTTTACTATAATAGTGGGAGGTTTTAATACGTGACTTTTGAAAAAAGACAGAACAACCAGAAAGAAACTCAACAGACACAGAGGAACTAAACAACACAATCAATCAACTTGACCTCATATATTTGCACAGAGCATTAACTCAAAACAGCAAAATAAACGTTCTTTTTCAGTGCACATGGAACATTCTCCAGAATAGACCATGTGTTAGGCCACAAAACAAGTCTCAATAAATTTTAAAACATCAAAATACTATAAACCATCTTCTCTGATCACAATGCTATGAGATTAGAAATCAATAATAGTAAGATCAGGAAACAAATTCAAATATATGGAAACTGAATAACATTTTGCTTAAAAGCAACTGGATTTTAAAACAACAACAACAACAAAATCTTTCCTTGAAGCAAATGAGAACAAAAACAGAACATACCATCTTTAGGACCCAGCAAAAGCAGTCCTGAGAGGGAAATTTATAGCAATAAATGCACATATATAAAAAAAAGAAAGAACCAAAAGTAACACATTAACACAACATCTCCAACATTTGGAAAAAGACCATCAAAGTAAGCCTACAGTCACCAGAATGAAAGAAATAATAAAGACTAGAGCAGAAATAAATAGATTAGAAAAATAAAATATTAGAAAGAATCAGCAAGACAAGAAGCTGGTTCTTTGAAAGGATTTCTAAAATTGATAAAATTGACAAATCTAACAAAAGTAGAGGAAGAAGATGCAAATAACACACATAAGAAATTATATGTGTGATGACACAGCGGAATCAATGGAAATAAAAAAGATACTAACAGAATATTATGAAGAGTTTATTCCAACAAATTTGAAAATCTAGAAGAAATGGATAAATTTTTAGAAAAATACGATCTACCTAAACTAGCACAGAGTAAACTAGAAAACTTGAACACACTATAACAAAAGAGGAAACTGATCAATTCATTAAAATACATCTAACAAATTTTTGGGGAATAGCAGCTAAAACCAGGTAGGGAATGCTCAGTTGTGAAGGGATGGGGATCCCACGAAGGAAGTGCTCAAAGAACAACTTCAGAGCTCCGGATCTACCATAAGATCCAGGACATCAGTTTCCCACACTCACAAGTGAAAAAAATCATGATAATAAAGAATCTGGAGATGGGACTCCTTCTGGAGCCACACTGATCTGGCAGAGCTTAGAGGGCTGGGATACAGCCAGACCTGCTCAGAAAACCGGTGCTAAAAGTGGTGCAGAGACATTTGCAAAAAAAAAAAAAAAAAGAGGCACTGGAGACTACACGTTTCTCCCTCTTTTTCGCTGTTCCACCTCCATTGCTCAGCCCAGACAACATCAGGCAGGACAATTTTCCCACAATACAGAGAGAGGGAGCTTGGCGGCAACTTACGACATCACCAGGGGAGACACAGCCCTAAAATTTCCTCTGGTGGGACCCTTGGCAGGTTCCAATTTCAGGAGACCCTATGTGGGGTTTCCAGGGCTGTGGGTCTGTGCGGGAGTGGAGTGCCTTGCCTTTCTCCTGTGGTGCGGCTGGTGGTTTTGAGCTGCTGACCTTATGGTTTGTGGCCCCACGCACAGCTGCTGCACTACCTGAGCTCCCTGCACAGGACCCATACAAAGCTATCTGTAAAACCCCAACATAAAAGGACTCAACCATGCCAAGAATTGTGCTGTGCACACACAGATATCCAACTGACCTTCAGATACAAAAATAGTAGACAATCTTTCTCCCATTATCTGCTCAATATCTACCTGCGCACCTCTACAGTAGTGACTAGAGTGAAAAAATCATGAGGAGGGACCTGAGAGAGCAGGCACCCTCACCCATTGCTGGAGGCTTCCACCTTGCAAACACACTGCCTATGTAACTTGGGACAGTTGACCAAAGCTTCAATTTTGTTCCAAAGTGGTGGTTTTTGTCTCTGCATTTATATTACTTCTGCTTTTGGTCCTTTTGATCACACATCTTTCCTGGAGGTGGGAGCTATTGCTCCTTACATTACCCAAGAAGAGACAGCAATCGTGGCCATATAGCCAAGCTATAAGCATACCCCATAATATTCCACCGTTGAGACAAGAGCCAATAATTCCTACTAAGCACTACATGCAAAAAGGGAAACCTATCTCCTGATCATATTCACCAGGAGACACCCAGTAAGCTTAACAACAAACAACAAACATTCACTTATGCTTTAAAAATAAAACACACATAATTATCAGAAATGATGAACAAAAAAACAACAAACGATATCGAAACATGTTCAAAAACAGAAGACAGTAGCTGAAACAAATGAGCTGGAGACAGACAAAGGCTTGAGGAAGAGGAGGAAGAGGAGGTTTTGGATACGCCTGAGAAAGAATTCAGAAGAATGATATGGAAACAAATTCAAATGCTCCGAAAAGGGGTGGAGGAAAACAATGAAGAAGTCAGGAAAGTTCTACAGGAGCAATCAAATAAGATTGATACAGCATTGGAAACAATTAAAAACCTGCAAAAAGATGCCCAGATGATTAATGATAAGATATCAGACATGGACAATACACTGAAAGGGGAAAGGAACAGAATAGAAGAGATGGAAGCCAGAACTAGTGAGCTGGAAGACAAATCTCTCAATACTGCTAAGATAGAAGAGCAAGCAGTAAAAAGGATTAAAAAATCTAAAGAAAGTCTAAGACTCATGCTGGATAACATGAAGAGGAACAACTTAAGAATTATTGGCATTCCAGAGTAGGAACAATCACACAAGCCCACAGAGGAGATAGTTGAAGAGTTTCTGAAAGAAAATTTCCCTAACATCTTCAAAGATGAGAAGATGAATAGTCAAGAAACCAAACGTACCCCAGGAAAGATAGACCCCAAAAGAAAGTCACCAAGACATATAATAATCAAGCTCTCCAAAATCAAAAACAAGGAGAGAATACTAAAGGTATCCAGGGAGAAGAGAAATGTCACTTATTATATCAATGTCAAAGAAGGGACAAAAGTAGCAACAGAGACCCAGGTGGTGAGGATGTCAGGTAAATTACAGGATACAATGGACGATCTCAAATGGAGAGAAAAGTTAGTAGACTATAAGGTAACCTCAAAGAAAGTTAATACTTCACAATTTACCATGAAAATGAACTTCCAAGCAGAATAAGCAAAGATGAAAACTAAAAAACAAAACAAAACAAAACAAGAAATAGCACAAAAAACCCAACCCAACACAAGAAGGCATGCAGAACAAAAGAACGAACAGCACAACCAAACAAGTAACATAATTGCAGCAATTAATTCATACTTATCGAAAATTACATTAAATGTCAATGGATTTAATGCACCAATGAAAAGACAGAAAGTGGCAGAATGATAAGAAAACAAGGCCCTTCAATATGCTGCCTGCAAGAGATACACCTTACATACAAAAACAAAAACAGACTAAAAGTTAAAGGATGGAAAAAATTTACCAAGCAAACTGAAACAATAAACAAGCAGGAGTGGCAATAACTAATCTCTGACAAAGTAAACTTTAAGATAAAAACCAGCATAAGAGACAAAGGACACTATTTCATGATCAAAGGGTCAATTGAGCTAGACAACATATTGTAGTAAATATCTATGCTCCCAATGAAAGAGCACCAAGGTACATGAAGCAAACCTTACTAGAATTGAAGAAAGAAATAGATAAATCTACAATTATAGTGGGAGATTTTAACACACCACTCTCGAAAAGGGACAGAACAACCAGAAAGAAACTCAAAAAAGTTACAGAAGAACTAAACAACACAATCAAACAACTTGACCACATCGATATATACAGAGCATTCAATCCAACAACAGTACAATATACATTTTTCTCCAGTGCTCATGGTGCATTTTCCAGAATTGACCGTGTGCTAGATCACAAAGCAAGCCTCCATAAATTTACAAACAGCAAAATTCTACAGAGCATCTTCTCAGACCACAATGCTATAAAACTAGAAATCAACAATAAGAAGACCAAGGCAATAAAGTCAATACATGGAAACTGAACAACACCTTGCTGAAAAGCGACTGGGTAAAAGAAGAAATTAAACGTGAATTCACAAAGTTCCCAGAAACAAACGAGAATGAAAATACAACATACCAAACTCTTTGGGACACGGTGAAGCAGGGCTGAGAGGACAATTTATTGTGATTAATGTGCACATCCAAAAAGAGGAAAGAAGCAAAATTAACACATTAACACAGCATCTTCAACAATTAGAAGCAGACCAGCAAAGTGAACCTACAGTTACCAAAAGAAAGGAAATAATAAAAATAAGAGCAGAAATAAATGAGATGGAAAACTGAAAATCTATAGAAAGAATCAGCAGGACAAGAAGCTGGTTTTGAAAAGATTAATAAAATTGACAAACGATTGGCAAAGCTAACAAAAGAAAAGAGGGAGAGGACACAAATCTTTTGTATTAGAAACCACTTGGGCAACGTCACAACTGAATTAACGAAATCAAAAGGATAATAACAGAATACTATGAAGAGTTGTACTCCAACAAATTCGAAAGCTTAGAAGAGATGGATGTATCTCTAGAAAAACATGACCTACCCAAACTTACTCAGAATGAAGTAGAAAACTTGAACAAACCCATAACAAAAGAAGAAATTGATCAGGTCATCAAAAAACTGCCAACCAAAAGAAGCCCAGGCACAGACGGCTTCACTGGAAAGTTCTACCAAGCATTCAGGAAGAACTGTCACCAATTCTACTCAAATTATTCCAGAATATAGAAGAGGATGGAAAACTCCCTAATTCTTTTTATGAAATGAGCATAGCCCTCATACCAAAACCAGGGAAGGACATCACAAAAAAGAAAACTATAGACCAATATCCCTCATGAACATAGACGTAAAAATTCTCAACAAAATCCTAGCCGAGAGAATCCAACAGCACATCAAAAAAATAATACATCATGACCAAGTGGGTTTCATAAAAGGGATGCAAGGATGGTTCAATATTAGAAAAACAATCAATATAATCCATCACATAAATAAGAAAAAGGAAAAGAACCACATGATCATATCAACTGATGCAGAAAAGGCATTTGCCAAAATCCAACATCCATTCCTGATAAAAGCACGCAACAGAGTAGGAATTGAAAGGAAATTCCTCAACATAATCAAAAGCATATATACAAAACCAACAGCCTACATCACTCTCAATGGAGAGAAACTGAAAGCCTTCCCTCTGCAAATAGGAACCAGATAAGGATGTTCTCTATCACTACACCTATTTAATATTGTGCTGGAAGTTTTAGCCAGAGCTATACGGCATGATAGAGAAATTAAAGGCATCCAAATTGGCAAAGAGGAAGTAAAACTCTCCTTATTTGCAGATGATATGATCCTATACATAGGAGAAAAAAACAAAAAATACTAGACCTCATTGGAAGATTCAGCAAAGTGGCAGGGTATAAGATCAACATACAAAAATCAGTTGGATTTCTCTATAGCAGCACTACAAAGGACATTAGAAAAACAATACCATTTACAATAGCTGCACTAAGGATGAAATATTTAGGAATAAATGTAACCAGAGAAACAAAGGTCTTATACAAAAATTACAAAAAACTATATCAGAAACCAAAAGAGACCTACAGAAGTGGAAGAACATACCATGTTCCTGGACAGAAGACTCAACATTATGAAAATGTCTGTACTGCCCAAAGCAATTTACACGTACAATGCAATCCCAATCCAGAGTCCAAAAACATTCTTCAAAGAGATGGAAAAGACAATTATTAACTTTATATGGAAAAGAAAGAGACCCAAAAGTTGGGACGTTTCAGCCAGAGATATAAGGCAAGGAAAGGACATTAAATGCTTCCCAGTTAGCAAAGAAGAAGTAAAACTCTCTCTATTTGCAGATGATATGATCCTATAAAGAGAAAATCACAAAGCCTCAGAAAGAAAATTATTGGATTTCACTGCAAGATTCAGCAAAATGATATGGTACAAGGTCAATACACAAAAATCAGTTGGATTCTTGATTAATAAAATAGCTTTGAAAAGGAAATTAATAAAACAATATCATTTATTATAGCTAAGCAAAAGATAGAACACAGGGGGAATAAATCTAACCAGAGAAACAAAAGACCTATACAAAAAAAGCCCTGGAGCTCTGGTAGCGTAGTGGTTACGAATCGGGCTGCGAACCTTGAGGTCAGCAGTTCGAAACTACCAGCTGTTCCGCGGGAGAAAGATGAAGTGTTCTGCTCCCGTAAAGATTGACAGCCTCGGAAACCCCGTGCAGGGTCGCTATGAGTCGGTTCTGACGCCACCAAACACTATTATAAGAAACCAAAAGAAATTTACAAAAATGGAAGAATATGCGATGCTCATGGATAGGAAGATTTAACATTAGAATAACATCAATACTACAAAATGCAATCTATATATCAAAAAAAGCAATCTATAGATATAATGCAATTCTAATCTGGATTCCAACATCATTCTTTATAAAGATATGGAAAATTATGATCACAATCTTTATATGAAAAGGACAGAGACCTATGATAAACAAAGCATTGCCTAAAAGAAGAAAAGAAATTGGAGACTTCTCACTCCCTGATCTCAAAATTTACTACACAGTCACAGTGGTCAAAACATCCTAGTACTGGTACAATGAAAGATATATAAATCAATGGAACAGAATTGAGAACCCAGAAGTAATCCCATCCATATATAGTCAACTGATCTTTGTCAAAGGGCCAAAACACAGTAAATGGGGAACAGATAGGCTCATCAATAAATGATGCTGACAAAACTGGAAACCAATTTACAGAAGACTGAAACAAGACTCAGACCTCACACCATATACAAAAACAAACTCAACATGGATTAAAGACCTAAAAGTAACACCTGGAACTATAAGATTATGAATGAAAAAACTAGGGACAAACTAGGGGCTCTAATACATAGCACATACACACTATCAAACATTTAGAAAAAATGGACAAACAATAGAAGACAAAATAGATGACTGGGATGGCCTAAATACCAGAAAACTACGTGCATCAAAAGATTTCTCCAAAAGAGTAAAAAGGGAGCCCATAGACAAGAAAAAAAAATTTTTGCAACACATCTCAGAGTAGGGACTAATTTCTAAAATGTATAGAAAACTACAAAACCTCTATAAGAAATAGACAACCCAATTAAAAGGCACAGTACATGAACAGACATTTCACCAAGGAAGACATCCAGGTAGTCAACAAATATATAAAGACATGTTTACAGTCATTTGCCAGTAGAGAGATGCAAGTCAAAACAACAATGAGACATTATCTCACATCAACATTAACTGTAAAGATTAAAAAGAAAAATAGAAAACAAAAAATGCTGATGAGGGTGTGAGAGTCTGGGACCCTCCTACACTGCTGGTGAAATGGTGAAATGGTTCAAAGACTGTAGAACAGTCTTCTTAGATGTTTACTAGGGATGGGAGGGAAGGGACAGTAAAGCACAGATTAGGGGTACATGATAGTTTATGTGATGGGGACGGCAATGCACAAGAAGGAGGAGGGGGCAGATGAACAAGAAAGACAGGAGAAGATTTAAGAAGGTATGCATGGGCAAATTAAAATAGAGATAATTCGTGATGTACACTCAACCTTGGAACAGCAGGGTTCTGTGATACAGGGATTGTAACACAATCTGAATGGGTAAAGGAGGGCAAATAATGTTAACATGCTTGAATATCTTGTGGATATTGTTTTCCCCTGACTACTATTGTAAAATGGGCATTTCAGTGGTTTAGAAAGAAATACTGAGAAATATGATTACAGAAAGCTTGTAAGCCCATCTTTAGCCTGTAAACTGATTGGATTAGCTAAAAAGGGTACTAAAATTTGTCCAGGAAAATAGGCTTCTTGTTAATCCTTTGTGGAGTATGGGACCTGAGGTGGAATCCTGAGTCCCGCCCAGAATCTTCTGAGGTGGGACATTCCCACTTGATAGAACATGCAGACCAAACTGGAGTGGCTAAAAGAACCAAAAAAAAAAAAAAAAGACTAAGAACAAGCAAGTTGTTTGCCTAGGAGCCAACAAGGCAAGGAAATTCAGCCCATCAGGGTAAAACCCCCTCCCAAGACTGAAGCTCAAAGGGAACACACAAGCAGGCTTGTAAGCTCACTGGTGACCACCCTGGTCTACTTGTGAGTGGAAATACGGGAAATGCAGCAATGAAGTCATGGGCTGAGCTCAGCCATGTTCCACAGACACCAGTCCACTTTGAGTAGAGTAAGGCCTTCTTTGTCTAATGTTAAAGGAGACATGTGAACTCCTGAGCCCATGGACAATGATCTAACCACTGGGGACTAAAATTGAGAGTGAAGGGACCAGCTGGTCTGAAGTAGGGGGAGGCTTGCGAGAGCACACAAACTAGCAGATGGTACCCATTTGACCTAAGTTGAATGGCTTGCTAATCAAAATTCGACGAAAGAAAGGTAAAGTAGTTTGATGTAGGAAGCAACCGTAAATTGCTACAATTTGATTAACTAAACTTTTGCTTATGGATATAGTTGCTCAAACGTCAAATAAAAGGGAAGGATTCTTCATATCAAGGATCAAGCATGTCTCCTCAGTACACAGGGTTGATAGGGATGGACAAACTTAAACACTGGCTACCAAAATAGGGGAGTGAAAACGGCATGAAGTAGCTGAATTAAAAGCTTTCAACAGTGTACTTCACTTCAGGACAACCAGGGGTAAGGTAGAGTCCCTGCTGAATCATTTTCTTCTTTCTCATATGGGTCTGGTAATAGGGCATGGTGGAGGTTGGGGATAGGATTCTTTTGATTCAATATTGAATAACTGTTAGCATGACTAATTGTGATTGTCACAATTGCAAATGTAGATGTGAAACAAAAAAGAGGGGAGTGGAGTAGTTAATCTTTGATTCCAGGAACAGAGGGTCCTAGGACCATCAAGAGGGAAGAACATAAGTGGAGCATGGGATACTATTCAGAAAAGTGACATAAGCAGAGGTGATGGCATAGAGAGATGGAGCAGCTTTGGACTCTGGATACATAGAGAGAGAAAGGCACTGTGCCTATAGGCAGGAGGCTGGCTTGCAAAATGTGCCTTATGGATATTTAAATGAATATTTATTTTCTGAGTGTTTTGTGTACATAAGAAAGAAAGGAGGGGACAGAATAGAGGAAAATACTTTAGCAATGGTACATGGAGGGGATTGTAATCATTACAATGAAACAAAGTATGATTTGTTGAGTATAAAATTGATGATCTGCCCTGGAAACTATCACTCAATTTACAACAAAAGCTTTGAAAAAAAATTAGCCTGCCATATTTGGTCAAACATTTCATTAACTCACCCCTAATGTGAGAGCTGTATTTGCATAGTAGTTACGATTCGGGCTGCTAACCTCAAGGTCAGCAGTTCAAAACTACCAGTTGGTCCATGGGAGAAAGATGAGGTTTGCTACTCCTGTAAAGATTTACAGCCTTGGAAATCCTATATAGGGTCTCTATGAGTCAGACCCGACTCCACAGCATATCAAAAATGTGATATCTGGAACTGAGTTTTAGTTGGCAGGGCCAGACCAAATTATTTCACTGGATTTATATGGCTGGTGGGCCAACATTCCCCATTCCTGCTTAAAAACCTTTATTTAAACTTGTTACCTATCCAAAATCTGCTATACCATTTCTCCTCTTCTTTTGACAACCAAAATTCTTATAATGTACACTATACTGACTGTCACCACTACCCATGCTAACCTGCACTTCTTTAATCCACTGCTTCTGCAGTTCTTCTCTATACTTCTACCAAACTGCCATGCTAGAGGTCACCAGTGATTTCCTGATCTCAAAGGCAATGACATTTACTTGGACTTTATCTCTTTGATCTCTCTAAAGCATTTGGCATACCTGATCAGTTACCTCTCTCATAATATCTTCTATTAGGACAACACTTTTTCCTTATTTGAAGTAATATCACTTGTGGTATCTAATTACATCCTCCTTTTAAAAGCAAGCTTGTAAAAGCCACATGATTAATAACCCTCTGGGTCTGTTGATCTTTGGTCCAGCACTACTGTCATTATGCCATGCTGTTGAGATAGCATGGTTCAGTGGAAAGAATATGAGCTTTGTAATTATGCCCAGTTTCTAATTCTAATGCCCACATATTACTTTAAATCCTCTGAATTTCAATTTCCTCATGTGTGAAATGGGAATAGTCATGCCTACATTATATGACTGTGATTGAGATTATGTTGTAATATAAATAAAACCTCTAACTAATTTCTGACATATTTGGTACATAGTTGTTGTTAAGTGCTGTCAAGTCAGTGCAGATTCATAGCTACCTGTTTAGGGTTTCCGAGGAGTGATTAGTGTGTTTGAACTGCCAACTTTGTGGTTAGCACTCCAGTGCATATCCTACAATGTCATAGTAGGATTGTAATTTCCATCTCCTCCAAAATTACCTACATATTCAACAGTTTAGCGAAATAGTAACGGCATGCCTCTAAGTCCTCAGAGAAAAAATGGAGATGAAATAGAGGTAGAGTTTGTATGAGTTTTCATTTTACAGCAATAAAAATAACAGCTACAAGCATATATTTCTAGTACTATCCTAAGTGTTTTTATAGTGTAATTGCTTTAATCCTCACAACTTTATGAAAGAGTAAAACATGATTCCTGTCAGACTGATAGAGAAATCAAGACACAAATAGTAAAGTAATTTATACTATCACACAAACCAGCTGCTGTAGAGTTCTTTCTGACTTAGGCTGACTCCGTGTGTCTCAGAATAAAACTACTCCATGGCGTTTTTATAACTGTTACCTATTGGAAGCAGATTGATAGACTTTTCTTCTGAGGTGCCCATGGATAGATTCAAATCTCCGACTTTTTAAGTAGTAACCAAGACTATAAGGAACCCTGGTGGCACAGTGGTTAAGTGCTTGCCTGGTAACTGAAAGACCAATGCTTTGAACCCACCAGCTGCTTTTCAGGGGTAAGATTTGGAAATTTGCTTCCATAAAGATTTACAGGTTTGGAAACGTTAAGGGAAAGTTCTACGTATCATATAGGGTTGCAATGAGTAGCAATAAATTTAACAGTAATGAGGATTTTGTTTTTCAGTCAAGTGCTTAATCATTTAAACCACTATGAGTTTATAATTCTACCTCTCTTATCATAAATATTTTGAGAAGAAAGTTGTCTTTTCCATCATTTTATCCCCAGGATCTAAAAAATACATGGCTCCTAGTAGGGATTCTAAAAATATTTATTAAATCTTGTAGCGTAGTGGTTACGAATTGGGCTGCTAAGCTCAAGGTCAGTAGTTCGAAACTACCAGCTGTTCCGTGGGAGAAAGATGAGGCTTTCTGCTCCCGTAAAGATTTACAGGCTCGGAAACCCTGTGCAGGATCACTGTGAGTCTGAACTGACTCAAGGTACTTAATAACAACATATTTGGTGTGGAAGTCCTGATATGGCACTGTTGGTTAATGCACTGGACTGCAAAGTCAGTTTAAACTGCAAGGCCAATGGTTCAAGCTCACCTGCTGCTTCTCAGAAATCCTAAATAGAGTCGCTATGGGTTGGAACCAACTCGATGGCACCTAATAACAAAACAACATACTTGGCTCATGCTTATCCACTAACCCTTCTATGACATGCAAGCAGTTCATAAATCTCCTGATTTTACAAATTTGTACATAGAATTTGCTCTTCATTAACCCAACTTCCATATTGCTTAGGAGAGTCTTTCCTTACCAG
Source organism: Chrysochloris asiatica (assembly GCF_000296735.1). Lineage (NCBI taxonomy): Eukaryota > Metazoa > Chordata > Mammalia > Afrosoricida > Chrysochloridae > Chrysochloris > Chrysochloris asiatica. The sequence goes on along the minus strand of NW_006408545.1, from coordinate 1,720,442 downwards.
TGCCTCAACCACTGTAATCCAGCAGGAAGTCTGAATGATGGAATCTTTCCAATAATCTAGTTTTCACACTTTTACTCCTTGATCAGATCATAATAAAGATTTTTTTTTTCCAACTGAAACTAGATCTTGTCACTAGATGTCCTCTCTAGTAAAGTCCCAAATTACCTCTACAACTTTATTCACATTATAAATAATTCATAAATTGGGCATTTACTCTGTGCTCAGCACTATTAGACACATATTTTGTCTAATTAAATACTTAAAATAAACCTAATTTTACAATAATGGAAAGAAGAATTTTACAATAAGGCTCTTAGAAGAGCCTTTTTAAAACAGTCAAATGGTTCTTTTTTCCAAAACTGTCCATATGTGATTCTAAACTTGAATGTTCTCTAATCATTCTTGAGATATTCAAAGACATTCTTCAAAAACTACTTCTAATTATTTTTTTATAATACATTCTGCAATTTTTCTATAGTCCTAAGACTAATGTCTATTAAAAGTCTTTTAGCACTATTTTCCTCTCTCTTGCCATGTTACCATATGGGATGTTCTTCACTGTTAATTTTGCTTGATTTCATTATATTTTCATAACACAACTTTAAGCCTCTATGATGCAGGGATCATGTATAAACATCCTTTTATCCATATGTTGTTGTTAAGTGCTGTCAAGTCAGTTCCAACTCATAGTGACCCTGTATAGGATTCCTGAGAAGCAGCTGGTGGGTTTGAACTGTTGACCTTGTGGTTCAAAGTTTAATGATGATCCTACAGCATGATACCAGGAGTCCATAAACTTTATCCACATAACTTATCATAATTACTTATAAATAATATCTGTCTATAATTTTAAGACATTAAGTATAAAGGATTTTTCAGAGTATTTTAATTCTTCTATCAAAATGTATATTAGATGTAGTATAATTCAAATATTTGCATTCAGGAAAAAAATGGCAAACAGATATAATTAATTCATAAGTCTTTTGTAAGAGCAAAAATAAATAAGGATTGAGAACAAGGATTAGTGGAGATGCGTTTTTTTTTAAATCAAGCTCTATAGAACTCCAGGTCATACCTGAGGAGTTTAAATTCTTCTCAGTAATTTTTAGAAAAATGTTTGAAAGGTCATTTAGTACTCAAATTTTCCATGAATACAGCCTGTAAATAATGTTCAATTGATGCTTATGTAATCATTTTACATTGTTTATGTAGTCATTTTACCAGAGTAAGTGAAAAAGTATTGCTATTAGAGTTCCAGTTCATACATTCATGGGTTTATTGCAAATAAAATGCGTTTAAATATGTTTGTACAATCAGTGGATGGCTGCATACACATTTTCTCAGTAATATGAAAGTAAGTAAAAAATTATCCCTACTGTGGTTATGGAATTTATTTTAGTCAACTTTTAGAAACGAGAAATACATCATTTTTGACATAATCGCCTTGTTTTTCAAAGCACTTTGTCCATCTATCAACACACTTTCATATTCCCTTATTTTAAAAATGTTTTAGGCTGAGCGGAGAGCCATAAATGCATCGCTCTCTTCACTTCTTCATCTGAGGTGAGTCAGGGGACCAAACAAATGAAAGTCCAATGGAGCAAGATCAGAACTATAGGGAGGATGCTTTAACACCTCAAAAGGAAGTGTTTGCAGTGTGTCAATAGTGTGGGCAGAGGTGTACAGACATGCATTATCATTGCAAGGTCACAATGCCCTTTAATAGCAGTTCTCTACACTATTGACTGTTGACATTTTTTTTCTGGTAGTGTCCCAATACTGGCTCTTGAGAATTTCAGAAAACTGTAAGCATCAATTTTCCAGCCGATGATTGACTTTTGAACTTTTCCTTGATCCATGATTGAGGCTGTTTCCATTCCATACTCTGCTGTTTAATATCAGGCTCACAGTGATGAATCCATGTTTCATCACTAGTAACAATTTTTTTAAAGAAACTTTTACCTTCCTTTGAGCATCAGTCTAAATTTTATTTGCGATGTTCAAACGTTTTTGTTTATACTCTTCTGTGAGTTATTTCAGTACCCATCTCACACAAACTCTTCAGAAACTAGTCTGTAGTTGAATATTTCATGGCTGATTTGCAACAAAATCCACTGTCACCCTCTGTTTGACCAAATCATTTCATGTGCATGCTCAATGTTGTCAACAGTTGTGGAAGTGAACTGGCATTTTAAAATAATTAGAGTGTGGATATTTTTTGACTCACCCACATTCATTTGTTTAGTCTCATTAGGGTACCTTCAAAAAAAATAAAGAAAACAATAAAAAGATGTAATAAAAACAGTGGTTTCTGAGAGGACCTGTTGCTAGGCCAGTTCAATTCAAGATTAAAAAGTCAGCTCGTAAGTTTCTAACATCTGTTTTTTAGGATTCCAATGTCACATCAATAGATTTCTCTCAAAGAATACAGTACAATCACAGAGAATTGTTAGGAAGAAATTCTAAGAAAATTGAAAACCACATTGGAGAGAAAATGTCAGGGACGTTGTGGCAAGCAATCTTTTTTTTTTTTTTCCATCACCACAATGTACCTACTCATTCTTTAAAAGTGCCAAGGTCTATCCTAGGATAATTTAATCGAAAATTCTTACCCCATCCACCCTACTGCCTAAATATTAAACTTTGATACTTCTTTTGTTCCCCAAATGAAAAGAACATTGAAAAGGAACATGAACTGAGTCCCTTGAGGAAGCCAAAATTGCCATTTTTACCTGGTGTAAATTGAAGAGTGCAGAATTTGCAGAATTTTTTGGAGAAGTGTTAGAAGATGGAAACACCAGCTTCAAAAGTATACACAAGTAGCTGCAGGATATATTGAAAACCAACAAATTAACATTTTGGTATTTTTACAAAGGTTTATATGATTTTTGTAGCATTTTTTTTTTATTTACCTCATATAAACTTAGCATATTTTAGTGGATAAAGGAATTCTTTTTTGTTCTCATCATCTCTAGTAGACAGTGGATCTTCTAATGTAACCTCAGAAAATCTCATGATTTGGGAAACAAAGAAATAATCTAATCAACATTTTGAATGTTAAAGAAAATATGTTATTCAAATTATCTAAATTTTATGTAGCCAAGTGATCTCAAATCACAAAGACTTTATGGTAATAGATGAGAGTGGGATAAAATAGACTTTCTTTTTTTCATGATTTTAAAATCAGGATAAATGGAGACATTATGAGAAACAAAAATATGTTAGTGTGAAGAAATTAGAAAAACACTCCTCTGGAAGGCTTAAAATTCTTCAATAATTTGATCATTTAAAAAAAAATAAAAGCTGCACATAAATTTGCATTTATGCTTTTGAGGTTTGAAAAAATGACTTCATCTATAGTGCAGTAATAAGGAGCTCTGGTAGAGTAGTGGTTATGAATTGGGCTGTGAACCACAAGGTCAGCAGTTTGAAACTACCAGCTGTTGCGTGAGAGAAAGATGAGGCTTTCTGCTCCCGTAAAGATTTACAGCCTCGGAAACCCTGTACAGGGTCGCTATGGGTCAGAACCAACTCGACAGCACATAACAACAACATAGTGCAATAATATGTGCAATAAAAAAAATTATATTCTTCAATATTATGAATGTAATGAACATACCCTTTAATTGATCAAGATTTTCCTTCCTGGAAGCTGCTTGTGGAGCCTCTGCATTACATAAGACCATAGATGGAATCCTGAACCCATCCAGAATCTTCTGAGGTGGGAAATTTCCACTTGAAAGGACAAGCAGACCAGCCTGGAGCGGCTTGAAGAACAGAAGATATTCCTTGAAAGAAAGACCAACAGGAAAAATGCAAAATAATAACAGGTGGCAGATGCCATCCTGCCAAAGAACAGAACAGCGAGAAGCTTTATGCATGAAAAGTTCATTGTTTAGCAAAGCGACAATGAATGTCCCCTTGGTTGGCAAAGCCACAAGGGATGATTCATGCATGAGGCCCCTCGGTTTCTAGCTTTCCCTTGGAAAAATAGTTTATTTCCTTATAAGAAGTTTTAGAAAATCTTGCATAATCATTATATACTTTAAACAAACCTCACATTATAATAGTTGCCTTTCACATTAACATTAACTTCTACACCATATTCAATCTTATGTAGTCATAAAAATTAATTTTTACATTAACAATAAGTTTTAACATTAGAAATAGCCACACTAGCTAAAGTTTTAGCAATTCAAGCTTAAAATTGTAAGAAACATTCCATGTGGTTTTAGTCAAGGACATGAAGGCCTTTGGAAAGCAGCTTAGGAGACAGTCAAGGGCAGTGAGAGCTTGGGAACAGAGGTAGGAATTTGATTAGAAGTTTTGAGAAATTGTTAGCATGAGAGAATTACTGCTTTGTTCTTAACTAGGAAACTTTAGGGTACTTTTATGTTCTTGTTTTTATTGTTTGATCAATTATATGTATGACCAGTTACAGTAAAAATTATGTTTTTGATTGAGAGTTGTAATTAATGAATATATAGAAAGTAATAGATGTTGGTAAAGTTAGAAGTTAAGATGTAGAACTTTGTTTAAAATTAACCTGACATTTAAAAAGGATTAGAGAAAAACAAATCAAGGCCAAACTAGACATTTTAGGGAGGATTAGAGAGAAACAGAGTCACTCACAGAAGGCAGATGTTATCAAGGTAACTAAGGAGTAACTAAGGAGTATAGAGATGCAGGAATGTTTGGTGACCTTGTGTTCCTCTTGTACTTTTGATGTAACAATATAATATTTGATTAATTTATAACTGCTTGTACGCGACTATTATGAGATCATAGTATATATTCTGCTCCCGTAAAGATTAATAGCCTCGGAAACCCTGTACAGGGTCACTATGAGTCGGAACTGACTCCACGGCACACAACAACAACAACAATAGTATATTCTAAAGGGGATATAAGTAGCAACAATTTTGAAATAAAAAAAAGAGAATCAGAGAGTCATCATTACCATCATCTGCCTGAGACTCAAAACGACCCGTTAACTCTGTGTGTTTTTTCACCGAATCCGTACCTCCCTCCGAGCTTTCACAAATTGTCGAGGCTGGTCCCGCACAAGCAGTCTGACTGACTACTACGAGAACAAGCAAGTTGCTCTCCCAGGAGACATCAAGGCAAGTGGTCAGGTCCCCTCAGGGCAAACCCCCTTACAAGACTAAGACTCAATGTGAATACACAAGCAGACATGCACTCTGACTGGTGACCACGTTGGTCACCGATAAGGGGAAGTGAGGGAAAAACAGCAATGAAGCTGCAAGCTAAGCCCTACTATGTTCAATAGACTCTTGTGAACCTGGGTGGAGACCTGGTTGGCCAGCAGTATGGCAAGACTTGGGGACTCCTAGACCCAGATTCAGTGACATAGCCACAGAGGACTCGAGTGGATAGTGAAGCATCCAGCTGATAAGAAGAGAGGGAATATGCACAAGAACACCTACACTTGCAGATAATATCCACTTGACCTAGCTTCAATGGCTGGATGATCAGAACTCAACTAGAAGAAGAAAAGAAGAGGAAAAAAAATGAGTAATCTGATACAATTTGATGAACTTGACCTACACCTATGGATGCAGTAGTTTAAAAGAGAGACCAAATTTTTACAGCGAGGATCATTCCCACCTCCTCAATACACAGGGTAGACAGGGATGGGCAACTTACACATTGGCTACTCAAAATGGGGGGCTACAAAGGCAAGAAGTGACTGGCTTACAAGCTTTCAAGAGGAAGCCTAGATCCAGAGGGCAATGATGAAGGTAGAATCTCCACTGAGTAGTACCCAATCTGTCTGGGTGGGACTAATGAAAGGAGATGGGGCTAGCACTCATGTGGCATAATAGTGAAGAATTACTATCAGGGCTGACTGACGGCTGGAAATGTAAAGGTAGACATTTTGTAGCGAAAGGAGGGGAGTGGTTGATTTTGCAGTCCAGGAGCAAAATCCAGTTATACAGGATAGAATCTATATGATCAAACTACAGTCTCTTAGTACTTAGTACAAAGTGCTCTCAGTACTAAGTATTTTGCACACACATCTGAGATAATCATTGATATTTTACTGTTAATAGTATATCAGCTTCTATAATACCAATATGTAAAAACAACTAACTCTTTGAGAGTTCTTATTTTGCAGAAGTTGTTTTGGATTTGGGCAATCCTTGGTCTAAAGTAGATGAAATATGTGACATCAATTGGGTTTGGGGGTAGTAGGGAAAGCATATTTCTTTGATGATGTATGGCATATGGAAATACGCTCTTCATTTGAATAATTTATTGAGACTTGTCAGTAGTTGGCCTCTATTGTTTATAGTGTTTATAGCCTGACTATCCTGTTGGGAAAGTGGTTTAACGGCCAGTCTGAGCAGGTAAAGAATATACAAAAGTGAGTGAAGCTCATTGTTATAATTCAGTTCCACCACATCACAGTGTCTTCAAGACATTGAGACTAAAATAATTATTCTCCATAGCAGACTGAAACACAGATTTCTTCATCAATTTCTCAAGTGTTTGAAATGTCACCAGAATGTTTTTATTATTTCTTTCCTCTACCTTGTTTCTTCACATACGATTGTCTTAAAAGCATGTGGGTCCCTGCTAAAACTCCATTCCAAATGGTTCTTTTATAGTGTGTCTAATCCGGGCCTCAAATGACAAGTTGTTGTTCTTGTTTTTGTTAAGTGCCATCGAGTCGGTTCCAAGTCATAGTGACCCTGTATAGTGGTTCCAGCTGGTGAGCTGGAACCACTGACCTTGCAGTTCAAACGGCTTTGCAGTCTGGCACATTAACCCACAGAGCCACACCAGGACTGTCAAATGACAAGTTAGTCAACCTTTTTTTCTTGAATTTGAACCAATTATTTAATTTAAGCCAATTAATAAAATTCTGTGGCAGTTTTTAAGGTCAGATGTTATTTTCTTAGCTAAGATACTGTTTTCTTAGTTTTTATGAACAGAAGAAATAGACGTGTATTTTAAATAGACAGTGGGGTTTTTCAAAATTAATTTTAATGTTAGCCTTTAAGTTTGAATTTAAAACTACAAAAGAAATGCAGAAAACAGATTTAATGAGAGCTTAGAATAATATATATCATATTTCAAAAGTGTCATAAATATTGTATTGTTTTAAATCTTACAGCATCTTCTCTGAGTACTGTGCTCATCTATAGTTCATTTTTGTCAAGTTATAGAGTCTGTCAATCCCAATAATAACTTATCAAAAGCTAAATAAACTTATTTATTTATTTGTATAAAAAACTTATGCAACTAAAAGCATCACCTTCTGAATTACTCAGTTATTTTAATGACACATAGGATGAATAATCATAAAGAACAGGAGAAAAATGTGACATTTCCATGAGTGAAATTTTGTCTCACAAGTTCTTTGTTTTTCTATAAATTGTTCTGTTTAAAACACGGAAAATCTGTCTGTGCCCCTGCAAAGGCACATCTTTTTGTTCTCATAATGTCAGTCAAATTTTTTTCTAAATATTTGGTTCCATATGAGTAATCTATAAGTAATATATAAATATATTTTGAGTTAATGGTACCCTGAAAAATTCCAAACATTTATTTTCTGTATAATTTATTTTTTGTCTTGTTGTTTTCGTTGTTAAGTGCTATCAAGTCAATTCTGTCTCATAGTGACCCTGTATTGGGTTTCCAAGGACTGACTGGTGAGTTTTAACCACCTTGAAAATTTCCAACATTTTTTCTTAATTCCAATCCTATGGCATTTTCACTTCTACTATTCCACTGAAACAATTTCCTTAGTGATTTCTACATTGCCAAATTTCATGAAGAGTTCTTAATCCTCAGTCACATAACCTATTAGTAGTATTTAACACAATTCACCTCTCCATTCTCCTGGAAACATTTTAATTTAGCCTCCAGGACACCAGATATCCCCACAATTTTCTCTTTTAGTCTTCTTCATTGTAACATCATTATGTAGTACTTTCAGTATCATAGAGCTCCAAGATTTAAGGTTTTAGATTCTCCCTTCTATTTACACTCACATCCCTTTTCACATTTATAAAACCATACAGTGGTTTACACTCCAAAATTACTAATGACTATGTTCTCTTCTGAATTTCAAGCTTGTATTTCCAATTGCATATTTAGAATGACCTGGGGGCATCTGATAGGCACATCCATTATAACATGCCAAAAACTAAACTCCTGGTAGACAATAAACCAACCAACAAATAATTAGATAGATAGATGGTCTGGTATATTTTTTAATTAAATAAGAAACTAACTATAATTATCTTAATGTAGAAATTGCTCAGTTGTCTTCTGGCATTAATTAAGTTGTTCTTCATCCTCTCTTTATAAGTGATTCACTTTATGCTAGTTGAATGGTTGAAGCTCTTATTAAACATTTAAGAAGTTTATATGTCAATGTTGAGGATTCTATACCCAGCTCTTAGAATAAGATGTTATTGTTGTTGTTAAGTGCTGTCGAGTCAGTTCTGACCCATAGTGACCCTGAGGAGAGACTGGTGAGTTTAAACCATGCACGTTGTGGTTCAAACTGACTTTACACTCCAACACATTGACCCAAAGCACCATACCAACACAATTTTCAAACTCAGTTTTGCTTTTACTTCATGAAACAAAATTTGTTTTAATGTAAATTTGTTTGCATACATCTATAAGTGTATGTGTGTGCATATGTGTGTGTGCTAAAGAACAAAGATTATAGTTTGAGGATTAAGTTGCACCTGGCCCAAGTCATGGTATTTTCAATAGCCTCATATACATGTGAAAGTTGCACAACAAATAAAGAAGACAATAGAAGAATTGATATATTTAAGTTATTGTGTTGGAGAAAAATATTGAAAATACCATGGATGCCAGAAGAACAAACAAATCTGTGTTGGAAGAAATACAACCAGAATGGTCCTTAGAAGCCAGGATGGTGAAACTTCTCTCATACTTGAGACATATTATCAGAAGAGATCTGTCCTTTAAGAAAAACATAATGTTTGGTAAAATGTGCATTCAGTGAAGAAGAGAAAGACCCCCAATAAGATGGGTAGGCACAGTGATAGTAGAAATTGGGTCAGGGTAACAACGATTGCCAGGATGGCACAGGAACTGGCAGTATTTTGTTCTGTTGTACATAAGATTGTTAGGTGCCATTGAGTTGGTTCTGATCTATTTTGTTGTTGTAGGTGCCATCAAGTCGGTACTGACTCATAGTGAACTTATGCACAGCAGAACGAAACACTGCCCAATCCTGGGCCAACCTCATTATTGTTGCCATGCTTTAGTTCATCTATGCTGCCCTTGACAAATCCATCTCATTGGGTGTCTTCCTCTTTTTCTCTGATCCTCCATCTTACCAAATATGATATCCTTCTCCAGTGACTGGTCCCTCCTGACAATATGTCCGAAGCATGAGAGACTAACTTTGGCCATCTTGGCATCTAAGGAGCACTCTGGCTGCACTTCTTCCAACACGGATCTTTTGATTCTTTTGGTAGCCCATGGCACTTTCAATATTCTCCTCCAACACCATAACTCAAAAGCATCAATTGTTCTACGGCCTCCCTTATTCACTGTCCAGCTGTCGCATCCATATGATGTTATTGAAAATACCATGGCTTGGATCAGGCACACCTCAGTCCTCAAGCTGATATCTTTGCGCTTCAATACTTTAAAAAGATCTTGTGCAACAGATTTGCCTAATGCAATACATTGGTTAATTTCTTGACTGCTGCTTCCATGAGTGTTGATAGTTGATCCAAGAAGAATGAAGTCTTTGACAATGTCAATCTTTTCTCCATTGAGAAGAATGTTGTTTATTGATCCAGGGGTGAGGATTTTTGTTTTCTTGACATTGAGATGTATTCCATACAGAAGGCTGTGCTCTTTGATCTTCATCA